>NC_047098.1:6093466-6394332 GCF_902459505.1 Geotrypetes seraphini
TTTGAGAACAAAAGTGGATGTGGCAGTTAAAACCCACGGGCTTATACTAACCTCCAAGGCAAGGGCCAGGTTGCCCTGTTATCAACCATGCTTTTAAAAAACATTGCAAATTTGGATGGTGTGGAAAATTTTCATCACTCAGACACAGTGTTTCTTTACATCCCAGAAAAATAGCTACACCTGGCTGGATCCTGCTTAGGTTTAAAAGTTCCCCCTCACAGGACTGGTTTTCAAAATTTGCAAATTAACCTGCAGCCGACAGCAAGTCTCTCCGGAGCTGGCACTGTGGCTATCCTAGTGCAAGCAAGGCTGGGGCTAGACATTTAAAGGCCCAGGGCAGAAACCAAGAAAGGGCCCTGAAAGCTGGCTTTCAACCTGTGCTGCCTTGGGACCTCTGTTTGCCACCTTCTAACATTAGCCCTGCGTGCAAGGGTCCATGAACTGGATTTGAGATACAGCAGATTACAGGAAAAGAATAGTGTACAAGCAACTGTGTTTGGTCTGGCGGTATATAAGAATAAAATTATTATTATTCTGATGGCAATTGAAGGTGACCTTTAACACTGCCTTTGTTTTTGCTTGTAAGAGGAAACAAATGTTTGTGGTCCATAAACTCATCCTACATGGATGGCCTCCTTTAGTCTGAGGTGCTGCTGTACTGTTCATCATCGGAACCAAATGCAGGTGTCACAGTAATACAAGACAGACAAACACAGTGGACTAATGAAGAGGGAAATCAGAGACAGGGTTTTTTTTTTTTAAAATTTTAGGCTGCTCCTTTTTGTTTCCAGATTTAATTGAAACTGACCTCAGATTATTGTGCCATAAGCCTTCACTTTTGGCACTACCCCTTATTTTCATATCATTTTTTTTTAAACTCAGGGGGTCAGAAACCACAGCACCCAACCGAAATACATGCAACATGGGCCCCAAGTCTGACTTGCAAGGTGGGCACCATGTGCCCGAGTCACAGATATCTTTTGCAGTTTTAAGACCAACATTCTGGCATCCACGGGGCCTAGTGCTTAGCTAATAGAGATTGCTACCCCAGCATTCTAGACCGATTCTTAAGAGCACCTGGCCAGTCTGGGTCTTCACTGTGCACTACTTGTATAGGAGACTGGTCCGATTGTTCCCTAGGGTCTAGTTATGAGCCTACTGTTCCAGGTTAATCCTGTATGTGTACAGAGACCACTCTTAACAGCTGGAGAATGGCTGTGTTGTTAACATGAGATTGTTGACTCTTCTGATGCATGCCTGCAAATTGTGACCTTTCCTTGGGCCCTTACTGGCCAAGGAGCAGTTGCAGTCTACTAGGATATCTCTTCCACATTGCTCTAGGAAACAGGTCAGACCGTTCAGCTTCTCAAAAGGAAGCATTTAAACAGAAGAAACGTGCCAGGGCCTAGGCAGATCACCAGATGGACAAGCTGATCACATTACTGTCAAGTAACGTAGGAGCATTTTGAGGAATGTCGACGCAAAGACAGAGCGCAAAGACACAAGGGACCTAATGGGAGCATCTCCATTGCTCAACTACAGGTAGCTACAGTTTGCCAGATCAGGTGTCTTTTAATGGGCAAATGGAGATGTGGTCACTACTGTTACAGTTACATGTCACGCCACACTAGTTCCTTCAAACACCACATCCCAATCTCTCCCGAATAGTCCGGCCCAGATTCAATAAAAGACATCTAAAGTTAGGCATCTAGATTGGTGCGCCTAATTTCATGAAAAAAGTTTTAACTGGCACTGATAAGCAATTAGTACCTCATAATTGGCTTAAATTAAAATTGGATGGTGCCTACCAGAAAGTAGGCAGAGTTAGGGGTGGATTGTGGGCATGGTTTTTGTTTTGTTGTTTATATATAGGCTGTTCTGGATTTAGGTGCCGGTATTTAAGCCAAGAAAACCCTGGTGCGACTAAGGTTCAGATACCTACCAGCGCCTAAATCCACTTTAGGCAGCACGAGGCGTGATTCTATAAATGGCGCACAACTTAAGTTTGAGATGCCACGTTCCTCAGCACCTACGTTCTAGGCGCTGTTAGAATTGGAGCCCTAGTCTCTGCCTCTACTGTTGACTCCCTAGCTAGGCGTCAACTTGTATCTCAGATGTCAAATTATGAGCCAGGTCCAAGCGTTGTTGAATAAAACTCAAAAATAAGTTTGTATTTAGCCATAGCTCTAGGATTATCTCAAAGTGTTAGGTTTAGAAATCTTAGATTCTCTCGGCGGCAGTGGTTTACGGCCTCCATAAACAAAAACCAGTTTCTATGATATCAACACAAAGAGATGATAAACCTATTAGTAGGTCATGTGCTTCCAAAGCTCAAACGCAGCAAATGAGTCTTCTAGCACTCCTCAATGGCACTATACATTACTGCAAAAGTAGGTTAGACTCCTGAGGCAAATGGTGATGCAACCCACAAGGGAAGAAGCGATGCTGGATCTAGGGCTCAGAAATGGGGAAAGTGTATCTAGTGTCTAAACAGTTTGGTTTGATGTAACAGCTAAAGTGTGGGGGGGAGTGGGAGGGTGGCCATATAAAACTCAAAGACCTGGATTTCAAACATGTGGACTTTAGTAAAATGAGGGAGCATCTGAAGAAAGAACTGACAGGAGTGGTCCAAGCTGAAAAGAGCATTAAAACTGGCCACCGACCTTTACGTGAGGAAAATAATCAAAAGCAAGAGAAAAAGGAAACCAATATGGTTTTCCAAAGAAGTGATGGAGAAAATAAAGGCAAAAAAGTTGGCATTTGTGAAATCCAAAAAAACTCAAGAAAAGAAGCACAGAAGAGAATAACAGACGAAACTGAAAGCAGCCAAGAGAGAGATACGTAGTGAAAGGAGAAAGGCAAAAAAATGGAACTGTGAGACTGAAAGAAGCTTCAAACCGCTTTGTGGAGACTGATGAGGAAAAAGCTAACTTGCTTAACAAATACCGTATATACTCATAAGATGAGAATTTGGGGCCAAAAATGGGGGTCTCATCCTATATTCGGGTCAGTGCCCACCCGTCCCCCTCCTGGACTTTTGCAGGCTTCTCCCGGCCTACCGTATGGCCTGGTAGGTCAGGACAAAAGGGATCCCTTCCGTCCTCTGTCACAGCCGACTAGCAATCCTTTTGCCTCCCTCCCTCCTCCCCCCGCGTATCTTTTTCAGCTTTTTGAGTCCCTGCTGGTCCAGCGGTGTATCGGGCAGGAGCAAGCTTTCTGCGCTCCTGCCCCACGCTGAGCCCCTCCCTCCTTGAATGGCTGCCTAAGTCCTCGCGGCCCAGCAATTTACCAGGCAGGAGCTAGCTTTTTTTGCTGTTGCCCAACCCCAACACGCTCCCTGAATGGCTGCCGCCAGTTCTTGCAGGACTTCGCTCACTCCTGCCTGGTCCACCGCTGGGCAGCGAGGATTCGGGCAGCCATTCAGGGAGGGAGGTAGGGGCTCGGCGCAGGGCAGAGGCGCAGAGGGCTCGCTTCTGCCCGATGCACTGCTGGACCACCAGGGATTCAAAAAGGTACACGGGAGGGAGGTAAAGAGATTGTTGGAGGCGGTCGGGACGGGAGGGATCGCTCCTGTTCCCAGACTACCATTGGACCACCATGTCTTTTTCATGGAAAGGATGGTGGATGCCGGGAATGCCCTCCTGAGGGAGATGGTGGAGATGAAAACGGTGACGGAATTCAAAAAAAGGGTGGGAGAAACACAAGAGGATCTCTAATTAGAAAGTGAATGGTAAAAAACAAACTAAGGCTTGTACTGGTCGTCCAGTATATGGAGATTCTGTTTAGGATGAGCTGGGGAGGGCTCTGATGGAAGCTCCAGGGACAGGATGGTTGGAGTGGGCTTCAATGGCAAATCCAGCAGTGGGAACCGGGCGAACTTCCATGGTCTACTGCCCAGAAATATTAACGAAAAGACAATTTAAACATGAATATATAATGAGTGTAAATGCTGGGCAGACTGGATGCACCGTTCAGGTCTTTATTTGCTATGTTATGGATCATGCCTTTCTACTTAACTGTCTGATTACTGTACTGTTATAAACAAATCCCGGTAGAAGAGGTGTTAAATATTAAAAATCAAAGATGCTGACCAGTCAAGCATGCCTTTAAAAAAACATGTAGCAGCCAACCTTGATGATTATGTTGAGATCTATCAAAGCACTGCTTTTGTTTAAAATAAACCAATGAGAACATTCATGAATGAATGAAACAAACTATTACTCTCAAACCCCCATTAAACCCTAACTGGAAGAGGGAGAAGATAATCATTGTGCGCAACTGCCTTCTGTGCCCTAGACAGCAATCCCAAGGAAAAATAAAGAAAAATGACCAGCTCTGAGAAATGTTATCAGAATCCCCCATCACTATTGTACCCTACCAAATCAGTACAGCTTTCATTTCCACCCAGGATCCAGTCTAACAAACTGCTACAGACCCATGGTGAAGACCCTGCAGGAAATTCAAAGGACAGGTTTTTTTTCCCTCTTGGCTTGCTTGGTTTACTTATTTCAAATGAGAAACAGGTCCTTCATGCCTCCACAACATTCTCTTGGAAGATCCAAACCAAGACTGGAAAACATAATGCTTCTTTCACTGTCAGTTTCAATAGCAAAGTGCGGACTTCCTCCATGAGACTATGATTTTTTTAAAACTAATACCGATTAATTCCCGGAAATAGTCACACAGAAGGACCTTCAACCACCCAACAGTCCTCCTTCCTGGTTTCAATTTTTAAAAAGCACCGAGGACCTGCAGGGCACTTTGGCTTTTTGGATTATGGTAGATTCCCCCATAAAAGTGAGGCTACACTAGACAAGGGTCCCTGGTGTATGAACAGAACGCCCTGCAGGTTAGCAGCAATCCAGGGCATGACGCTTGGGCAAGGAGGACTGGGAGAGGAAACATCCTTGAATGTACCACCATACCTAAGAAGTCAAGTGTGACTATTCAATTTTGACCTCTTGGAAAAGCCTAGAAAGAATAAGTAGGACATTTACCAACATGACAGAAAAGATAAAAGAATGACTCTTGCTGGTAGGAATTCAATGCCAGGCCTCACCCACCATCCAGAACTGAATATCTGCTTTAGTGTGGCAACGCGGGAAGTTAACCGGGCACTTCCCAATATTCAGACTGGTGTCTTTCAATATTGACCCTTCAAAGTATAATGTAATTGGAAGCCATGGCTAGCAAAACCCCTCGAGAGGATTAAAGGCATTTTCCTTCCCTTAAAGGAACCGTTGTTCTCTGCAGCCCAATATGAAACGGGGAAAGGGAAGAATTTCTTTTCTCATTCAGAAAAAGTGCAGGTCGTAAAAGGTGCAAAGTGAGGGAAGCCTAGTGAGATCTTCACAAAAAGTTTAAAAAAAAAAACACTGTAGACACTGCTAACCATCCCTGCAAGCAACAGTGCAAAATGAGAACTGGCTGAGCTTTGCTCCTTGGAGTCAGCGTGTAACGCTAGCCTAGGGCTTCCCAGATCTCTCCTGCTGACCACACTGCCATATATAAATGAGAATAATTTGTATACAAGTCTCCAATGCAAATTTCCCCCTCATCCATATTCTTTGAAACTACACTGACAAGAAAAGGCATCTGGCAAGTCCTGCCTTAACTGCTTCGATCCAAGAAAAACTGAACTCCCTACATCAGACCTTGACATGAGAGAGATCCAACAGCTATAGCAACCCGGCCCATTCCCTACATTGCACAATGCAAAAAAAGTCTGTGCCCTAACCTCCTCGGAACTTACCTATATAAAAATAACTGAGCTTTTCACTCCTCCGTAGCCCTTTCAGGACCAAGGGACATATTTGTCCCATAACTTTAAAATCCTATAAATTTTGATTGGGATAGTCTACAGTTCTAAATTTGATATGTACGGATTCCATATGATACTGTCTTTATGTAAACAAACTGGTTCCGACATTCATTCATTAGCGTCGTTGCTAGATTGACGAGAAGATTCACTTGCCACACTGTCCATAAGCCAGAAGTGTGATTTTTTTAAATAAAAATAATGATATTTCACAAAAAAAATCAATTTTTTGGCATCTGCAAGCCCTTTTTACCATAAAAATGTCGTCAAAACCACAAAAATTGGCCTACGATCCTTATGGTCCTGAAAGGGTTAAAGGGCAACATGACTGGTCAGGGGGAAGCGAGTAATGTGCATTTAAGAGTTCTGAAAAATAACTGGTAAATGTATAAAGCAATCTTTCCATACAAAAAAACCACATCTGTTGCAACACTGCATATCCTGTAACCCAGACTGTGCGTTGCTATTCCTTGCAAGGTACGCTTGTACAAGGAGAGGACACACAGAAAGCTACACCTGCCACGGGGCAGGCAAGAACTTTGTGTGGCAGCATGCTTGCTATTAGGGGCACATCTAAAACCTTGTTCAATGAAAAAATTATGTACGCACGTATCTAGTCTTTAGAGAACAGGAGTAAAGCAGGTGCAGTGTCATAAGTTCCCTGTTTTACAATTACCTGCTACATTCATAGGCCTCTCTCTGCATGTGCCTTGTTGACCCTTTGCCTCTGCCATGCAGCTGACAAAGAAAATAAAAAAGCCGCATGTAAATGTTTACAGAATTCTAGTATTCCGCGCAGTTCTGGCGCCCTTAATTGGCAAATACATGAATAAGAGCCAGGTGCTATTCTGTGAACATGGACTGAATTCAGTAAATGGCCAAGGTTATGCGCCGGAAAGGTCCGCCCTCCGCAAAGCGTGCCCTTTACAGAATACTAGCTTGGCGCGGATCTCGCACCTAACTTTCAGATCGGTCAAAAACCACTGTAAATGCTGGCATCCAATTTACGGCAGTTATCATACGCTATAACACCGTGTGCAACTTCTGGGAATGCCCCCCCCCCCCCCCGATCCACACCCCCTCCCCCCCAATCCACCCCGAGTCCTCCCTTTGGACTTGAATGCTGTAAAATATCTGCAGGCAGACGTGTGCGTAACTCAAAAATGGTTGCCAATTAAATGTAAGTTATTAACTGTTGATGCCTCGTTCATCCATTCATTTGCATGCCGATCTGTTAACTTCTGAGAATGCCCCTTCCCAGAGCCTCATTAACTAATTAATATTCATGCACATCTGCCCTAGGTTGGGTGACCTATATAGAACCCAGTGCAAAACTGCAAGTGGGCCAGAGAATGGGCATTTCACCCAGCAACATGTCCACCTTTTAGACTACGAATTTTGCACAAGCCAATTGTACCAGTCATTGCCATTGTGTTAGTAGTTTCACCTAGATATCAGTGCACCAAGACCACTTCCCACTATATATTACAATGCATTATGTATGCCCCTTTGTGTTTCCTATATTTTGGCATGACTGTATAGCTTTACTGCCTTAGTCAAAAACAATTGCCGGTAATATATATATATCACTGTGCCAGGACCAGCTATTGATGCTTTTTCAATCGCACTTGGACTAGTTCCTTCCCATACTTGACCACCTTAGGCTTTAGGACCTGATCCACATTTTTGCATTAGGACTTTCAGGGACCCCTGAGGAAAACAGGGTTGTCGAAACACAGACCTTATTGGGTCCTCAGTCCCCAATTTTGTGGCCCTTGACATCTCATCATGTGGATTAATTGACTGTATTTTTAATAAAGACCTGCATCTTGGACATCGTCGTCTCCACAGTGTGATCAATGAAACTAGTTCTCTTATAAGTGTCCAGGTATTATCAGCGCCTCTACTAGTAAGAGTCAGCGGTACAAGGTGCCAAGCAAAGGCTTCACGATAAGATACCGTCATCCTGACCCTCCATTGTTCTGGCTCGTGGTACAAACAGTGGGTCAAACCAGGACGTCGACCTCATTAAACAGCCACATTTAATACATATACAGTACTCCCCTGAAATTCCAGGAACCCCCGCGAATTTCAAAAAAAACCGCGAGTAAGGTTTTTCGCCTGTCAAAAAAGGCAGGAGAGGACAGCTGGGATGCCGGCGGGTACAGAAAAATCACTCGTGGTACGCTCCGACCGCCTCTTCCTCTTTACTAAAGTCAGGCTACACCAATCAGGAGCTGTGTTTGATACGCAGCTCCTGATTGGTGTAGCCTGACTTTAGTACAGGAAGAGGCGGTTGGAGCATACCGCCAATGACTGAGTCCGCAAACCGCAAATTCGAGGGGGGTTTACTGTATATAGTGCTGATGGGCACAATCCAAACATTTTTGTTTTATTTAATTTCGCCTTATAATTTATGGGAATTTTTTATTTTGTTTGGGTTGGGGTTTTTTTTCCCATTTCGGGAGGAATATTGTTTAGTAGCACGTGTTCTGTGGTAAATGGAGCTATTCTTCACGGATAGTGAGCACTATTTATGAAACGGAAGAAACCCCCTCCCACCCCCACAAAATTTCACTTTTTTTTCCTGTTGTTTCATGTCATTTCAATGAATTCACATTCCTAATATTTTAGTGCCAATATCCATAGGATACTGCAGTCTCTGGCCTGGCACTATCTGTTCAGTTTATATCGATTAGGGCCTAAAGTAGACGTGTTTATTATCTGGATAATTTTAAAACCTGCCCTTAACTTGGCCTGAAACCGGGCCCCATATTATACAGACACTATTGGGCCATTCTGTCATATTTTTAGCCCGAAACAATCCGTATCTTTTTTTGTTTTTTTTCTCACTACAGAGAACTTACACATTTACCGGCCTTATCTATGTCCTGTCCAACAAAGACGAATGCTGAAAACTGATCTGCATCCCCTTTATCCCCTGCTGCTCTCTTCAGGGATTAAGGGCCCCTTTTACAAAGCCGCAGTAGGGAGTGCCGGCATGGCAGATGCAACAAAGCCTATTCAGTTCCTATGAGCTTCAATGCGTTAGCCGTGGAAGAATCGCTGCTTCAGGATTAGTAAAAGGGGCCCTAAATGAGCGGCTTTCTTTCAAGACACGTATACAGCGACACTTTCCCCATTACGATTGCCCATTCCGCTGACTTGTAGCTCCACAAGCCGTCAACGATTACACGTAACCCACAACATAAAAACATAACTGCACAGCAAACTCCCAGGAAGCATGTGGGAAAAAAAAACCCCAAAACATAACAGCATGGGTCCATGAAAAAGAAATACTGTTCGCCAGGCCTGTCCTAAGCCAGGATTTCTGGGATAAATATACACAAAACATCCACTAGCTTTCTTTTGTATCTTTCCATGTCTTACTCAATGGAGAAAATGGCGCTATGCTAGGATCGTTACTTGTGCAGCGATTCTGCTTAAACAACTAATAACGAGAAGAAAGAAAGAAATGACGCACGGTTAGGGCCTCATTGAGAAACTCTTTCCCCCACGTGCACCTCTCTGCCTGCCTCATGTGTCTGGGAGATCGTCCACCTCTTGTAGCCACCTTAATGCCAGGCAGGGGAATAGGGGCTAGTGTGGTTAGGTCTGTCTACACCGTTGTAAGAGTTCTACCATGTCTTCTCCAACTTTGCTCTTTGCTCCAGTGGCCCAACACAGATGTAGGTATGGCCAGCAGATACCAGCTTATCTCTGAGCAGTCGCAGCTGGCCCGTTCCTCCCAGCGGCAGGGCAATGCCTCCATTCAACTGAAGGCAATGTTTACTGTGAAGGATGAGGTTGGGACTTAAAAGTCTACAATCTGGGGCTCTGGCATCAGACTCCAAAAGTAGGGCTACAAATGCCCCTTCTGATGCCCTCTTATATTTTTTAAACGCCTTTGCTTTGATTTCCTTATTTAGCAGCACCAACTTCTAGGCCAATAAATACTTATTTTCTCATGTTCTAAAAAATAAAAGAAAGAATTTTTAAAAAAAAATGGAAAATAAAGATACAGAGATTCAAAGTGCTATGAAATAGTCTTTGGATGCCACCAAAACTAATCAGGAACCTCAACAATGAAAATGGCAAATTAAAAATCCCCATGTTTTGGCGGGAAAGTCCATCATAGTTCCCAGGTCCCGTGGGGCCAATCTCAGTTCAGTCTCTGAGGAACAGCCTATCATAGGTCCCATATCTGTGAGCAGCAGTCAATCATAAGTCCAAAGTCTATGACCAGGTAGCCAATCACAGTCCTGTCTCCAAGGGATAACCACTGTCCTATGTTTCCAAGGGGCAGCCAATCCTAGGTCCCATATCACCAGAGGACATCCAATCATAACTGCCATGTTAGAGAGGGCAGTAGAAAATTGTTTTCATAACATTATTGGTTTGTTTCGATCTAGGATGTAATCACCCATTTCTTTCTCGTTTTTAATAAACACTTCCGATTGGTTCTTGGGCATGACCACTTTGAGCTGGCACTTGTAGGTTGGTTCTTTTGTCAGTCTTCCCCAGTCTTTCTCATCCTGTTTTTCACCCCCATTCTAGAATGAGGGATTTGAGAGAGGCGAGTTAGCAGTGGGGAAGACCTCGTCATCTTCTTAGATGAGAGAGATTCGCACCGGGATACCAGGAGACTCTGTTCTCTGAGGCGAGTGATGACTCACTAAGTGTTCCACTACAGTGTGTTTTGACATGTGCTTCATCAAATATGTCTCCTAAAGGGAGGAAAAGATACAAACAGGTGAGGCGGAGCTTTCGTCCTTCGTTCTTAAATGTGTGAAGCAACCTGCTAATTTTAACTGTAAACTGCCTTGAAACTATGTTTAGGCGATTTATCACATTTTAAATAAACTTGTAACCAACCAAAGGAGGCACATTTCCACAGATAACTATAACTAGAAACACAGTCTTGTACGGTTACGGTACAAAATCAGATTACTGAGAGACTCCTGTATCTGAACAAAGCCCACGTTCACTTAGGATGGTAGAGAACAAAAAAATAAAATCAAAATGGACTTGAGCAGTGATATCCTACAAGAGGTACCATAATTCTTCTATGGCTAGCTACCAGAACATATGACTAGTGGTACAAGCCAAAAAAACTGGGCAGACTGAATGGGCCAATTTGACTATCTGCTATCATCAACTATGCAAAAAATTCTCAAAGGCTCGTCTCCATTAACACTGCTGGTCTTTATCCGACTACCATCTTCTCTCCACTAGACCTGATCCTCTTTGCTATCCCATGAAATCATGACTCGGTCCTATTTTTTCCTCTTGGATCTTCTCTTCTTTTCTTTTCTAGCAGTCTCTTTCTTCACTTCCCTCTTCCTACCCACTACACGTCTTCTGTAAGATGGTGGTCATGGGATCTTACAAATGAACATTCTCTAGATTGTTCCTAAAGATCAGACAAAGACCCAACAGGATAGACGGTAGACACAAGCAGATCAGTGGTGATCCTTAAATGTCCTTTATTTCAATGAGGTTGAGTCTACCTCAGGAGTCAAGAGATCATGTAAAGACTTCAAGCCAATTCAATACAAAAAAACCACAGAAAAGGCTGAATGTCACACAGTGTTGGTTGCCATCAGTAATGTTATCTATGTGATATTCAGCCTTTTCTGCTGTATTGAATTGACTGGAAACTTTTACACAAGAAACTCGCCTCTTAAGGCTCGATCTCCGGACTCCTGAGGCAGGCTCTACCACCAAAACATGATTTGTGTTGAGTCATGTTAAGTTTTATCCTGGCATTTAAGGACCACCAATGCTTGTCTTGCTTGTGGCTACCGTCAACTTCGTTATGTCTTTATTTGGTGATGTCTGCAGTGGATTTGTTCGATGTTTTGTTACACCTGTGTTTGGCAGCATCTGACAGGCACTGTGATCTCATCATATCTCCTTTATTATTGGCGTAGGATAACTGTGGAGAAACACTGGATCCATAATACTGTTAGATAATGCCATGGAGCAGAACCAACCATCAACAGACTCAATGGCATTCAGTCTAAAATAAATCACACAAACACGACTGCAAGTACCGCTTCTACTACTTACCGAAGTATATGCTCTCCCACACATACTACAGCAGTAGGCCTTGGCATGTTTGATTGCATGAGCGGAAAGGTGAATCTGCAGGGAGGCGGAATCCGTATATGCACGGTAGCAATTGGGACACTTGTACGGTTTGTCTTTATTGTGTTGCCGTTGGTGAGACTGCAAAAGAGAAGGCAGCATTACACAGGAGAGCAGGACTTATGTATCACAAGCAGAAAATTGCCCAGGATGGCTTTTGCTTACTTAAATCCAGTCTGGAGTGAAAAATTGTCACCCGCACTGAAGCATGATTTAAATGGAGGTTATCCACTCAATTGTCCATCCACCCCTGCCCTTCCCCATATCAAGTCACATAGCATTATTTTAATTTGACCCAGCATTTTTCTCATCCTAAACTAAACTAAACTAAATCTTAGGTTTGTATACCGCATCATCTCCACATTCGTAGAGCTCGGCACGGTTTACAGGAGATGGGATAGAAAGGAACTACAATGAAGGGTTAGAGGTCCAAGTATGAAGAGTTTTTAGAGGGCTTAGAATGCTGGTGATGGAGTAAGTATTTGATTTTTGAGAATAGCCAGGTCTTCAGATGTTTGCGGAAAAGTTGGAGAGAGCTCAGGTTCCGAAGAGGGGAGGAAAGGTTGTTCCAGAGCTCGGTGATTCTGTAAGCTTCAAGCTCAATTAGAACCAGAGTAGGGTATGAAGGGACAGCTCAAGAGACTATGGTGCCCTGAGCCAACCCTAGGCCAGTGCCCCTCCCTCTCTATGTCCAGTCTCCTCCCAGTCTACTTTTAAGTACAGAGAGAGGGCGGGAGGTGAAGAAAGAAGGAAGCAAGTCCTCTGCAAGTCAGAGGCCCGTTGCTTTTATCACTGCACTCCCAAATGCTTTCCTGTCAGACCTACCCCTCTCTGCACCTTATGCATCAGTGAGTAACTCCGAGACAGCCCAAAGAGCTGGAGGAGCTGGTAGCCCCTTGACCGTACTGACCTGCAGGTTGGAGAGCTGAGTGAAAGCCTTTTCACAGCCTTGATGAGGGCATTTATAAGGTCTGTCTCCGGTGTGGATTCTAAAAGAGAAGAAACAAAGGTGATGAGAGAGAGAAGGCAGACACTCGCGTGAAATATTCCGTTCTTTCTTAACACATGTTCACATATCGATGTCAAATTTTTATTTTTTTTATTTATCTCTGCAAAAGAAAGCGATGTAATCATGTGCACCTGATCTCACACACCTGTGTGCGATTTGAGCCACTTTAAGTGGGAGTGCGTGCGCCTCTGTAGACGGGGGAACAGCAGCCATTTTGGAGGCACCCTTAGGCGCCTCCATTCTTTTTTGAGTCGGTTTTAAATGGCGCGGTCAATTACCGCACTGTTTATCAGCATTTAAAACAAGTTAGGCGGCGGTAGGATGTCATGACTAGAACCATAGCTTCCCTGGCCAGTGGTGGACATATACCTCAATTAAAATAGAGACTCCTCTTGATGATACTAGCGGCTGGCAACTAAGAAAGCTAATACAGTAATTAACGTCAGGTCAGAGGGGACATAGAGATGGTTAGTGAGGGGTTGAGGCTTCAAGTTTCAAGTTTTATTTAAATTTGATGGTTCGCTTAATATTTCTAAGCGAATTACATAAATATATGATTGGGATAAAACATTAAATTTAGATTAACATTAATACATTAAATAAGTAAACAGGGGAATATTAAACTGACAATACAGACATTAAGGACAAAACTGGAATACTTTGGTAAAAACGTAAGGGAAAAAAGTTACAATATTTTATATCTTAAAAGAAGAAAAAAGAACGTAGGCAGGGGAGGGGTAAAACACTAGGGTTGGGTTAAAATACTGAAGTTGTAAGTGATCTTGAAAAAGGAAAAATTTTAGAGGCTAAATGAAGCTTTAAAGAGGAATGTTTTTAAGTTGGTTTTGAATAGGTTAAGATCTTTAATGTTTCTGATGTATAAGGGAAGGGTATTCCATATAAGTGGAGCCTTAACTGAGAAGATATCATGGCGTCTGGTCTCTATTATTTTTAAAGATGGGACCATTAATAATTCTTGAGCGTTAGACCGGAGAGAACGATTTGAAGTAAGTGGAATTAGAAGACGATTAATAAATTGTGGTTCATTAGAAGTAATTGTTTTAAATACAAGTAAGGCTATTTTGTAAGTTATTCTTTGATTGATAGGTAGCCAGTGTGAGTCTATAAGATAAGGCGTTACGTGATCGTATTTCTTTCCGTGGTGAATTAATTTAATAGCAATGTTTTGTATTATTTGTAGTCGTCTTTGTTCCTTGCAATAATCTCAGTGGCAGGGGTGCTACTAAGGAATAATCCGACAGGGTCAACGGTCAGAGATTTTAAAGGGTGTTAAAAATGACTTTATTTGTAGAGGCCTTTTCTGGAAAATGGTCACTTTTATAACACTGGTGGAGACTTTTTAATGTTCGTTGTATTGTTTTAAAAAATTGTGTACGTTATCTTGTGACCCGCTCAGGTTTAAGTGGGGTATAAGTTTTTAAACAGATATTAAAGGTGTCACTGGGACATACTTTCACTCAGAACAAACGGCGTTTTTAACCAAGATTTGAGGCGCAGAATCATGCCTATGTAAGCGCTTTAGGCTACCGAACGCCCAAGTCGGCATGGCCAGCGCTGGAAGTGGCGTTAGGCGGGTCGAAAGCACCTAAGTAGGCACAATTCGCACAAAGACAGGTGCTAGACATGGAGTCCTGGAAAACCCCGGCCTATATTTCCAGTCCTATCTTTTGACATTGGCGCGATTCCGAAACCAGCTCCAGTGTGCGACTGACACGCAGTTGATGTCGGCCCTGGTTCGAGAATCCGGGCCTCGGTGCCAAAGCACTCAATGTTGGGGGGAAAACATGGACAGTGATCTATAAAATGCCGTTTGCCACCTGCTGAATACCTCAGGCCCTTTGCTTACAAAATTTAGGTCTGCCACTCATCTGCCTAGATTTATGAGGCTGAAAATCAGTGCTAAGCTCTTAAACGCCTTTCCCCTGACTTAAATTATTCAATTGAGGAGCCCAGGAAGTGGGTGGCCACAGGCAGATTTAATGCAATTATTTATACATTCAACCACAGTAAGTTTTCAAAGAGGCCAGTCTATGAGGGTAAGTCCAAGTGAAATTCAACTTTCTAACCACTAGAACCACCTCTCCCAAAAGTTAAAGCTCTGGAGCCCCTTTGTGGCTGTCACGGGGTATTACAGCTCAGATATTCGAAGAGCAAACTAGGAAGGACCGCCAACATCAAGCTGATGTCCATTAAAGCATATCTGTCCCCCGACTGGACACTTTGGGGGTTAGATATCTCTTGAAGTAAGCAAAGCTCTTCCACATGCGACTCATCTTGCAGTTTACTCCTAAAGCACCCGAGAGCTGCAAAGCATGAGTTGAGGGCTAAACTTCTATCTAAGCCCTCCCGCAAGGGGGACAGCCTGACTACCGAGTCCCACGCTCTCAACACAAATGCTCCAGGCACGCTAAGGACACTGAAGGCCTTCGCACCCTCAGAAGCGTAGATCTGCTTCACAACACTTTTCATCTATCCTATCAATACGATGCCCGCAAACATTATTTTTTCGGTCACCGCCCCATCGCTGTGGAATACGGTCCCTACTAACCTAAGAGAAGAAATGTCACTGATCCGGTTCAAATCTAAATTAAAGGCATTTTTATTTACCGATGCATACAACGTATAAACCTGCAAGTTAAATAGGGTTTTTAGCAGATCAAAGAAAATCAAAACGACCTTTCCTTATGTTCTTACTTTTCTTTTCGATATTGCAGTTCTTACCTATTGTATCTGTAAGTTTCTATGTCTTATATGTGATACTACGGGCTCCTTTTACAAAGGTGCGTTAGGGCCTTAACGCGCGGAATAGCGCGTGCTAAAATGCCGCGTGCGCAAGCCGCTACCGCCTCCTCTTGAGCAGCGCACCTATGTTTTAGTCTTTGTAAATCAACCTATTTATTTTAACTGTACACCACCTAGAAACTCTGTATAGGCGATTTATCAACCTTAGCTACAACAGTTGGAACATAGTAGTAATAATAATTGATTTATAACCCGCTACACCTTAACAGTTCAGAGCAGTTTACAACAAAGAGAACCTGCCGGACGCAGTTGAAATACAAATGGAATTATATCAACTATATCAATTATATTGGTTGGGTTTCTTTAGCCAAAACTGTCATACAAATAAGATTTCACAGATTTCCTAAACGTTTGAGAAGACAAACAAACAAAGGTTTCGCTCCAGACACCAGCCTGGTAAGCTAAAGTTTTGTCCAGGAATCTTTTTACAATACATAGCCTTTCTCAATCAAACTGCGTAAGCCAAAAGGGGTCTATGAGAACATAAGAATTGCCGCTGCTGGATCAGACCAGTGGTCCATCGTGGCCAGCAGTCCGCTCACGCGGTGGCCCTCACTGAGACTAGCCCTATCTGCATACATTCTGGTTCAGCAGGAACTTGTCTAACTTTGTCTTGAATCCCTGGAGGGTGTTTTCCCCTATAACAGCCTCCAGAAGAGCGTTCCAGCTTTCTACTACTCTCTGGGTGAAGAAGAGCTTCCTTACGTTTGTACGGAATCTATCCCCTTTCAACTTTAGAGAGTGCCCTCTCGTTCTTTCTACCTTGGAGAGGGTGAACAGTCTGTCTTTATCTACTTTGTCTTGAGTCCCTGGAGGGTGTTTTCCCCTATAACAGACTCCGGAAGAGCATTCCAATTTCTACCACTCTCTGGGTGAAGAAGAACTTCCTTACGTTTGTACGGAATCTATCCCCTTTTAACTTTAGAGAGTGCCCTCTCGTTCTCTCTACCTTGGAGAGGGTGAACAACCTGTCTTTATCTACTTTATCTTGAATCCCTGGAGGGTGTTTCCCCCTACAACAGCCTCTGGAAGAGTGTTCCAGCTTTCTACCACTCTCTGGGTGAAGAAGAACTTCCTTACGTTTGTATGGAATCTATCCCCTTTTAACTTTAGAGAGTGCTTTCTCGTTCTCCCTATCTTGGAGAGGGTGAACAACCTCTTTTTTTCTAGTCTATCCCCTTCAGTACCTTGAATGTTTCGATCATGTCCCCTCTCAGTCTCCTCTTTT
Organism: Geotrypetes seraphini; assembly: GCF_902459505.1. Taxonomy (NCBI): domain Eukaryota; kingdom Metazoa; phylum Chordata; class Amphibia; order Gymnophiona; family Dermophiidae; genus Geotrypetes; species Geotrypetes seraphini. The sequence continues at coordinate 6,110,495 of NC_047098.1, forward strand.
CAAGGGAGAAGAGGCCCAGTTTCTCTAATCTTTCACTGTACGGCAGCTCCTCCAGCCCCTTAACCATCTTAGACGCTGTTCTCTGGACCCTTTCGAGTAGTACCGTGTCCTCGTGAGATAATCAGCTCCTGATGCAAAAGCCCAGGACATCTGGGAAGGAGATGAGGCTGTGCCACCAACAGCTTAACAAGTTCTACAGTGTTTCCCCGAAAATAAGACAGGGGCTTATATTAATTTTAGCTCCCAAAAATGCATTAGGGCTTATTTTCAGAGGATGTCATTTTTTTTATCGTGCACAATAATCATCGCTCCCTTTCTCTCGTCCACCCCAATTCTTCCTCTTTCCTTTCTCCCCTCCATGTGCAGAATCTTTCCTCCCCTCTCAACCATCCCCTTGTGCAGCAGAACCCCACCGACCCTCCCACCGTGAGACTGGCATACTTCCGAGGCATCCAAAAAAGGCAGTGGCACTCTGAATGGGCCAACTAACAGCCCTCCCCGCCAGGTCTTCCCTCTGCTGCATCACTGATGATGCCATGGACAGCACAGCGTCTATTCAGAGCTACAGATAAGTTTTCATAGTTATGTGACCGTCTGAACCTTACCTGGTATGCTGCTGGAGGTGGGAGAGCTGGCGGAAGGATTTCTCACAGTAGGAGCAGTGGTAGGGCTTGACGCCAAGGTGGATGCGGAGATGCTGTGCCAGGTAGGAGGCGTTGGCGAAGGATTTGGAACAGTGTGGGCACTTGTGCGGTTTGGCTTCTGTGTGGGACTTGGAGTGGATCTGCATCTCGGACTTGGTGAAGAAGGTCAGTGGGCAAACTTTACACCTGGTGAAATGATGTCAAACACAGCCATCATCAAAGATGTTAAAACACAAACTCTCCACTGTATCATCCCAAGGTACACATACACTTCCCAGTCTTTCTAAAGAAATCACCAGTACAAAGCTGCTCTCCTCGCCTCCCAGCATCACTAGACCCCACTATGCTCCTTTCATTACAAAAAAACAACAAAACTGAATTATAATATTGAACTTACTGGTCTCACAGAAACAGATTTACAGTGAAAACTAGCGGGTCAGATAGGGAAAACTATTCAATGTAAACTGCTAAGGATATAAGCAGTAATAGGAAATAAAAATGGAATAATCCTGGTGCCAAAATATAGGCACCACAGAGATGACTCTGAAACAGTTTGTTCATGAACAATTGTTACATTTTGGTTTACTGTAAAAGTATTTCTGATTTTGTTAATTTTTTCAATAAAGTGGTCAGCGAGTTCCTGAGCAGTGGGTGAGGAACCAGCAGCTTCTGTTTGTTGTTTATTTAGAGTTGTTATTGAATTTTAGTATGGCATAGAGAGCTGATGGATTTTTAGCTTTCAAAATTTTGTCAGAATAGAATTTCATTTTTGCTTGGTTTATTTTTAATTTATAGAATCCAGATTGCTCCTTGAATGTTTGAGAATTATATTGAGTTTTTTTTCTTTTCTCCACTTACGTTCTAATGATCTTAATTGTTTTTTGATGAGGGAAAGTTCGGCTGTGAACCATGGGTTCTGAATTTTGCGAGCAGAAATAACTTTAGATTGTAATGGTGCAAGTTTATCTAATACTGATGTTATGGCTATGTTCCATTGGTTAATTAAGTCGTCTAAAGGATGAATTCTAGATTCAGAGAAATCCAATTTAAATGTAGAACGAATTAAATCTGAGGAAAGGTCATTGAAGTTTCTAAAATTAATTGATTGTTGCTTAGTGTAAGGTAAATTATGTGGAATAGTATGTGTTATTGAAATTAAAAAGTGGTCTGACCATGGAACCGGTAGGCAACAATTTACCGAAAAATTGTTTATTGCAGAAGTTCGAGTATATACAGTAGTACAGCTGTATGAAGACCCTAAACAGAGCCGACTAGCTAGCCAGGGATGTCAAAGTCCCTCCTTGAGGGCCGCAATCCAGTCGGGTTTTCAGGATTTCCCCAATGAATATGCTTGAGATCTATTTGCATGCACTGCTTTCAATGCATATTCATTGGGGAAATCCTGAAAACCCGACTGGATTGCGGCCCTCGAGGACCGACTTTGACACCTGTGAGCTAGACAGTCCCACCAGTAAGATGCTGGGCAAAGCCCCACCTCCTCCCACCTGAATAACAGTGCATAAAATCTAAACTGATACGTGGTACACTACCACATATGTACCAACCTGTAGGTTTTTCCCTCTTTGCCAATATCCCCCGAGGCCAGGATCGGGTATGGCACCACAAGCACCGGTGGTCCCGACGGGTTCTCCGCTTTGATTTTCTTCCTTCCTCTCTCAGGCTTGGATGTTCCTAACAGATTGTGACCTTGGATTGTCTTAATGGAGTCCAGAGACGGAGGGCTGGTGATGCCCGAGATGAGGGTGGGCGAGGAGGCAATGAGCCGACTCTGGTTGGTGGCGGTGGGCGTAGAGGGGGTGCCGGTGCTGGTGCAAGTGCTGGATTCCGAGGTGCTGACCGTGGTGCGCGAGGAAAGACCCAGCCCTGAAAAGCAAACAGAGCCTGTATACAGGAATTCAAAATAGATAAGAATCATTTTTGCCTCTTTGACTATCATACAATTCCCATGACATTAAGACATGTTGCTGGTGTGGAAGGCTGTTCCCCATGATTGAATATACATTCCCCCCCCCATATACAAGATTTGCCCAAGAATAGTTTTTCATTTGGAACTTGAACTCAAATAAAACACTGAGTAACCCAACATTAATTACATTAAAATAAGTGTGATGGGGGCATGTCCTATAACTATCCTTGCTCCTTTCTCCTGCATCTCCTCTTCCATGCTGTCTCTTGGTCCTGAGGCCTCCACCTTCCTCCCCCACACACTTCTTCCAATGCTCTACGGGTCTTGGGCCTTGTAATACAGGCCCCTACAAGCATGCTGCTGCATCCCCCTCTCCATGACAAGACAGGAGCTCTTTGGAAAGAGGGTTCACTCTTTTGGAAGCTCCCACGAATCATTCCCTGTTAGGGAGAGGATGAGTTGCAGCAGTGTGCTTGAGTAAGGGCCTAGTACTGCAAGGCCCCATGCCAAAGAACAAAACCTTTCAAGAGATGGAAGTAGTATGGAAGGCAGAGACTGCATGAGAAATGGAAGTGGGAGACCATGCTGACCGCAGGACCCAGGGAGGGAAAGAAGACGAGCCTCTAGACCGGTGGGGAAGGGAGGGCTATCAGGAAGGGGTGATGCTGGCCAAGAGAATGGAAGATATTTTTATAAACCGCCTAACACAGTAGGTACTCAGAATACAATATAATAATAACATCATACATAATAAAATTCTAAGTAACTAATACAAGCATTAAAACTAATGAATAAGGAAAACACAATATAAACTAAAATAAGTATAGATAAAAAGATTCAAAGTACATTATAACTACATGATAATATGAAAATCAGTCATGTATATTAGATTGTTTAAATAAGTGGGTTTTAAGATCTTTTTGAAATTGATAGTTAGTAAGAAATGGAGAAACGAGAAGATTCAAACATGAATTCATTAATCCTGCTTGGAATGCTAAGGTCCGATCCAAAAAATTTTTGTAACGACATGCATTTGCTGAAGGAAAATAAAACCAACCAGATCTACAGATATTTTTCTTAGAAATAAAAAAAAAAACTAAAATGAGAAACAAGGGAAGGCGGCGCTAAGCCAAATAAAACTTTAAAACAAATGCATCCAAATTTAAATAACACTCTAGCCTCAAACGGTAGCCAGTGAAGCTTTTGATAATATACACTGTGTTTTTTCAGATTAAAAAAATCAAACGAATAGCTGTATTTTGTATGATTTTTAGTCGGCTAGGGAGAAGAGAAGCTGCAGGCCATGGCGGATGGGGAGGGGCCTATATGGAAGTCATCACATTTTCTTAAATACTTAAAAATAAGGGAGACTCATATGGGCTATTCTACAGCTGTCTGCTATGCCTCGTACTAGAGAATGACACGGTGACAAAATTCATCACCGTTCCCGTCCCCGCGGATAACCGCGGGAAATAATCCCATGTCATTTTCTAGTGTCTATTTCATCCTCTGTCCTTCTACACCAGCATTCTTCAAAGCAAAGCTTGCGGGTCAGTGGTTGTGGCCATTCATACTCTGATTCTTATGTGAGCCAAGGATAATGAAGCCATTGTGACATCACTGATGTGATTGGCTCTTAGGCACTGGTGGAATGAGGCATTATGACGTCACAATATCTGCTCTGGATACCAGAGACTGTCATTCTGTAGTGTCTATTTCAACCTCGGTCCTTCTACACCAGTATTCTTCAAAGCAAAGCTTGCGGGTCAGTGGTTGTGGCCATTCATACTCTGATTCTTATGTGAGCCAAGGATAATGAAGCCATTGTGACATCACTGATGTGATTGGCTCTTAGGCACTGGTGGAATGAGGCATTATGACATCACAATATCTGCTCTGGAATGTTGCTGCTCAATCTCAGCATTCTTCAAAGCAAAGCTTGCGGGTCAGTGATTCTGGTCATTCATACTCTGATTCTTCCCTCTCTCCTTAAAGAATGACATGAAGATGGTTCCCCGCGGTTATCCGCGGGGACGGGAACAGTGATGAATTTTGTCACCGTGTCATTCTCTACCTCGTACTCCACCAACTCCAAACATTTTCCTTTTTCTTAACCTGCTTCCACCAGCTGGCGCATGTCACACCCCACACTTGGCATGCGCTTACCTGCGACGGTGCTGGTGGCTGGCCTCGCGTGCAGAGCCACGTCAGGTTGTGGCACCGCCTGCGAGTGAAGGCCTGGCACCTGCTGCAGCTTCTGCAGGGACATGACCGGCTGGTTGCTCTCTGCGGGGGAAGGGGGCATCAGCAAAGGCTGCTGGGAGGGCACCGATGTGGGGGGCAAGTGGGGCGGGCGAATCTTCTCTGCCATCAGCTGCTCTTTAATCTTATTTATCAGAACCAGATTGTCAAGCTGGGGAGAAACAGGAAACAAACACACAAACAAAAAAAAAATATCCGTTTCAAAATACAGGTTTGTTTGTTTTTTTGATTATTTCAAATAGATATTTATTAGCAAAATGATAGAACAAACAGCAATTAAACATTATTGTTAAAAGCATCACCAGCAAAGTGACATATCTAAACAAGTCACACTTTCAAAATAAACCTTTAACAAAGCAAGCAACGAAAACAGAGTTGAAGGTATAATGAACGAAGTGTCAATAACATCTCATTTTAAAGTTTTATCCAACACCCCAATTATAGGGGTCCTTTTATTAAAGAGGCGTTGATTTTAGCTAAGATGCCCATAGGAATATAATGGATGTCTTAGCGGGTGCTAAATCGGTTAACGCACCTTAATAAAAGGACCCCATAAAGAGAGAAAAAGAAAAATTGAAAAGGAAAGAACAGAAAACATTTATGGTGTATTTGTGTAGAAACATAACCACATATCTTGTCTTTAAGCAAGTCTCAAATTCTCTCTCACTTAGCAAACACAGGTGTATTAATCTATCCTTTGCTTTCTTATGCTGTTCAAGCAGTGGGAGATCCAGTGTATGACCACAAGAGGGAGCATAGAGCCAGTCCTGGATAAAGACTTGGGCTCGGGCAGATCCTCCATATACTTCATTGGGTGAAAGAAAGGCTCCGAAGACTGCAGACTGGTTCTAGAGACCTCAAGTCGGTCAATGTGGCTCTGAAGGTACCGCACTTCCACATGGAGACCGTTTGGGTGGTCACAACGGCAGTGGCACCGGGGGAATTTCTCGCCTCCCTACATCTGACGGAGGCCTACCTTCATAGTCCAATTTTCCCAGCCCACAGGAGGTGTTTGTGATTTCATATGCTGGAGCACCATTACCAGTTCTTTGCGCTCCCCTTCGGCCTGGCCATGGCATCTCATACCTTAACCAAGGTGATGGTAGTGCCCTCTGCAAAGCTGGAATTCAGGTGCACCCATATTTGGACGATTGGCACATCTGAACTTCATCCAAGGAGGAAGGCGAGCTGACTGTTTTGAAAGTGGTGCAACTCCTCCAGGACTTGGGTGGGATAGTCAACTTCAAGAAGAGTCGGCTGAAACTGACTCAGGGCTTGGAGTACCTGGAAATCTTGTTCAACAAAGTGTTTGTTCCAAAGACAGGCTGAAGCACCATAAGCAGATTCTGGAGCTGCTCCAGAGACCGGCTTCCATAGCGTGGCATTATCTGCAGATCCTGGGGTAGATGGTGGTGACCACAGAGGTGGTTCCTTGGGCCAGAGCGCATATGGGACCTCTCCAAGACTCTTTCCTCTCTCACTGGTACCCTCATTTGGACTCGCTACAAAAGCTGCTCCTTTAGCTAACTGCAGTGAACAGCCTATGGTGGTAGCTGTGGTCAGCTGCCCTTTCCAGTAGCATGCCTCTTTGCATCTCCTCCTGGGAGATACTAACGAACAATGCCAGCCTTTATGGTTTGGGGAGGGAGGGGCACACAGTCCAGGGGCGTTGGACTCAGGCTCAACAGAAGTGGTCCATAAATCACCTGGTGCTTGGGAAGTCTCTGGAAGGCAAGACAGAGTCTTCTCGGACAACGCGACAGCGATAGCATATGTCAACAGAAAAGGAGGCACCAGAAGCACCCCATTGTGCCTAGAAGCTGAACTCCATCCGGTGGGCAGAAGCTCACTTGCAGGCTCTCTCGGCCACACACGGCGCAGGAGAAGAAAATGGGCAGGCCAACTTTCTCAGTCAGCAGACTCTAGACCCTGGGAAATAGTCTGTCTCCACAGGCGTCCAATGCCCTGGTTTGGTGGTGGGGGCCTCCAAAGATAGATCTGATGACCTTGGCGGTGAAGACCAAGATTCCTTGTTTTTACAGCCGAAGTGAGGGGTTGGATGCGTTAGTCTAACCATGACTGGAGAATGAGCTCTTGTATATATTTCCCCCATGGCCCATGCTCGGTTGAGTAAGTCCACTTTGCGGTCCTGAGGATCATTTAACATCACCCCTCCTTCACGAGGCAAGGAGGTTTGTTTAATCAACTGGGCCACCAGCGAATCCACAACAAACTCCTGGAAATCTGGCGCCATCAGATACAGCTTGGTCACAGTTTTAGCCACTTAAAGAGGTCCCTCTGGCGACTCTCAGTGGTCAGTGGGCAGCTTAATGATGTCCAGATGTAAGGGGAAAAAAGCAGGCAGAGCCACAGAACTGCTCATAACTGAGCACTGAGAAGAGGAAGCTGGTGGAACTTCCAGTTTTAATTCTTGCAGCAAGGTGGAAATAATGTTCGAAAGTGCAGAGGCCCTGAACAGGCAGCGTACAGTGGAGTCTTCCCCCTGATCTAGTCGCCACCATCTCTTGACCACTGTCCTCTTGTATGGAAGCAGATTCTGCCAAGGAGGCTTCATCCTGGGATAAAAGTGGCCTGGAACTGGACTTGCCATCCTCTCAGTCTGTGACAGACTGAACCTTCTGGTCCAAGTCTGCACCCTTGTCTGGTTGGGGTGCCTGTTGAGGGGAGAATCCCTGCACCGCCATCATTGGGGGGCTGCCAAGAGACGCTGAGGACCCTCAGCAGTTCAAATAAGCATTCCATATAAGGCTCCCAAAATCCAGAGTGTACTGGGGATCTCACCAACCGTGTCAAGAACACCCTGCCGGTCCTAAGCTCCACGGCCCCCACACAACTGCACTTGGCCAATACAGATTCAGATAGAGTCCTAAGGATCCCTTTCCTTGGAGGACTCAGAGAAGGATGATCCTGAAGCTCCCACCCCTTCCCCACGCGGGACATGGACACCCCTTGGCCGTCCATCCAGAGCAAACCCGATATGATTATAAGGGCAAACAGGCCTGAGGCGTCCATCTCGGTCAATTATGAGCAAAATCAAGGGGTTTTGAGGCAGATGGAGGCAAAAGAAAAAAGATCACATAAAATTCAAGATGGCTACCGCCAGAAACACCGCACCAAAAACGGGCCGTGGAGTCCTCGCTGAAGGAAAAAAAAATCAAAGGAAAAGGGTTTCGGAGATGGGGGACCTGGGTTCTGGGGTCGGAAACCCTCAAATCAACTTTTAGGGACCTCCCTGATTTTCCCCTTAGGTTTCAATAGTCTTACTCACTGTGCCATGTGGTGCCTGCCTGCTTCAGCATAGGATTTCAGCTGGAATCATGAGAGAAGTTATCTGCCTCAAAGATTCACTGGCAAACCAGGGTCATCGGGCTGCCAATCAGAGCAAAGTCAGACTGAACCTCAACCCCCTGAAAACCACGCCGTGAAAAGGTGGGGGAGGGTGTACCAAGCAGCCAGCCCACTGTTAGTCCTAGCTGAGCCAGGAAGGAGCCAAACAGCCTGCGCTCACGCTCCTGACTAGATCCTGAGTGCGCAGGGGACGGCCCCAGAGCTCAAAAAATAGAAATGTAGGCTGGCTAGCTTGGTGTCCCCAAGCGCTGATCTTCCTAGCAGCAGATTTGTGCTGTGCGAGTCTGCGTCTTCTCCCAGGCAGAGGTCCCCACCAAGTGGGAACCTCCGGACACCGAGCCTCCAAAGAACACAGAGAAAAAAATACCCGAAAATAGTAAAACCGCAGAGTAGATCGAAAACACTTCTGAGCAACTTGCTTGCAGAAAACAAAGTGAGGGAGCAGAAGCAGCATCTTGGGAGTGAAGACATGATGGACGGTTTTCTGCAAACATGTGACAGACTATTACGTAAAGTTATACTGGTTAAAACTGGAGGACCGTCCATGTTATAGACTGGGAGCCTGATGAGCACTATTCAGTCCTATGTTCCGTCATCGCGCAGACTTGCTGGTTCCCCCAGTTAGGTCTCCGAGATTGAACATTACACGAATAAGCACATTTTTGTGAAATTGGCCGGCAGGAATGGGATCGTGTGCTTATTTTGTAATATGAAATATGGGAATTGACGTTCTGTCTAGGTAGAAGTGCTGGTCGCTTGTCTGTTTATGTTTTAAATGTGTAGGAGTTGTACTGTGTAAGTTTAAATTGTGAGCTGCTCTGTAAAAAGTGGGTTACAAATAAAAAGAAAAGAAATGCTAGTTCAGATAGAAGGCCCTAGCATTCAGGAGCACTATATACGTTGCACTAGAAAGATAAATGCACACACGTATATTTGACCATGTGACCCCTCTGCGTCAGAGTCTTCATTGGCTCCCAGTTTATTTTAGAATTCAATTGAAATGCGCTTATATTTCTTTTAAAATTCTAATCCTCTTATTCCTTTATTTTGGAACGTTTACCGATTCTCCTTTACAAGAGGTATCTTCTATTTATCATTTGTAAATCATTCCCTGTTTATTTAATTGCTGTAAACCGGGTCGAGCCTTCTCAGAATGACGACTCGGTAGACAAAGTTAAGCTTTGGTTTAGTTAATGAGACTTACTTGACATGGAAGATAATGACTGCCCTTTTCCTGCCCACACCCAATTTCTTACCTGGCTGGGCATGGCAGGAGGGGGTGGCCAGAAATACGGGTTATTAAACCGAGGCTCCGCCATCCTGTGAAGACAAAAACACAGAGAATTACTAACCAGCAGCTTTTCTCCAACGCAGCCTCCATCTGACATTATCAACAAGCCGCGCAGGGAGCGGCGGCTGTTGTGACCGTGCGCAGAGAGGTGTGGCTGAACAGCGGAAATCATATGATAGCAAAGACCTGATCAATTCAAATCAAAATGTTCAAATCATCTCTACACACCACCACACAATGCCCGATGGAGAGGGAAGAAAAGGGATTTGGGATTTAGCTCGCACTTCCCCCAATAGTAGCTCAGGTTCACTAGGTTCCTGCTCCCTACAGTCCAGGTATGAGACCACCAGACTTCGACCTTTTTCCAAAGTTGAAACAACCTATGCGTGGACATCATTTTGCATCTCTGGAAGAGCTTTTTTTCCGCCGGTACCCGAGCCATTCGGCAACTGAACAAAAACGGTGTCTTGGATGGAATAATGAAGCTTCCCGGACACTGGGACTCAGTCATTGCAAAGCAGGGAGACTATATTGAAGGATTGTAAAGAAATACTTAGAAAAATAAAATAAAATATGTAAATTAAAAAAAAAATAGAGTGCATTATTTATGAAATGACCTTCATAGATTAGATTAAAATCCAGGAATTCACAAACTCAATTCAGGCAATGAGGAATCTAAGGTTACAAAATAGACAAGCGTTGATTTGGAATCGGGTCTATAAATGACCAAAGAGAAGCAACCCAAGACACAAAGAAGCCTAAAATACCCCTAAAGCTGAGCCCCAATTCCAGAGAACAGCCGTTATCAGATGCCTCAGATTAATCGGGGCATTTTCCTCTTTTCTCTCTATGGAAATACCCGTGGGTCAGCAATGTATTTGCAGAAAAGATTCTGTTTTCACGGTCCAGGTCAGGGCTGTCAAAGTCCCTCCTCGAGGGCCGCAATCCAGTCGGGTTTTCAGGATTTCCCCAGTGAATATGCACGAGATCTATTTGCATGCACTGCTTTCATTGCATGCTAATAGATCTCATGCATATTCATGGGGGAAATCCTGAAAACCCGACTGGATTGCGGCCCTCGAGGAGGGACTTTGATACCCCTGGTCTAGGTCTATATTCACAGACAGACCTTAATGGCTGCACCCTGCCTCGTATGTATATGAGAATTACCACGTCGTTAAGTAACTGACAGGCATGGAGGGCATTTCTAAGCAGCTAATGCCCTCATTGGATTTAAGAGCCTTGGCATGAATGACGTACCTCACGCTGGCGCACGCAATTTCTGCTTCATCACGCAAAATACAAAATGAGTGCTAGAAGGAAACCTTTAAAAATAAGTCAAGAGAATGTTCTAGGATAACAGTTTCAAAATCAAGCAGTCCTACACCTATTTTTTTTAATTGAATTACAAGAATTATTTTATAGCGTTTTCAATTAGGAGAACAGAATATGAATCGTGTGGGAGGATTAGAGAGTTGCGCAGGGACAGAAATCCCACCCGTGCCCGCTAGAATCCTGCCCGTCCCCACCCGAATTCCGCCCGTTCCCGCCAGAATCTCCTCCGTCCCCACCCACCCCGTCCCTGCCGGTACACATGAGGAATCCCCTCCCCCCTAAACATTTGCAATGACTTCTGACGGTTTTGATTTTAGTTTCAATTGAGTTTTACAGAAAAATTCAAAACAAAGTCGGATATCTGCCATAACAGGCATAAAACCAAATACCCCCTTCTCCCTCCCTCTCCCCAGTTGGGCGGCGTTGGCATATCAACAAAATGCAGAATTTGATGAACAGAAAGAAGATGCCCAGTGCAGAAATTCTCTCCCTTGCCACTCTTTTTTTTTTTTTTTTTTTAAGTTACCTGCTGGGCTGAAGCAGTTTAAAGCAGGGTAGTCTTTCTTCCTAGCTGCAGTTATGCTGCCCAGTCTCTCCCGTGCTCCTCTGCACAGCCGCAGTGAGTGGTGGCAGGCTCCAAGGTTCACTACCGGGAGAGCTCTGCACGTCCACCAATCAGGGACACAGAGCTGGCGCTCGATAGCCAATCAGGAGGCACTTCTACAAGGAAGTGCTCCTGACTAGCCATCAAGCTCCAGCTCTGTCTCCCTGATTGGTGGGCGTGCTGAGCTCTCCCACGTGAGTTGCCACAGCAACTGGGATCAAGGGAACATTAGAACAAAGGTAGGCCGGCATTGCCGTGGAAACCACGGAGAACCAGCGTCCATCCCCACGGGAGTCTCGTGGACCTGGAGGGGATCCCCGTTCCCGTGCAGACCTGCCACCACGCTGTGCAACCCTTTATTCGAGATAAAAAAAAAAATAAGATCCATGCTGAACTAATGCAGTCTAATTTTCATAAGCAATCTGCACATGCGTGTGGGTCCTTTTACTAAGCCGCATAATAGAGCGTGCTAATTTGCCAGCCGCACAAGTCGCTACCGCCTCCTCTTGAGCAGGCGATAGTTTTTCGGCTAGCGTGGGGAGTCAGTGAGCGCTAAAAAGTTTTGTGCTCTAAAGCCGCTAACGCGGCTTCGTAAAAGGAGCCCTAAATGTCAAGATGTCCATTCTATTCCTATGGGCAGCTTGGCATCGCACCTTTGTAAAAGCCGGCCTAAGATATACCCATGAAATGCTTGCAATTTTGGTATGAATCGCATGCCAAAGGTGGATTTAAAAGACAAATGCGTAAAAAATTAATTTTTTTTTCCATTTCAAATTTTAGAAATTTTTTTAAAAAAATAATCAACCCGTCTCAAAAATATCATCCCGCATAGAACAGACGTCGCGATTAGAGGAGGATAACTCCCTCCTTTACAAAGCCACGATGTTAGCTATTTGGACTCTTGTTTAACAACGGATATTCAAGTCAACTTTTTAAAGATTTTGCTAAGATTTACTCTTTTCTTTTTAATTTGAACTGTACAGATTGCTGATTCTTTCATGTACACTTCTCCCTCAGCATTCGCGGTTTCGATTATTCACGGCTTTTAGCTTGCTGGCTCCTCCCCCCCCCCCCAAATTAAATCAGCTTGCTCAGAGAAATCGCGGATTCTAAGCGTTTACTGAGAAAACCGCCCGATTCCCGGCACTTTCTTCACCGTGTTTTGCCTCTCCGTCAGGAACAGGCCGGGTCTCCCGCCGTGTTATTCGCGGTTTCACCATATTCACGATGGCTTTTAATAGAAAACAGTGAACAACATATGAAAAAGTTATTCGCGGTTTTATCGGTATTTGCGGTTCTGTTAATCCCCCTATCACAGCGAATTCAGAGGGAGAAGTGTGCAATGAATTCGTTTTCGTATCCTATGTTATTAAGCAGTATATCGGATCTTAAAATCAATCACCTACCCAGGAGGCCATCCGCAGTGGTCAAGGCTTTTTTCTAGTTTTCCTGCCAAACAGCAGCTCAAAACAAACAAACAAAAAAACCCCAAACCATTTCCAAAAGATGCCCTTTACTGTGCCCACCTAATGGGCTGTCCAAGATGACAATATATGGCAGACCCGCTATTCTGGACAGAGGCAGAACAATAAGATATATATTTTTAATTCAATTGCACACAAGACTCATTTTTTCATAAGCACCGAGCTAGATCAAAGGCCCGTCAAGACCAGTATCCTGTTTCCAACCATGGCCAAGCCAGGACACAATTACCTGGCAACACCCCAAAAGAACAGGACAGAGTTTATGCTGCTTCCCTCAGGAATAAACTGTCCTCTCCCAAGTCCATCTTAATAATGGTTCAGGGACTTGTCTTTAAACTCCTCTTACTGACCTCTAAGGTCTTTTCACTAAGGTGCGCTAGCATCTTTAGCGCACACAGGAGATTACCGCGTGCTACACTTCTATTCTGCGTGTTAAAAGCCCTAGCGCACCTTGCATAACCTAACTTTATTTTTCTATTCCGCCTTAACCAAAAGAATTCTAGGCGGTTTCCAAAAAAGAAAAAACTGGACAATCAGTGAAATACAAAATAATAAGAAAAGGAATACAGCCTGTTATATTAAAAAGACATTAAAAATGTAAAATTAATTATATTAAAGATAAAAGCCACAGATTAAGAGATAAATTTGTCAAATATTACTGTCTTAATTTCTTTTCTGAAAGCGCCATAGGACAGCATGGCTCCGCTGATATAATTACCCAACCAGGACTGTTTGCTTGCTTGAAAAGCAAGCATCCTGTCTAAATAAGACCTAAGTTTGCAGCCTAAAATCTTCGGGTAAGCAAATAGGTTACAATTCCTGGTTATCCTCACGGGGTTATGTAGCACGAAATGAGATAGCAGGTAGGTAGGTGCCAATCCCCAAACTGACTTAAAACAGAGGCATGAGTCAGTTTGGGGATTGGCACCTACACACCCAAGTGTATGCTCTCTGCATCTCCTTTTTTGTTTTTCCCTGTACTCCTCCCTTTATCCGTCCCTTCTACTCTGCTACGTCATATGCTTAGAACAAACTGTCTGACTGGTACGCCAGGCTCCATCTCCGACAGTATTCAAACCCATGCTAAAAGTCCACATTCTTTTTGAAGCTGCTTTTAAAGTCGTAACTTCAACCAACTTGTAAAGCACCCTTATCTGCCTTATCATTTTCTCTGTAATTCTCCTACCTGAGCAGAGTGCATAGATTCACCCTTTTTGTCCTGTTTATCTGTCGTAATTAGATTGTAAGGTCTTTCGAGCAGAGACTGTCTCTTGCGTGTTTAATGTTTAGCTCTGCATGCATCTGGTCATGCTTTAGAAATGACGGGTAATAATAGTGGTGGTCTTTTAAGAAAATTCCAAACCTTTTTTAAACCCTGCTAAGCTAACTTCTTTTACCACAATCTCTGGTTCGGATACTGTTCTGTGAGGGTGCAGGGCAGGGGTTCTCAAACCAGTCAGGTTTTCAAGGTATCCACAATGAATATTTATGAGATCGATTGGATACAGTGCCTCCAATATGAAAATTTCTTTCGTGCTCGTTCGTTGTGGATATCCTGAAAACCGACTGGCTGGGGTTCCCCAGGACAGGTTTGGGAAGCCCTGGTGTCATGTAACTCCGCCCCCACATAATCTCCTGCTGATCTGAAAAACTCTAACACCCGCATGTACTCGGCACAAGCAAAAGAGAAATGTTTATAAGAAAAATTTGTGTAGGCCAAAATTGAGTCTTTGACCATACCCTACAGACGAAGGACGCTCCTCGTTCACAGGTGGGGTGGGGAAAAATATCAGTGCAGGTTAAGGGAAGTTATGGGGAAGGTGTACCAAATGATACAGCAATTTCCACTGGTTGAATACTCACAGGGCGGCTTCTGATGCCAGGTGGCCGCAGCTGCCTGGTGAGATGTGAAGATGGTGCTCCAGGGTGCCGATATAAAGTGGCCCGCAACGGTCCCCTTCTGGTGTGGACAGATGGGTGAAGGCACCAAATCCTAAGTCAACAAATCTGACTTGGGCCTGGAAATTTTAATTTTTTTGTTCTGGTATCAGTTAACTATAATAAACGTAACAGTCTGAGTTGTCACTGGCTTATATTTTTTAGAGGTATTGTTTTTTGAGAAGGGGGTGTAGTGGGTTTGCAGCCCTTCTCTCTGTTCATCATGGCTGAAATAAAAAGAAAATGAAAAGCACATTTTTTTTTTCACGTAAACACAAAATGTAGCAGATGAGAGAACTCAAAAGGCATGCAGCGTCAGGAATATACCATCGGGAGGGCATGTATTTGGAAGGCAGCAGCTTCGGAAGCGGTACAGGGAGAGCAGAGCTATGGGAAAATAAAGGGTTAACAGGATACCAGGAGGCAAAAGGAGTGAGCGGGGAGAAAAGGCAAAAGTGGCTCATCCAAGAAAGGGATATAGAAAAGCAGAGACAGAGAGAGAGATGCAAATTTATTAGATGCCCTCAAATTTTTATAATTAAACTCAACAACGATGCTATCCCCAAGTCATCCATTCCAGAATAATCCTGTCGACATGGACATATCAAATAGAGAATGGCAGGGGGACAAATTTTTCCCCGTCCCCGCAGCAACTCATTTTCCCGTCTCGTCCCAGCAACTTCTTTTCCTGTTCCGTCCCCATTCCTGCAAGCTCCGTCCTCATCTGCACAAGCCTCAAACCCTTTAAAATCCTAAGTAGCAACATTCTAGAGCTGAGTTTGTGATGTCATAATGCCTCATTCCACCAATGCCTAAGCTCCGTCCTCATCTGCACAAGCCTCAAACCCTTTAAAATCCTAAGTAGCAACATTCTAGAGCTGAGTTTGTGATGTCATAATGCCTCATTCCACCAATGCCTAAGCTCCGTCCTCATCTGCACAAGCCTCAAACCCTTTAAAATCCTAAGTAGCAACATTCTAGAGCTGAGTTTGTGATGTCATAATGCCTCATTCCACCAATGCCTAAGCTCCGTCCTCATCTGCACAAGCCTCAAACACTTTAAAATCATAAGTGCCGAAGCTTGTGCGGTTAAGGCAGAGCTTCCAGGAACGTGGCCGGCACAGGAATAGCGACAAAACTCATGGTGACGGGAAGGGGAAATTGAGTTACTGCGGGGGACGGGAACAAATTTGTCCCCATGTCATTCTCCAATATCAAACACTTCTAAACATAGGTAATGAGGAGCAATTTCGAAAAGCCATATTTATCAAGTAAGCCACCCTATTGTGGGAAAAATACCCAACAATGGCTCTTTAAGTCTGATTAACTCTCTGGACTTTACTGTTTTATTTGGATTACAGCTTCTCACGGCTGCCTCAGACTCCCACCCGCCCCAGAAGTTGCTACTCTAGGCGACCATCTAATTTGCCTAGTGGTTAAACTGGCCCTGGAGAATCCGCAGGGGGAAGAAAGTCATCACTTACAGTTCTCCCTTTAAAACAACATTGAAAACCATAACACAGGAGGAAACAAAACAGGTCAGCAGAGGAAATCAACGCTTTGCGTCAGAGAAACAAAATCCCGGGGACATTTAGCCCCCAGGATCTCACTATTTGGGCGGTGGGGGGGCTGTAGGGGAGGCGGGGCAGTGAAGATGAAGGAAGTGGGAGTGCAAGGGGAGATTAATGCAAGGCTCAAATTTTAGTTCTGGTTTGGGGAATATATGCTGGGGGTGTCTACGAAAGGATAAGAACCCTGGAAATCACTGTTCCAAATGCTCCTCCCCTTTTACAAAACCAGGCAAGAGGTTTTTAGCGCCGTTCAGCGCACTGAATACTCTGCACTACTCCGACGCTCTTCGAGTTCCTGTAAGGGTCGAAGCAGCGCATTCAGCCCGCTGGCCGGCGCTAAAAACCTCTTGAGCAGTTTTGTAAAAGGGAGGGGAGGGGGTTTATGAGGCAGGTTAGCCACGAATTAAATTATTCTTCTAAAGCAGCGCATCCCAAATTGTGCGTCTCCTGAGATTTCAAGATCGCCAGCTGATGGCCTAAAGGAACGCGCCTCTCACAGCGAGAAGCAATCAGCCGGCGCTAGCACCTCCTGCTGGCACCTCAGGGCCCATGAGCGCGACGTAATCATGGCAAAGTCCGCGCATTCGAGCCACGGCCACTACGTTTAGTGTGCCGTGCCTCGAGAATGTTTGCGGGATACTGGGCTAAAGGTTTCCCTGTCGAAGGTCTTCATTGGTTTTAATAACATTTCTTCCAGAGGCTTTACTGAAAAATACCACAACGAAGCATTAAAATGCTTTTGCTTTGCTTGGGGGGGGGCGGGGGGGGGGAGGTTTGATTCCAGCAATCATGGCCACTTCACTGGATCAGCGCCAGTTTCAGAATCGTGCTAATGTGAAACACAGCACTGGAAATGGGGGCTAGGGTTTCACGGGCCTATCTTTGCCTGAATCACGCGGTAGCCAATCCAGGTCCCTAGTACCTGGCCAAAGCCCAAGGAGAAGCAACATTCCAGAATCTCAGAGTAGCAAGATTCTGGAACCCCAAGAGTATCAAGATTCCATGCAGAATCTCAAAGATAGAAAGATTCCGGAATCCTAGAGTAGCAACATTCCATGTGGAATCCCCAAAGAGTAGCAACATTCCGTGCTACCGATCCAGGCCAAGCAGTGGCTTCCCCCATGTCTTTCTCAATAACAAACTTATGGACTTTTCCTCCAGGAACTTGTCCAAACCTTTCTTAAAACCAGCGACGCTATCCGCTCTTACCACAACCTCTGGCCAACGCGTTCCAGAGCTTAACTATTCTCTGAGGTTTACTTTATAGAATTTGACTTCAGTTTTCTCCTATCAGGTACAGTTTTTGAGCAAATCGCAAATATTTATAGCATGAGAAAAGTCATAATGTAACGCATTGCGCCGATTTAACTAAGAAGCAAAACCCTGATACAAAAATCGACAATTTAGGGCTCCTTTTACTAAGTTGCGGTAGCGGTTTTAGCGCGCACTTAGCGGGCGCAGAATTGCCCCAAGCGCTAGATGCTAACGCCAGCATTGAGCCGGCATTCGTTCTAGCCGCGTAGCGCGGGTTGAGCGCGCCCTAAAAGTCTGTGCTGCGCTGAAAACGCTATCGCAGCTCAGTAAAAGGAGCCCTTAATCTCACCGGCGCTGATGAAGCGTGAAAACCGCCGATGATGCAATAGAACTGCATGTTCCAGTTCCGCCTCCTCACCCATAATAATTGAATTATATAGAGCACATTATTACATCATCATTAAAATAAATACTTTAGCTTAAAAATCTAATTTGAGGCAAACTGTTTGAATATTTCAGAGATCGTTCTAACATTTACTCCAAGCATTAGAAAATATAGTGAAAATGTTAATTTTTGCATTATAGCAAGCAATGAAGGTCAGTTTTGAATTTAGCGACCCCCAAATCACTATAGAGCACAGTGCTGTTAACACAACAATATGCCTGCATACCGCAGAGACCTGGCTCAGATTCTACACCCAGCCAATCTAAACGCTTAACTTAATTTTTTAATTAGCACCATTAATGAGCAAAATTAAAAATTAATTGGGTGGTAGGCACTTAACGCAGTAGGGCTGTGTCTCGCAAACTTTCCGGCCGGCGGCACGCTAAATCCAGTGCCCCAGCTGGAAGGCACCCGGATGTGCGCAGAGGCCCATCTGGCTACGACCCACTTCGGCGGAGGGATCCGGGAGGAGGAGACACCGGCCAGGAGGAGAGTCATCCGCACCGGCTGACTTCCTACAGGACGTGCCTCTCGCCGGCGCGAATAACTCTCCTCCTCGCCAATGTGTCGCGGCACACCTGAAATCTCAGGAGGCACACAGTATGCGATACACTGCAGTAGGGCCTAGTCCAAGTCGCCTACCAGAAAGTACCTTCAATTAAAAGAAGAAAGAGGAAATTGACTAGATCTAAAGCTTTCTTCTGTTTGGCGCCAAATCTATGGAATCAATTGCCAAGACAGATCCATTTGGAATTAAATTTTAAGTCTTTTAAGAAACTTTTGAAGACATATTTGTTTAACCTTCTGTCCCGTAGAATGATCATATTTACTGACGTACAGGGAGACGATCAAGGATTTGCTTGCAAAAAAAAATCCAAAACAGTAATATAAAATTGTACCTAATGATTGTGTAGATCTGTTCCTATATATTGATGGAGTTCTTTTCTATGCTGTATTTTAATAAACTTAGGAATGTTTAAGGGTGGATCGTGGGTGGACCTTTTTAGTCTTTCCTCATGCGAGAGAACTTCCATTCCCTTTACCATCTTGGTCGCTCTTCTTGCAAACTTTTTTAGTGCTGCTATATCTTTTTTGAGATAAGGAGACCAGAATTAAACGTAATACTCCAGATGTGGTTGCACCCATGGAGCGATACAGAGGCATTATAACATTCTTAGTCTTGTAAGCCATCCCTTTCTTAATAATTCCTAGCATCTTTTGCTTTTTTTGGCCACCCTGGTCGGAAGGTTTCATCGTATTGTCTACAATGACACCCAGATCCTTTTCTTGGAAGCTAACCCCTAGTTGGACCCTACCATCCGGTAGCTGTGATTCAGGTTATTCTTCTCAATGTGCATCACTTTGCATTTGTCCACGTTAAATTTCATCTGCCCACTTGGACGCCCAGTCTTCCAATTTCCTAAGGTCTGCCTGCAATGTTCCACAATCCGCATGCGTTTTGATAACTTTGAACAGTTTAGGGTCATCCGCAAATTTAATCACCTCGCTTGTCGTTCCAATTTCCAGATTGTTTATAAATAAATTAAATAGCACCTGTGCCAGTACAGACCCCGGCTGCACTCCACTGTTTACTCTCCTCCATTGAGAAAAATGACCATTCAACCCTACCCTGTTTTCTATCCAATAACCAATTCCTAATCCACAACTAAACTTTGCCACCTATCCTATGACTCTTTACTTTTCTCAGGAGCCAAGGGTGTTTGCCTCACGTTAAAGAAAAGATATTCTAAAGTGTGTGCTCATTGGTTTGAACGGCATAGATGCTTAGATCATAAAGATTCAGGATTGCTAGTTCTGCTGGACCTAATGACAACCTCCGATATGCTGACTTATTATGCTGCAATGTTGGATAGATTGGAAAAAGTGGGAGTAGATGGAACAGCTTTAGACAGAAACAGGGGAATCTCAAATATTAGACCTAACGGATGGAATACCCTAAGGGACCACCACTTTCGCCAATACTTTTAAATGTCAAGTGGTCCAAAGCTCCCAACCCGACCACCTCAAAGTTCATTGGGACCTCTAGTGAAGAAATCCAAAGTTTTGGGGCCTGGGCTCAACTAGGTCCAGCGTAAGGGGTCCCTTTATTTTTGTTTTGATTTTTGTAACTATTAGTTGTAGATTTTTGGATTCAAGACAAAGTTAGACAAGTTCCTGCTGAACCAGAACGTACGCAGGTAGGGCTAGTCTCAGTTAGGGCACTGGTCTTTGACCTAAGGGCTGCCGCGGGAGCGGACTGCTGGACACGACGGACCACTGGTCTGACCCAGCAGCGGCAATTCTTATGTTCTTATGTTTTTGGTCCCTTTATTTGGGCCACGTTTTTGTATCTGCATAAGATGTCGAGTGGAGGAGACCCTCTTTGAAACTGGACCAGTTGACACGCAATTACCCATAAACAACTTTGACAGGATTATAGTTTCTTGCATACATGCCGATATATTTTCCTATCTTTTAATATATAACATTTTATTGAAGGAAATAATTAAATATAATATAATACAAATAGATTTCATTTCAAATAGATCCACAATTATAATAGATACATACATATTTCTATCATTCCTTCAAAATATATTTTCATATTACCTAAATCAATCCCCCTACTACCCCCACCTCCTTTCCCCCCACTTCCACCTCCCCTTCCCCCCTCCTATTCACATTTTCTTAACTTTTTATTTTTTTGATGTGCCGTCTCTGGACAGATTCAAGAGCTCCCTGATATCTTTCTTGTATAAAGACGCATTTGAAGTTTAAATCTAAGATCACTTATTCTTAATGATAAGAACCTTAAGATTCGAAGTCAAATAAGGCTAAGGATATTTCCCCCTGTAATCCGAACTGTATTTTCCCAAATATGTTTCTTTCCCTTTTGTACCAAGTTTGTCCTTGTCCGATTTTGTCTAGATTTTAACCTAATATAATGACTATGGGCTAGATTCACTAAGGCCACCGATTGGATCAGATCCGATCCGTGGCCTGGGAGGGCTGATTCACGAAGCGCCCTCATGCAAATGAGGGCGATCAAAATCATGCTCCCAACCGACTGCACGGATCGCTCGCCAGCGATCCCAGCGCAGACCATCTTCTTTGCCTGTAGATGGTCTACACAGGCGCAGGCCCTCCGTGCCTGGCAGAGCCGGAAACATTACTTTTTTACTTTTACTTCACGAGCCCGTGCAGATCGCTCACAGGAAATGGCCTGAGAGACTTACGGAGCTCAAGGCAGCCATTTCCTGTGAGCGATCTGCACGGGGCAGGAGTGTGGGAAGATCGCTCCTGCCTGAAAACCCGCTAGACCACCAGGTAAGGCTTAAGGGGGTACTTACAGAGCTAAAATTAGCTGGGGGAAGTCGGGGATAAGGGCAGCACCGGCCTGAATATTATTTGCGGTTTTTCCATATTCGCGGGCCGGCTCTGCCCCGAACCCCCACGAAAACAGAGGGGGAAGTTCAAGGTTCAAGGTTTATTAATATTTGATGTATCGCTGAATCTGTTTACAAAGCGATGTACACAAGTAAAAAAGGGATAAGATTATAAAGATACAAATTAAAAATTCGTTAACATCAAATTTAAGACAAGACAGACTTGAACTGGGGAGGGAAGAAGGGCAAAGGTTACATCTGTTATATCGAGAAAAACAAATATGGAAAAAACAGAAGGAAACGGGGGTAGTTAAAAAATTAAAAAATAAAAATATTAATATTGAGTATTAAAAGCATCTTTAAAAAGGTGCGTTTTTAAGGATTTTTTAAAAGAAAGAAGATCTTTTTCATTTTTAATACAAACCTGAAAAATCCTAACTCTTTATACATGTAGCAAACCTGCCACTCAAATTTGTATGATGATTCAAACAACACAGAACCTATCTAATAGGCAGCACCACAAATATTACTTAGGACCCTACCACACCAATACGCCAACACTCTAGCAGAGCAAGTTGGACTGCTAGAATTGTACACAGAAAACAGCAAGCAAAACAGAACGCATCTCAGTCACACACAAACAACAGACAGACAGACCCTCACCGAATATGTACAGAGCAAGATGATCACAAATGAAAAAATCGAACCGTCAACTCCAAGGAAGTCAAACAATTGGGCCCCGGTGGGAAGGAGCAGGTCCGTTTGGATGTTCCTGGAGCCACCAAAACCAGCGAGTGCAGGTCCTGAAGAGGAGCTGTTGGAATATCATTTGTTTCCTTTTTTTGAGGGGAGAGGGAGGAGCTGTTGGATGTGGTAAAAAAAATTCAGAAGAAACGGTTCCGGAGGGAGAAGAGAAATAAAACAAAGCAGCGAGAGGGAATTACACCAAGTGTGGGACCTGCCCTACGTGCCCAGTGAGCCCGCTTAGCTTAAGAGCCCCAGCACATGGCGTCAGAGACTTCACCTGCCAGTTTGCTTTAAGTTTCAAGTTCTATTAAAATGTTCTACCGCGCCCAACAGCGCATGCCCTCCGGGTGGCTTACAATCTATAAACAGAAAGATCTAGGCTGAGCGCTGGAGAGGACCCAAGGCCCCATTGCATCTCCCGTGCTCATCTGCAAAGAACATCAACTAAACAGAGATTTGCTTCAAGTCCTCTGATTTCAATTGCCCTTTGATAAACGAGGTTGTGACGGAGACCACCATTCAGGGATTCAAGGGCCAGTTGGATGCACACCTTCTTGTGAATCACATTGAGGGATATGGGTAAACAAGGTATTCATCAGGGAACACCTAGCTTAGCCTCCGTGTGCACGGGTCGCCGGTCTAGATGGACC
The DNA here is from genome assembly GCF_902459505.1 of Geotrypetes seraphini. Classification (NCBI taxonomy): domain Eukaryota; kingdom Metazoa; phylum Chordata; class Amphibia; order Gymnophiona; family Dermophiidae; genus Geotrypetes; species Geotrypetes seraphini. The sequence goes on from NC_047098.1 coordinate 6,133,402, forward strand.
TAAGGTCTGATCCAGTGAAGGCATTTCTTATGTTCTTATGAGTTCCTTGATTTTTGTCTTCTAACCCGGTCCTGAAGTACCTCCTAGCCTAGGCGTGGGCAACTCCGGTCCTCGAGGGCCGGAATACCAGTCGGGTTTTCAGAATTTCCCCAATGAATAAGCATGAGATCTATTTGCATGCATTGCTTTCAATGCATATTCATTGGGGAAATCCTGAAAACCCAACTGGATTCCGGCCCTCGAGGACCGGAGTTGCCTCCTTGCCAGTCAGGTTTTCAGGATATCCACAATGAACACACACACACTTGATTTACATCCAGTACCTTCATTATATGTAAATTTCTTTCATGCATATTCATTGTGGATATCCTGAAAACCCAACTGGCAAGGGGGGAGGGGTACTCCAGGACGAAAACTGTCACAGGGTTGCACAGCTTTTTACCTCTAGACCAGTGGTTCTCAAACCTGTCCTGGGGGACCCCCAGCAAGTCAGGTTTTCAAGATATCCCTAATAAATATGCATGAGAGAGATTTGCATATAATAAAAGTGACAGGTATGCAAATCTCTCTCATGCATATTCATTAGATGATCACAAATGAATCCCAAATGATCACAAATGAACCCCAGGACAGGTTTGGGAACCACTACTCTAGACCCCCTTTTCCCAAGCCCTCCCAGTCTAGTTCTTGAGCTATTATAACATGCATGAGAAGGATGTCCATGCTTTGTATTTGGTTTACAATGTCTGCAAATCTGCATCGTTTATGTTCACAATGGCATTCCTGACAACCTGACAAGGTAGGTGATCCACCAGGAAAGGGCTGGGAAACACTTTTCTGGACCCCAGCTCAAATGGTCGCCAATGCATGGCCCGCAGGCCATATGTGGTCTCCCCAAAGTCCTCCACTGTGGCCCTCAAAGAGTTGGCTAAAATAACGTATATACTCGGATATAAGCCGAGATTTTTAAACCAAAAAAATGGGGGTCTCGGTTTATATTCAGGTCAGCACAACCCCGCCCCCCCCTCCCACGGTGGAGGCCTGCAAGTCATCGGGAGGGAGGTAGGACAGGGTACAGAACCTGCCTGGAATAGAGGGGGGCTGGGTGCAGAGCCTGGCAGGGCAAGGCACTGCACTTGACTATTAAACCCCCCCCCTGGTTAATATTCGAGTCAACCTTTTTTTCCTCCTGTTTATATTCAGTTCGGTTTATATTCGAGTATATACGGTACTCTTCAAATGCATCACCCTCAATCTTGCCTACTTGGATAGCGCACTAAGGAGGGAATTCACCAAGAGGCGCTAACCGCTAAGACGCCCATTATATTCCTATGGGTGTCTAAGGGTTCAATGTGAATTAAATTGGTTAGTGTACCTTGATGAATTTCCCCCCTAAATGTTTGGAAAAACAATTGCCATAGGCCAAGCATGGAGTAGGACCTATAACCACAGGAGATCAGGACCGTACTGCATGTCTAAGCTAGAGTAATATTTAATTAGTATAGCTTGAAATTGTCAGCCTAGAGGCCTCTGGGAGATTATATCAATCTGACCCTGGCATGGGAAGGCAGATAGACCCTTAGTGCAGGGAAACTTAAAATATATCAATCAGGGCTACTTAAAACAGTTTCCCTGCACTAAGGGTCTATCTGCCTTCCCATGCCAGGGTCAATGAAACTTCTGTGAAGGAACTGAACCTGGGACCTGGCGTTTGTCAGTACGCCTTTCACTTAACCCCTACCACCTAATATTGTGGGGGCCACTTTCAAACTGACAGAAATATTTTGGTGGCTCTCAGAGTTTTCTCGTATTCATATTGGGCCCCTTTACATCAAAAAGATTCAAGACTACTGGTCTAAGGGAAAAGACTTACATGTACACTTCCCCCTCCGGATTCGCTGTTTCCGTATCTACGGATTCGCTTATTCATGGTTTTAAACCACAAAATTCATTTTCCAGGCTATTTTAAGCCCAGTAAGCCCCCCCCTTAAGCCTTACCTGGTGGTCTAGTGGGTTTTCGGGGCAGGAGCGATCTTCCCACGCTCCTGCCCCGTGCAGATCGCTCACAGGAAATGGCTCGAGAGACTACGGGAGCTCAAGGCAGCTATTTCCTGTGAACGATCTGCATGGGGCAGGAGCGTGGGAAGATCGCTCCTGCCTGAAAACCCGCTAGACCACCAGGTAAGGCTTAAGAGGGGGCTTTCAGGGCTTAAAATAGCCGGGGGAAGTGGGGGTTAGGGGCAGAATCGGCCCAAATATTATTTGCGTTTTTTTAATATTAATATTTTAATAATTTTTTAATATTCCCCTAACCACCGCGAATACAGAGGGAGAAGTGTAGATAACTGGGTAGCTGGTGGAAGTGAGGATCGCTTGGTCAGTTTCCTGCCTGGTGCGATGGTGGTCACCTAGATAAGATTGCAGACAGTGTTGGAAAGGAGCCTGCTGTCTAGGGTGGGTACCAAGGACATAGGGAAATGTTATAGGAAGGTTCTGGAAGCCAAATGTAGGCTCTTTGGTAGGAAGTTAAAATCCAGAACCTCCAGGGTAGCATTTTCAGAAGTGCTCCCTGTTCCACGCGCAGGACCCAAAAGACAGGCAGAGCTCCAGAGTCTCAATGCTCGGATGAGGTGATGGCGCAGGGAGGAGGGTTTTAGATTTCTCAGGAACTGGGTGACATTCTGGGGAAGGGGAAGCCTATATCCGCAAAGATAGGTGCCACCTTATGCAGGGTGGAACCAGGCTGCTGGTGTCAACGTTTAAAAAAGGAAATAGAGCAGCTTTTAAACTGGGAGAAGGCCGACAGTCACTCAAAAAAGCATGGTTTGGAACAAGGTAACTTTAGAAGATATGATCATAGTAGGGAAGACAGGTTGCAACAGAGGCCCACAGTAGACTAACTTTCCTTACATACAGAGCAGACTTAAGTATAAAAATTGCAAATTATCCACACCAACTGCTAAGCAAATTGTAAATAGGAATGACAAAACATTGTTTTGAAATGTCTGTATGCAAATGCCAGAAGCCTAAGAAACAAGATGGGAGAATTAGAATACAATGCTCTCATTGGGGAAATCCTGAAAACCCGACTGGATTGCGGCCCTCAAGGAGGGACTTTGAGATCCCTGGTCTAAATGAAAAGATAATCATGACCTGGTGGAAGGCAGATAACCAATGGGACGCTGTCATACCAGGGTACAAATTATATCTCGCAGTGATAGGGTGGATTGGATTGGTGGAGGCATATCGTTAAATATTAAGGAGGGCCTTAAATCAAATAGATTAAAATCTGTCCAGGAGCCAAAACACACATTGGAATCCCTATGGCAGGGGTAGGGAACTCCGGTCCTCGAGAGCCGTATTCCAGTCGGGTTTTCAGGATTTCCACAATGAATATGCATGAGATCTATTTGCATGCACTGCTTTCAATGCATATTCATTGGGGAAATCCTGAAAACCCGACTGGAATACGGCTCTCGAGGACCGGAGTTCCCTACCCCTGCCCTATGGGTAGAAATTCCATGTGAAGAGGAACAAAGGATAGCGATAGAATGGACAGACAGATGCTGAAATGTTATCAAAAATTAGGGAAGCTAGCAAGCTGGGTAACACAATCATAATGGGTGATTTCAACTACCCGATACTGACTGGGTAAATCAGGGCATGTTGGGAGATAAAAATTCCTTGATGAAATCAAGGACAGCTTTATGGAACAGCCAGAGGTGAAGCAATTGGAGACCTAGGGTCAGATTCTCAAATATCGCCGGTAAAATCCCACGGGCCGCAATCGCAGTCAGAAATGAAACGATTTCAAAAAGACGGTCCGTCGGATTGGACTGCCAATATTACATAATCTAGCCCAGTTCTGTTATTCCAACATGCAAACGCTTTACAGGTAGACCTGCTATTGTAGCAGGTTGGCCAAAATCACTACTAAGACTCCAGATAAGCGACGGTCCTGCTCACTTTAAAATCCCATCAGTGATGAGAGATTCCACTGCCTCATGTACTCTGACAGTTAAAAAGGGCATCCTAACTTCAAAATTAAAATCTTCCTTAACATAAATTAAACTTACTAAGTTTTCCTTTATAGGGGACAGAAGTTAAAAAATTAACCTACACAGACACAAGATTACACACTAGAGAATGACATGGGGACAAATTTCTCCCCATCCACAGAGGAACTCATTTTCCCACCCTGCCCCCAGCATGTTCTTTTCCTGTCCCTGCCCCATTCCTGCAAGCTCCATCATCGTCTGCACAAGCCTCAAACACTTTAAAATCCTAAGTAGCAACATTCTAGAGCTTAGATTGTGATGTCATAATGCCTCATTCCACCAATGCCTAAGCTCCGTCCCTCAAACACTTTAAAATCCTAAGTAGCAACATTCTAGAGCTTAGATTGTGATGTCATAATGCCTCATTCCACCAATGCCTAAGCTCCGTCCCTCAAACACTTTCAAATCCTAAGTAGCAACATTCTAGAGCTCAGATTGTGATGTCATAATGCCTCATTCCACCAATGCCTAAGCTCCGTCCTCATCCGCACAAGCCTCAAACGCTTTCAAATCCTAAGTAGCAACATTCTAGAGCTGAGTTTGTGATGTCATAATGCCTCATTCCACCAATGCCTAAGCTCTGTCCTCATCCGCACAAGCCTCAAACGCTTTCAAATCCTAAACAGCAACATTCTAGAGCTCAGATTGTGATGTCATAATGCCTCATTCCACCAATGCCTAAGCTCCGTCCTCATCCGCACAAGCCTCAAACGCTTTCAAATCCTAAGTAGCAACATTCTAGAGCTGAGTTTGTGATGTCATAATGCCTCATTCCACCAATGCCTAAGCTCTGTCCTCATCCGCACAAGCCTCAAACGCTTTCAAATCCTAAACAGCAACATTCTAGAGCTCAGATTGTGATGTCATAATGCCTCATTCCACCAATGCCTAAGCTCCGTCCTCATCTGCACAAGCCTCAAACACTTTAAAATCTTAAGTATTTGAGGCTTGTGCGGTTAAGGCAGAGCTTACAGGAACGGGGCAGGGAAACTAAGTTCCTGCAGGGACAGGGAAAAAATATGTCCCCATGTCCTTCTCTATTACACTCCACAAAACAATCTCTGAAAGAAATGTGGGGGGGAAAAGGGCATTTCCGGAACAGATCACTGTATTATGCTCAGGAGACTAAAAGGGAAATTCAAAACGACCCAGGACCTGAGACATCTGAAGTTAAAAATAATCAAGAGCTCAGAACTTTGCAACAAAAACCTGGTTTGTAAGTCACACAAAATTCTCCCTTGCGATTCCTCCAACTCAAACCCTTTGCAGGGCCACATTTTGGACTTGTAGCTACTTGGAGGGCCTCAGAAAACAAATAGTTAATGTCTTATTAAAGAAATGACAATTTTGCATGAGGTAAAACTCTTTTATTTTATTTAATTCAATTTCTATCCCATCCTCCCAGTAGCTCAGAATGGGTTACAAGGTTTATAGTTTATAAATCTTTCCTTTTGGCTAAGTCCTAATAATAACATTGTAATTTATAGCTAGACATAGGATCAAGAAACTTTTATTTTGCTTTTGTGATTATGATAAACATACCGAGGGCCTCAAAACAGTACCTGGCGGGCCGCAGGTGGCCCCCGGGCCGCGAGTTTGAGACCACTGCTCTAACCCTATCACTGAGATGCATATTGTAACATATGCGGAGACAGATCTTCCTTTAGCGTTTAGCTCATTCCATCTTTCAGTCTGATAAATAGATCAGTGCTTAGCACTTGGATTTTTTCCAATTACCACTTGCTTGGACTATTGCCATATTTTCCATAATGGTATTCAAGGTCCCATCTACGCCATCTTCAAATTATGTAAAACACAGCCATCAAGAATTCAAAAATTATTGTTCTGGTTCATGAAGCACCCTAGTTCAACGTACTTCTCTCAGGCCTCCTGCGCACCCGTCTCTCGCCTCTTCAATCCATTCAAAATTCTGCTACATGACTCATATTCCGTGAGAGCCGCTATTCTCACATTACCCCTCTCCTCAAGTCACTTCACTGGCCCCCCGTCCGTTTCCGAATACAGTTTAAACTTGTCTTGCCGACTTACAAGTGCATTTGCTCTGAAGCACCCCCGATCTCTCCTCACTTACCTCCCCCTAGTTCCCCCCCCTCCCCCCGTGATCTTCACTCATCGGGCAAGCCCTTCTTATCTGTACCCTTCTCCTCCACCGCCAACTCCAGACTCCATCCCTTCTTTCTTACAGCACCGTATGACTGGAACAGGCTGCCAGGATCAATGAGTCTTGCTCCATCTCTGGCAGCGTTCAAATCCAAGCTAAAAGCCCACTTTTTAAAATCTGTTTTCAACTCAACTCCCACTCACTGCTGTCCGAAACCTAGACCTACTGTATCATTTCCTCTACCATAATCTCCCCAACCCCAAAATGTCCTGTCTAAATTAGATTGTAAGCTCTTCTGAGCAGGGACCGTCTATTGTTTGTTAAAATGTCAGTTACCTAGACCCACTGTATCATTTCCTCTACCATAATCTCCCCAACCTTAAAATGTCCTGTCTACGTTAGATTGTAAGCTCTTCTAAACAGGGACTGTCTATGTTAGATTGTAAGCTCTTCTAAGCAGGGACTATCTATGTTAAAATGTACAGCGCTGAGTACGCCTTTCAACGCTATAGAAATAGTTAGTAGTAGTAGTAGCAATGCCATTGGCAGAATTCATTTTTCTCTACCTCCACCTGCTGGCAGGGAGGGATAACACCCATTGCTTCAGAACAGTGGAGTTGATGCTAAGAAAGATGATTTTGAGAGTACTCATCCATTCTCCTGCTGTCTGCTATTTAGTTTCCACCCTCTGAAACTCGCTTCCTGAATTTTGTAAGACTTGAATTTTATATACAGAGATTTAAGTCATCAATTTTTTAAATCAGAATTTGAAGAGTAGCCCTCGGTAGGATGATTTGGGGATGTATGGATTCTGGAGCGGTGAAACTAAATTATTTTGCCTTCTTTTTTCCTCCGATAAGCTATTATTTTATGTTACTTGAGCCATCAATCAAGCACTCAAATTATTTTCAGAGTACAGTATTTGCACATACATAAAGTCTGTTCAAATGCACAAATCATTACACACACAGGATACTGAAACTTTTGATGGCTTTCTGTAGTTCAGCTATGTTCCGTCCTTAAATTCATCCAGGTCTTTGAGGAGGCAAACCCTCCCGACAGGGGGGAATTACCCGATGCTTGGCCCTACTACAGGAGCTAGAAGACTTCTATGTGGGCCCCAGGAGATGAATTCACCAGGAGGGTGTTTCCAAGTCTCCTGGATAACGTTTACTTTTTGTTCAACTAAAGTGGCCCTGAGGATTCCTGACCACAATCCCAATCCCAGAGACAGAATAAAAGGTTCATAAGAACAGAAGGCAAACCTAGCCCTATTCTTATAGGGCTGCAAATAAGGCCCACTTAGACTGACAATGCCAAAGATCCTACTTGCTATCTGACATTTCCTTCAGGTATTGCTAATTTAGGATTATCTCTGCATGATCCAGTTTTACTTGAGGAGAGAGAAAATGGAGCACTATCCCTTCCTCTCCCTTCGAGATCCAGTCTTTGCCTCCATCGGGAAACTGTTTACCCATCCACCATCCTTTCCATAAAGAAGTATTTCCTTAGATCAGCGGTCCCCAAACCCTGTCCTGGAGGACCACCAGGCCAATCGGGTTTTCAGGCTAGCCCTAATGAATATGCATGAGAGAGATTTGAATATAATGGATGTGACAGGCATGCAAATCTGCTCCATGCATATTCATTAGGGCTAGCCTGAAAACCCGATTGGCCTGGTGGTCCTCCAGGACAGGGTTGGGAACCACTGCCTTAGATCCCTCATTCCAGAGGAAATGCACAAATCCACAGGAAGGCCCCTAACACAGCAGATGGGGGGGGGGAGGGAAGCCACACTTATTGGCCCATCCAGTCTGTCCAGTTAGTCTGGTCCACACTGCAGGGATAAAAGCCCCCGTTGTCAATTACGAAAAGATTATCACTCCTAGTCCAAGCAGTGTTTATGGCCTTCCCCGTCAGTTCTCCACCATCCTGGACAAACGGCCATACAAACACCTTATGATTCCCCCCACCCAAGGTGTTGGCTACTAAAACCAGTGAGGCTGTTGGTCTCCTCGAGTGTTCTGGCCACTAGATTCTTGCAAAGGCAACCACAACGAATGCCTGCTTCCAGCACTAGCCCAAAGGTCTCCCAGACCCCACCCTAGAGAGGGTTGCAATTGATAGAAGGGGTGGTTACTACAAGGGCAACCTGCCCGAGGAAGGCCAGGAATAACTTGCTAAAAAGCATTGACTGACAATAGCTACATTTACTGTATAAAATCAACCCAGTAGATCCTAAACCGGTGGTTTCAAACTCGCAGCCGCCAGGTCCTATTTTGAGGCCCTTGATATGTTTATCATAATTACAAAAGTAAAATAAAACAGTTTCTCAATCATCTGTCTCTCTAGCTATAAATGACAATATAGATTTATCAAGAGTTTTACCTCATTTCTTTAATAAGACATTAACTATTTTTTTCTGAGGCCCTCCAAGTACCCACAAATCCAAAATGTGGCCCTGCAAAGGATTTGAGTTTGAGACCACTGCCTTAACATGTTTGTCTCTGGGAAGCAGAGCCCAGATTGTGATGTCATAATGCCTCATTCCACCAATAAGAGCCAACCTCATCATTGATATCACAATGGCTTGATTGTCCTGTTCTCCCCTCTGCCCTCCAACCCAACTGTTCCCCTTAACTCAGTGGTCTCAGACTTGTGGCCCAGGGGCCACATGTGGCCCTCGCTATGTTTATCATAATCACAAAAGTAAAATAAAACCTTTTCTTGATCTTATGTCTCTTTAGCTTTAAATGACAATATTATTATTAAGACTTAGCCAAAAGGAAAGATTTATAAACTATAAAGAGTTTTACCTCATGCAAAATTGTTATTTCTTTAATAAGACATTAACTAGTTTTTGTCTGAGGCCCTCCAAGTAGCTACAAGTCCAAAATGTGGCCCTGCAAAGGGTTTGAGTTTGAGCCAACTGCCCTAAACCGTTTTGGGAATTATTGTTTTCTCCAGAAATTGGAAATCGACCCTAAAAGAAACTAAGCAACTCCTGTCACGCACCCGAGCTCGCCAATGCAACGAGACGCAGCTCTTCCCTTGCCCGGGGCACGCGGGATCCCCCCCGCGCCGCGTCGACTTCCACTCCAGGCCGGGTTTTGCGCCCTCGCGATTTTGCCCGGGTGGCTGGGAAAACTACAGGTCCCTGCGTGCAAAGCGCAAAACCAGAGCTGGAGCCGGATCGGAGGGGGGGGGGCGGACAACTTTTGGTCCCCCTCCCTCAAAGAAGCCACCCAATCCAGAAATTTAGCATTAAAAAAAAGGGCCAGCTGACAAAATTTGCACACCAAATCACATTTTCACGAGTACTACCTGACTTTGCACGTTCACACGCATACGCGTGTCTGTGCACAAGAAAATAACAGTGCAAACGCTTTTCCACAATTAGTCCTTTTGCATGTTAAAAAGACCACAAAAAAGCTTTGTTTCCCTCCCCCTGAGAAACTAGTTCTATGAAACGAAAACCATAACTTTTCTCTGTAAGGAAAAAACCTCGCCCTACAAATAACAAAAGCCCCAAACTTAAAAGAAAGTTCACTTTAAACCTTTTGAGGTTAAATGTTCCCATCGTGTCAGTGCAATTGCATTCTGCCACCCCGTTGCAATGGGGCATCGTCTCGGTTCGGAGCTGGGGTTTGTTTGTTTTTTAATTAATTAAAATATTCAACAAAAAGAGAGAAAGTTGCTTAAAACATCAACCAACCCCAAACCCTTCAGCAGCCCCCCTCCCGGCAATTTTTCCCCCTTCAGCAGCCTCTCCCACATTCTCAGACAATTTTATGAACATTTTCAGACAAAAGGAAAACAAAAATGGCAGCCCAGGCTTATTTTTAAAACAGGACCCAGACGCCATATTCTGCAGAGCTTAAGAAAAAAAAAAGGAGAGAAAGCCTGAAATGCCAGGGAAGAGGTGGCCAGAAAATCGGGAGCAGAAATCGGCCTCGGAGAAGAAGAAAAGAAAAGCCTTAATCGTGCATTGGAGTTTATTTGCAGCAAGGCTCAGGAAGCGTCCTTTGGCTTCCAGAACAGCAGCTTTAAGCCCGGCTTATGTAGGGTCGGTTTGAGCTACGCCGGGCTTTGCACGCAGAAGAGCGGCCGGACAGAGGAAAGTGGACCAGACAGCTCCATCCGCATCGGACCCCAAAAAGAGGAAGAAGAGAGAAAGACGAAGAGATCGACCAGAGGGAGCAAGGCCCAGCCACCGGGTTTTTTTTTTCTCCGAGCCGTCAGATCCTTGCATGCGACAGCAGGAGGAAAAAAAAAAAAAAAAAAAAAAAAGCAACATCCTTCTTTTTTTTTTTTTTTTTTTTTTTTTCCAAAGGTGGAAAGTGCCCTATGAAAGCGCGAGTCGCTAAAACTCAGCATGCATTTTGTACATTGAAAAAAAAAAAAAAAAGCAAAGCAACTGACTGCAACTTTTGCACCGTGAACGCAGGGAGGAAAATGCAAAGCGCCCTTCTCGATCAGCAGTTTCCAGCCCTTTCCTTTCATGCATGCTGCTGCTGCACTACTTTCCCTTGCAATGGCGAAAAGCCCCTGCTGGAGTTTTTGAAAAGAGGAAAGAGAGACGGTTTTGTATTGGGCTTTTTGTCTTTTGACTACACAAGAGAGAGAAATATTTTGCTTTTGCATACAGACCTTGGGTGGGTATTTGCAGCTTTGGGGGGGCAACAGACATACAACCCCAAGAAGGAAGATGGAAAAAAAAAAAGGAGAGAAAAAAAAAAAAAAAGAAGCAGCTGGGTTGCTCTGTCTGGGTTGCTCTGTGAAGGCTGAGGTTCAAACCTTCCGGGTCGCCTGCCGTTCACTTCTGGGTTTTGCAAGCTGACTTCCAGGAGCTGCAAAACCCCTCGCCACACAGATGCACAGAAAGTCAGCACTTCATTTCTAAGGATATTTCGTTAAGCATTTTCCCCTTTCTCCTTCTCTCTCTCCTGCTCCCCCCCCCCCAACCCCCATCACTGGAACCCTCCTCCCTCTTCAGCTCTGGGAGTCTCCCTTTTTCCCTTTTCTTTTTAAATCCTTTCTAAACCCCTCCTAATAAGTCTGGCAAAAAAAAAAAAGAAAATAAAAATATCCCCTAAAATTGGCACATTGAAGGCAAAATCGTGGCCTTCCAATACTGGGTTTATCGAAAGAGGATGTACACTCAGTTTGGAAGGGGGGGGGAAGGAGGGTTATAAAAAGAGAGGTTGGGACTTTGCAGAAGTAGGCAGGTTTTTTTTTTCTTCATGGAAGCTGAGAAACACTAAAACATCAGGGACAACTTTTCAAAATGACTGGGGGGGGGTGCTAAACCCAACAGAAATGAGCCCTCCTCAGATACAGTCAAGGAGTTGGCTCTATATTGGGGGGTGCTCATGCCCACAGAGCGGTAAAAAAAAAAAAAGGGATGAAATCTCTCCCTTTTCTCCCCACCTTCGCCCACTAATCCAAGCGAGGCCTTTGACGGATTCGCAAACTGGGTTCTTCGGAACACCAGGTTTCCTCAAACTTTCTTCAGGGGCAGAGTTGCAAGATTTTGTCCTAAAAAAAAAAAAAAAAAAAAAAAAGAGGACATTTGGCCCTACCCTTTTTCACTCCCCAACCCCAGGCCCAAACAAACCCTGTCGCTTCAGGGCCGCAACCAGAGGTCAAGTGCCTGGTCAGTACTTTAAAATGAGGTCATTTTCCGGACAAAACCGGACTTCTGGTAATCCTATTTAGGGGTTTCTCAATAAACAATATTATAGAATCTGTATCAACATATACAATATGGGGCAGATTCTATAAATGGTGCCTAATTTAATTGGCAAAATACCCTTATGGGTATCCGTGAAACATAAGAATTGCCGCTGCTGGGTCAGACCAGTGGTCCATCGTGCCCTGTGAGTTAGCACTGCTAAGCGCAATTCTCCAAAAAATGGAGGCGCCTGAAATGTAGGCCTTGAAAACCTTCACCTACCTTTCGGGAGCCTAATTTTTACATAGGTGCTGCTGGTCGTGATTCTGTAAACTGCGCCAAAGTGGGATTGACAAATAGCCTGTGCTATCTTTTGAGATGCCAGCCGATTTAGGCCCCGTTTATAGAATCAGCCCCTATACGTTTACAATATTTTAGGGTTTCTGCCATGATAAAAAGTTGGGGAATCACCCTATGATTTTACTCCACAGTTCAAAGGGTGTTTTAATGTGTATGAGTACAGAATATAAAATTCTGTGCTGGCTTTTACAAAGCTGCGCTAGAGGGGCCTTAAACAACCTGGGTTAATCGGAGCCTCAGGCCCCTCCCAGGATGCACCAGGGAGCGTCCGCCATTTTGAAGAGGTGGACCTTCTGGCCAGAGGGAGTAGGCATCCCTCTGGCCAGCCATCTTAAGTAAGGGAGAGGGGGCGGGGGGGTCTTTGGAGGCGCAGGGGGAGGGGTAGCAGCAGGAGGGATTGGGCATCTCTCCCAGTGCCGGGGGGGGGAGGGTTGCGTTGCTTGTTAGCAGGAGATTGAGTATCTCTCCCACTGATGGGAGGGGGGTGTTACTTGGCAGGAGGGAGTGGGCATCTTTTTCATTGTCAGGGGGGTCACTTGACTTTGGCGGCTCAACTGGCGCTCTTTATTCTGCGCATGTGTCCGTCATCACCAGTAATGGGCACATGCAAATTTAGCGAACCTTCGCTACCCTCTACCAACCTTATTTGCATGAGCGTTGTTTAGAGACTGACTCCCTTTTATAAAATCACTACAATAATAGCTGTGCCAGTGGCCCATGGGGTGTTTCTTTTTTAATTTATTTATAAATTTTCAGCAAATATACACTATAACAATAGCTGCATTAATAATATACTGTAAATTGCAAATGTATAGATAACAACCTCTGAAAGTTAACCATGTCAATGAGTACAAGTATGTGTCTAAGATGTTCTAGTTTCTAATAAAGGATGATATATGATTGTGCTTTAATGCTATAATCTCTTCTAAGGAACATAAGAAATGCCTTCACCGAATCAGACCTTAGGTCCATCTAGTCCGGCGACCCACACACGCGGAGGCTAAGCTAGGTGTTCCCTGATGAAGACCCTGTTTACCCGTATCCCTCAATGAGATTTGCAAGAAGGTGTGCATCCAACTTGCCCTTGAATCCCAGAATGGTGGTCTCCGTCACATCCTCTTCCGGGAGAGCATTCCAAGTATCCACCACTCATTGTGTGAAACAGAACTTCCTGACATTTGTCCTGGGCCTGTTGCCCCTCAGTTTCAGTCCATGACCTCTCGTCCGAGTCCCCTTTGAAAAACGTGAATAACGGTGTTTCTTGCTCTATTTTGTCGAATCCTTTTATTATTTTAAAAATCTCTATCATATCCCCTCGCAGTCTTCTCTTCCCCAGGGTGAACAAGCCCAGTTTTCCGAGGCGTTCTATGTAGCTCAAATTCTCCATACCCTTTACTAGCTTCGTGGCTCGCCTCTGCACCCTCTCCAGCAGGGTTATATCCTTCTTTAGGTAGGGAGACCAGTGTTGGATACAGTACTCCAAGTGTGGTTTGACCATTGCTGTTAGATTGATTTTTGGTTTAAAAAAGAACGACCATATTATCGTTTCCTTCATTGGCTGCCTTTGGAGGCAAGAGTATTCAAATTTTCCTATATCTGCTTTAAGCTGATATCGGGATTGTCTCCAGCTTATCTTTTTCCTCATTTTGTGTTGCTTAGACCATCAAGAGAAACTAGAAACTTCTACTTATTTGCTTATCCCAAAATTAATGGGTGTAGATATAAGACCTTCTTCGATAGGACCCTAGCAACAATCTTGGTTAGGTAAATGTATTCAGCAAGCTATGTTATTGGAAATTTAATTAAGACCACTTTGTTCGATAAGTTTATTACTTAGTGAATTTTATTATTGAAATTCTATTTTACAGATATTTGTATTTTTTACTGTATTGTATTTCGCTGATTGTCCAGCTCTTTTTAGTGTAAACCACCTAGAAGATAAGCCGCCCCATGGTATTAGCCATGGCTTATCTTCCGGTTCCTCCCCTGCCTTTTAAAATCTTTCCCCCACCCACCCCTGGTACCTTTTTGGGAGCCCCCTGGATGGCGGACGGCGAATCTCCAGCGGTGCAGGGCTGCCGCAATCTCTTCAGCATCCGGCCTGCACCGCCTTCTGAATGGCCGACGTCAGCTCTCGCGGGACTTGAGAGAACTGACGTCAATCACTCAGCAAGGGGTGCAGGGGCAGGCCGGATGCCATGCACTGCTGGAGATTCGCCGTCCAGGGGGCTCCCAAAAAGGTACCGGGGTGGGGGGATGATTAAAAAAATTTTAATAGGCCGCCCCATATAACTAGGCCGTGCCCCATACACGGGTTTGTAAAACCCATGTATAGGCCGTGGCCTATATATGGGGAAATACGGTATTTGCAAAAATATGTGGGTAATTTAAATACATATTGCACATTTCCCATTCAAAAAAGAAAGCTTGTTATGACATTCCAATTCTGCAGAAAAGATCTTTTAAATAGCGGCAAAAAAATTAATAAATTCAACCTTATCTAAGGAACTAGAGCTGACGAGGTCTTTCCAATGCAATTTTCTGAATCAGCACCCCAAATAACCCCAGGAACAGGTCAAAAAACCCAAGGCACCCCAAGAAAAAACAAAATTTTGTTGGCCCGTGTTTTGTAAAGAGTTCTCCGAAGTTTATTTTTTTATGTATAACAATTTTTATTGAAAGAATCAAATAATCAGCACGATAGGAAAATACAACAATACATTCAATACAATAAGAATGACAATAATAATATTTCATACAAATTTAAATCATTCTTTCAAATTTAATTTCCATATGAACTAATTCAGTCTTACCTACATCCCCCACCCTTTATCTTCCCCTAAATGAAATCCTTCACCCTGGATGAAAGTTCACAAAACTAGAAATTTGGTTCTGGTTTTGTCTCCGGGACAGTCTCTAAAACTTGTACTTCCAGTTTTCTGTTTATTTGGTTTTAAATCCCGTCGTCCCAAAAGAGCTCAGACCGGGTTACAAGTTTACATAAATAATAAAGTGTATTTATACAAAGTGATGGCAAACATGGCAGAACATGGGAAAACATCATTAACAAAGCACGGGAAAGAATAGCATGATAAAATATGATTTGGCAAACCACAGCATAACAAACATATGATAAAAAAGCCAGTATATGACAACGGTATGACACGCAGCGTGATAAAACATAACACGGTGAACATGGAGTGACAAACGTGCAGCGGAAATCGCTTGAGGAATTGCAGCATGGTAGACTTAGCGGCTCGTTTTCAAAGCACTTAGGTGCGCTAAGCATTTTAGACCACGCTAAATCAACGTGTGCGTTAACAACTATTACCGCACGCTAAAAAGCATAGCGCACCTTAGTAAAAGAGGGAAGGGATTGGGACTTGTATAACACCTTTTCGTAGTTCTGCCACCAAACTCAAAGCGGTTTCCATAAAGGGACTTCAAACGTTTCCTCTGTCTGTTCCGGTGGGCTCACAATCTTATCTAATGTACGTGGGGTGGTGGAGGATTCAGTGATTGGCCCAGAGTCACAGGGATTTGAACCCACAACCTCAGGGTGCCGAGGCTGTAGCTCTAACCACTGAGCCACAACTTCTAATGTAGTAACGTGTGATAGGATGACAAAATGTGGCAAAAGATTGCATTGGGAACCCTGCAGGCTATCGATGGAGAAAACTCGGATAGACTAAGGGCTCCTTATAGCGTGCGCTAAAATGCCCCGCGGGCTAGCCGCTACCGCCTCCTCTCGAGCAGGCGGTAGTTTTTCGGCTAGCGTGCGCTAAAAACACTAGGGCACCTTCGGAAAAGGGGCCCTAACGCTTGAAGTGCCACACTCCTCCTTCATTTCACGAGTATTGCAACGCTTCAGACCATCCCTGTTTTCTCCTACACCTCCACAACTGAAAACCGATCTGTCGCCCTCGTAAATGCCAGATCAGTAAATCGCAAAGGACCTCTCGGATAAAAACTGGGACAAATTCCCGATTACTAAAACCTGGCCTAAAGACGAGAATGGAGTTGCACTAGGGATGATATGTCCCTAGCAGGCTCCCGTAGACACAAAAAGAGAGGAGGAGTCACGGCCATTAGCTGCCCATGACCAATCGATTACAGAGAAATGTACACTGGCACTAGATCCCAATGGGTCACATTAGGATAAAAACTTGTATTGAAAAAGCATCCACTGTTAAGGATAACTATGGCTAATTGTAGCCTGGAAACTCTATATTTCATTCGTAGGTTAAACATACATATTATATAGTTACAGGTTACAATTTGAGACAACTACAGTACAAGTTTACAATACAAGGCTCTATTCTAACTTGACACAACTTAGAGGTCTAGTAAATATCCTTCCCATCACCTCAACAAGTCTGGCAGAAGAAGAAGTTTGAGGCGACCTTTGAATACCAAGAAACACTAAATTTGATGGCAGAAGAAACTTAAGACATATCTCTTGTCTCTATCGCCAACCTTCTGCCCATTTGGGAGGGATGCAGGACCACAAGTGCAGATGAAACGGGAGAAACGAGAACTGGCTCAACCTTGGAGCTGGCCTTAGTCAACCTGAGCACTCGCCACCAGGATTCTTGATTGATGTTAGACTTCTTTGTCCATACGGGATCAGTCCCAGGGAACAGAAACACAGTAACACAGTAAACGTCAACAGGTGAAGGCCTGAACGGGTCTATCCAGTCGGACCAACAGTTACCCGCATTAATGAATGATGAAATTGTCTTTCTGTGGCATTCCTGGCACATAGACCATAGAAGTCTACCCGGTACTGTCCTTAGCTTCCAACTATTGGCGTTGCAGTCGAAATCCATTCCAGCCTGTCCAAACCATCTTGTCATTTGCAGGATACAGACCATAAAAGTCTGCCTGGCATTGTTCTCACTTCCTGGAGGTTCCATCAAAGCCTTCTCCAAACTAGAGGTCTGCACGGGAACGAGGATTGCGGGAATCCCCCCCTAACCCACGGGACTCCCACGGGGACCCCACTCTGGCCCACAGGACTCCCACAGGGACCCCCCCTCTAGCCAACAGGACTCCCATGGGGATGGAAGGCTTTGGAAGCAGGGTTCGTCCATCTAATATAATAAAATGGTAGGCCGCGCATGCGCACTAAAAAAACGTGTTCCCTGATCCGTCGCGAAAACACGATTGCGCATGCGCGGGTTTTATGTCACCACTTGCTCGCGGCGGCTTTCAAATAAAAATAAAAAATTACACAGCTGCAGCGGCCTTCCTCACCCCCGCCTCTCACTGTCAATGGTACCGGCTCCTCTCTCGAACTGCACCAGGATCGAGAGAGGAGCTGCAGCGCCGGCTTTCAACTTAAAACAAAAAAAAATAAAAAAAACCCAACTGGAGATCGCCGCTCTCACCCGGCTCCCACTGTGCAAACCCCCCCCCCCCCCAACTGGAGATCGCCGCTCTCAACCCCCTCCCCCCCCAACTGGAGATCGCCGCTCTCACCCGCTCCCACTGTGCAAACCCCCCCCCAACTGGAGATCGCCGCTCTCAACCCCCTCCCCCCAACTGGAGATCGCCGCTCTCACCCGCTCCCACTGTGCAACCCCCCTAAGACTAGTAGAATATAATGGACACGTCAGCCTTAGTAAAAGAGGGGGTTTATAAGTGAATTACCTGAACAGAAAACAAAAAAAGGGTTCCACCAAAGAGATTCCACAAGGAAAACAGCAAAAGAAACTGTGGAATTGATGATCCTGTCAGAAGTAATTGCTGCTCTTTATGGGGATGGAGGTAATTCCTTGCAGGGATGGGTTGGGACGGAGAGGATCCTGACGGGGCGGGTGGGGATGGGTGGGATTTCTGTCCCCATGCAACTCTCTACTCCAAACCATCCTAAACCAAACTGCCATATACAGGGCACAGACTGTACAAGTCTGCCCAGGACCAATCTTAGTTTTTTATGGTCACCATCTAAGCGCAATTCAACACAAACCGTTGCAGGGCAACCGTTTAGTTATTAATTCAATTTTCTTACTGTTCTTCCAGGGGAGCTCAGAATGGTTTACATCAGTGGTCTCAAACTCAAACCCGTTACAGGGCCACATTTTGGATTTGTCGGTACTTGGAGGGCCTCAGAAAAAAATAGTTAATGTCTTATTAAAGAAATGACAATTTTGCGTGAGGTAAAACTCTTTATAGTTTATAAATCTTTCCTTTTGGCTAAATCTTAATAATTATATTGTCATTTATAGCTAAAGAGACATAAGATCAAGAAACTGTTTTATTTGACTTTTGTGATTATGATAACCATACCGAGGGCCTCAAAATAGTACTTGGCGGGCCGCTTGTAGCCCTCGAGCCGCGAGTTTGAGACCACTGGTTTACATGAATCTATTGGTACTCAAGCATTTTCCTCTGTCTGTCCTGGTGGGTTCACAATCTATCTAATGTACCTGGGGCAATGGGGGGATTAAGTGACTTGCCCAGGGTCACAAGGAGCAGCGTAGATTTGAACCCTGAACCTCAGGGTGCTGAGACTGTAGCTTTAACCACTGCACCACTCTAGAAATCAAAATGTAGTAAAAGTGAGCCAAGTCTAGGACAATCCAGCCATTGTGACATCACTAATGAGGTTGGCTCTTATTGGTGGAATGAGGCATTATGACGTCACAGTAGCAGCTCTGGTTATCAGAGGCTGAAACTTATCAGACTATTTATTTATGTCCTATACTGTTCTCCCAGGGGAGCAAAAAGGTTTCCAAAAAGGCGACCAAAAAGGTCTCAGACACTTCAGAGGCCCGGACTCTTGTGGCCCTCTGTGCTGCTAGATATTCGGCCCTGAGGCAGCGGACAAAATAAAGGAAGTCCGTGAAATGCTGGCCGCGTCAGCTTTGGCTTTTCCTAGCGGCACGGAGCAATGATATAAAAGGAAACAAGAGAAAGCTTTTTTCTAAGCGGCATGGAGCAGAGAGACTCAACAATATGAAAAAAAAACCCCAAGATAAGTGAAGCTACTCTTTTTCTATTTAGAATAGTTTGTTGGTGCTTTCAAGCTGAGGGTGATTCCTGACGTCGTTATAGTGAAAATAAATAAATTTTAAAAATATGCAAGAAAATTGAAGAAAAAAAGAAGCATTATAGAGGGGGTTTTCTATGGAGGAGCAGAATAATCTTATACACGGACACAGGATGTCCGGTGCAGTACTCGGAGAGACTACCCCAGGAAAGAGACTTGGAAGTACTGGTCGACAAGTCAATGAAGCTGTCCGCGCAAGGGCAAACAGAATACTAGGAATGATTAAGAAGGGGATCACAAACAGATCGGAGAAAGTTATCATGCCGCTGTACCGGGCCATGGTACGCCCCCCACCTGGAATACTGCGTCCAGCACTGGTCGCCGTACATGAAGAAGGACACAGTACTACTCAAAATGGTCCAGAAGAGAAGAGCGACTAAGATGGTTAAGGGGCTGGAGGAGCTGCCGTACAGTGAAAGATTAGAGAAACTGGGCCTTTTCTCCCTCGAACAGAGGAGATTGAGAGGGGACATGATCGAAACATTCAAGGTACTGAAGGGAATAGACTTAGTAGATAAAGACAGGTTAGTCACCCTCTCCAAGGTAGGGAGAACGAGAAGACACTCTCTAAAGTTAAAAGGGGATAGATTCCGTACAAACGTAAGGAAGTTCTTCTTCACCCAGAGAGTGGTAGAAATTGGAATGCTCTTCCGGAGTCTGTTATAGGGGAAAACACCCTCCAGGGACTCAAGACAAAGTAGATAAAGACAGACTGTTCACACTCTCCAAGATAGAAAGAACGAGAGGACACTCTCTAAAGCTGAAAGGTGATGGATTACGTACAAACGTAAGGAAGTTCTTCTTCACCCAGAGAGTGGTGGAAAACTGGAACACTCTTCCGCAGACTGTTATAGGGGAAAACACCCTTCAGGGATTCAAGACAAAGTTAGACAAGTTCCTGCTGAACAAGAACGTACGCTGATAGGGCTAGTCTCAGTTAGGGCGCTGGTCTTTGACCAGAGGTCCGCCGCGTGAGCGGACTTCTGGGCACGATGGACCACTGGTCTGACCCAGCAGCAGCAGTTCTTATGTTCTTATGTTTGCATGGATTGTTCTAGGAGGATTAGATTTGGGGATTTGGGCTCAGCTGCCAGGGTGTGTGCTTTCTGCAAGAGATGCACAGTATTTTTTAGCTGAAAGACCGCTCCGCGGTTGGGCTCGGCCCGATGTTACACTTTTATTCTCTTGCTTTCTCTGCCTGCGTAAGCCCAACTACAACAGATAAACTGATAATCACAAATTCTCTTAAATCTAGGTGAGGCTGCCAGGCCTGAAGCAACGCAATGGAACCATTTCAAAGAACAAATCTGATGTATTTATTTCAGGCTATGGGCCTGTTCCTGCCTGCTTCAGCCTCCCCTAGAAGCTGGCCTAGGGGTTGTTGTACACATCCAGCTCAACTTTAGCTTTGTATGTGCACAGGTAACGTGCACATACAACATTCTGTCATTAACCTATTAATAGGGAGCTGTGGTGGTGATAGTCATTGTTTGCCGGTCTTAGAAAAGTTCCTTTTCCTAAACCTCATTCTCCTTCTTCGTTTTCCTCCCTACTTGCTGCCTAAAGGCAAGAAGGAACAGGGCAGAAACCTGACCTCAAAGTGCCTGTCCTGTGCCAGATATGTTTTCATCATTCTGCGTGCATTTATCTGGACAGCTCTGTAAATGCATTTTTAATTATTTGGAATGTATTAATATAGAAACAAATCTCTCCCAGAGAAGGAGAAATGGCAAAACTGGTTCATAGTCAATTGCGCGCAAGACACGCTATTGTCTTTGCGCTGAGTTGTCTTCGCGTTTTTGTCTGCGCGCTATCGTCTTGCGCGCATTTGACCTGTCACCGGCAAAACTAGAGGGCATGAAATGAGGTGGGAGGGTGATAGACTTAGGTGTGATGTCAGGACATTTTTTTTCACGGAGAGGGTGGTCAGTGCCTGTCCCTGGGGAGGCGGTGGAGACAAAAAGGGTGACAGAATTAAAAAAGGTGTGGGTTAGGGTGACCAAACGTCTGGATGTACCCGGACATGCCCTCTTTTTAGAGGACTGTCCAGGCATCCAAATGGCTTTTCAAAACCCAGCACTTTGTCCAGGTTTTGAAAAGCTGTTGAGATCGGGGCTGGGGCTGTAGTGTATTTGCGCATGCGTGTGATGTCATCACGTGAATATCTACACATAAATAGAGGCCATCCAGACACCAATAATGCTTTACAACAAACGCCTGGCCTTGGTCACTCGTGCAGAACATAAATAAACCCCTATGCAAATACGGAAGCACAAACTAAAAGTCCTAATATATACAAATGAAACCCTAAGATGCCAGACTCTGCATGCAGTACAACACCAGAGAAATAGAAAGAAATATATTTCTTCCTGAACAGTACAAAATATAGACAGCAGATATAAATTCTGAAAACTGACACATTTCAATAACTAAATTGAAAATAAAATCACTTTTCCTACCTTTGTTGTCTGGAGATTTTATTTTTCTATTCATCTTTTCCTAGTCTCTGGTTGCACTTTCTTCTGTCTGTGCTCTTAACTCTGTTTCCAGGGCCGTCTTATCCACTTGCTGGTTTTCTCTCCTTCACTTTCTGCCCTACATCCATCTTTGATATGATGATGATGATGATGATGATCCATCTTTGGCATTAATTTTTAATATTCAACTTTCTTCCATTTTTCTGCTTCCTCCTCAGATCTATCTACCTTTCCATGTCTTCCCTTCTCTTCTATCCTTTCGCACTATCTCCTCCCTCTCTCTGCCTTTGCCCTTCCCCACTATCCATATGTGCCATCTCCTCCCTTTTATTCTTCTTTCTTTCCATTTATCCATAAACAGCATTTTTTCCATCCCTGGTGGTCTTCGTCATAAGGCGTATAGGGACAGACTTAAAGATCTCAATCTGTATACTTTGGAGGAAAGGCGGGAGAGGGGAGATATGATAGAGACATTTAAATACCTATGTGGCGTAAATGCACGAGTCGAGTCTCTTTCATTTGAAAAGAAGCTCTGGAATAATGGCATAGGATGAAATGAAGAGGTAAAAGGCTCAGGAGTAATCTAAGGTGGTAGATGCATGGAACACTTTCCCGGAAGAGGTAGTGGAGACAGAGACTGTGTCTGAATTCAAGAAAGCCTGGGATAGGCACATGGGATCTCTCGGAGAGAGGAAGAGATAATGGTTACTGCAGATGGGCAGACTGGATGGGCCATTTGGCCTTTATCTGCCGTCATGTTACAATGTTTCTGCGTGTGTGTTTATTTCTGTTTGTGTATATTCTGTGTGTATATTGTAGAGCTCTAAATGAAAATCAGAGGTTCCCAAATTGGAGGTCAGGACCCCAAATGGGGTCACAAAATCTGCCTTTGGGTCATACTTTGGTGGGCTCTCCATAGATGCATCTTTATTCTGCACCACCAGAGTGTCACACAATTTTATGTGGCTGCAATCATGGGGTTACAGTCGCATAAAATTTGGGAAGCCCTGGTCAAAACCCCGAGCTGAAGAGTGAAAGGGCATCACTCTGCTCCCACCAGGGACCCCAGTAAAACTAGGGATGAGGACTGGGAATTGTCTGTTGAGGAATATCTGATCCTTCTGGGAATGCATGATTTCCTCAGCTTCTTTTACTTACTGTCTTGTTGTTTTTCTGGAGCCAAGAGGCCGTGATTCAGTCTTACTTGACGTAGAATAAGAATTATTCAAAGAGGAGGAGGTACCTTTCAACTCTAACATGAGAACTAAAGAAAGGATCTATATCAGGGGTGTCCAACCTTTTGGCTTTCCTGGGCCGAAAAAAATGTTTCTGGGGGCCGCAGAAATGCGCAAACGCTGCAGCAAGACAGGAGGGAGCCGGCAAGACGGTAAACACCCGGGGGGCAGCAGAGGAAAATACCGCATCACCCTCGACCAGGGCCGCACAAAATATTTCACAGGGCCGCATGTGGCCCTCAGGCCTCAGGTAGGACACCCCTGATCTATAAGATCTTTTTTTTTTTTTTTACTTAATAGATTTTTCAGAAAATTTATCAAGAAAAACTAAAACTTCTCCTTATTGCTCCCAATCCTGTAATTTTCCAAGCAATCTCGCCAGTAAGCACCCAAACCTTAGGCGTACCCTATATATGCCAGGGTCATCTTGGCCTAAATATGGGTGCCAAAGTCCAAAACCTGCGCCTACGTGCCAAACATGCCCCTTCTCAGCCCCTAACCCCGCACACTTTCTGGTAGGCGCCTACCGATCGAAGCGCCTACCATCCAATTTTAATTTAAGCTAATTGCTCCTCATCAGCGCGGATTACGCTTTTGAAAAAAAATTCAGTTAGGCATCCCGAACTAGGTACTTCACTTTAGGCGTCTTTTAAAGAATCTGGACCATTTGTAGAATAAAGCTCAGTGTGTATTTTTCGGCACCCAAATTTGAGTTTCATTTACTCAATGTAGTTCTACGTGTCTTAAGTTTAAACCTCCCCCCCCCAAAAAAAAAAAAAAAAAAAATCTCTTCTCACTGCAGGTAAAGTTACATCTGTAAGCGTAATACAGGCGCTATTCAGGGCTTTCAGGGGTTCCAGTGAATCCCCAGCTCTACTGCCCTGCTGTTGTATTTTTTTTATTTTTTTTTAGTTCCAATCTGTTTTTTATTATAAATCGCACAAATACAGGAATTATATTTTAGTTATATAATTTTTGCTCGACGCAGTGCGATTTGTTGCGTACGCAGCCTGCTCAGCCAGTCAAACTGCATCAATCGAAAGGCAGGACTCCTGGGCTGGGGGATTCTCGGAACCCCCTGAAGCTCCTGACACAACCGATCTGAATTTGATTGGCTGAGCAGCATCTGCCTGTTGCCTGTTCAACCAATCAAATTCAGAGCAGTGCCCTAAGGGCCTTTAGAGGGTGGGGCAAATCCCTTGAAGACCCTGACATCACGCCACTACCACTGTTGTCTGAAGACTGATTTTTGGGTAAATCTGTGTTCTTGTGTGTAGCAGACAGAGAGAGGGTGGGATGCAGGATGGTTGGTCTCTCCGGTACACATATATTTCCAGGCGTAATCATTTATCAAGCGAATAGGCTCCTACGTTTTGCCAGATACATAATTACATTTCTTCATATTTGCATTTGTGCTGAAGAATTACCTTGTTAACAGCTCATGATTAATTAATTCCAGCCAATTAGAAGAACAGATGAAGCCACGTCTTACCAATTAAACATTCTGGGTCAGTTTATCAGTCCCTCTTCAATCAAAGCTTGAGACACATTTGTGAACTTTTTCCTACTTCCAGTCTCAAAGATTTATTTTCAAAGATTTCCATGTGGAAGGGATGTTCTCTAGACCTTGCACGCCACAAACTATACTACTTAAATGCATGTGATGTGTGTATATATAGGAGTACACTAGTGAAAGATTAGAGAAACTGGGCCTCTTCTCCCTCGAGCAGAGGAGATTGAGAGGGGACATGATCGAAACATTCAAGGTACTGAAGGGGATAGACTTAGTAGATAAGGACAGATTGTTCACCCTCTCCAAGGTAGGGAGAACAAGAGGGCACTCTCTAAAGTTGAAAGGGGATAGATTCCATACAAACGTAAGGAAGTTCTTCTTCACCCAGAGAGTGGTGGAAAATTGGAACGCTCTTCCAGAGGCTGTTGTAGGGGGAAACACCCTCCAGGGATTCAAGACAAAGTAGATAAAGACAGGTTGTTCACCCTCTCCAAGGTAGGGAGAACGAGAGGGCGCTCTCTAAAGTTAAAAGGGGATAGATTCCGTACGAACGTAAGGAAGTTCTTCTTCACCCAGAGAGTGGTGGAAAACTGGAACGCTCTTCCGGATTCTGTCATAGGGGAAAACACCCTCTAGGCCTAGGGATTCAAGACAAGGTTAGACAAGTTCCTGCTGAACCAGAACGTACGCAGGTAGGGCTAGTCTCAGTTAGGGCGCTGGTCTTTGACCAAGGGCTGCCGCGTGAGCATCCATCATCTCCTCTTCTCCCTATTGGTTAAGGCTCTTAACATTTGCATCTCGTCTTCTTATAGGCTAAGGCTCTTTACACCAGCATTGTGAGGTCATAGAGCTTTATGGTTAGAGAAACATGATGGCAGATAAAGGCCAAATGGTCCATCCAGAGCATCCACTATCTCCTCTTCTCCCTATTGGTTAAGGCTCTTAACATTTGCATCTCGTCTTCTTATAGGCTAAGGCTCTTTACACCAGCATTGTGAGGTCATAGAGCTTTATGGTTAGAGAAACATGATGGCAGATAAAGGCCAAATGGTCCATCCAGTCTGCCCATCCGCAGTAACCATGATCTCTTCCTCTCTGAGATAATGGAGAGTCAGTCAACTGTCCGAGAGTCACAGGGAGCCACAGTGGGAATCAAGGCCAGATTCCCTGGTTCTCAGACCACTGCTCAGCCATTAGGCACTGGCACTGCGGGCATTTTTCAATCCATCTGGCCTTCATCCTCTCTCAACCTGCGCCTTTTTCTTAGAAGAAACAGACCCCTCCCCCTTTTTAAAGATATTCATTGTTTGTGCTGAGCTGAGGGAATGTCTGGACCTGTCACGATCTCCTCTGTATATAAGTGCATGTGTGTTTTGTCTGCGTGCATGTATGCATATGCAGTACGTGTTGATGTTGGCATGGGTGTTGGCATATTTTTGCACGCCTCTGTCCTCATATGGAGGGCCATACGCCAGGAGTGAAATCCTTTCTAGAACCTGGGTTCAAATATTCATGACCTGCAGGAAGAAGAAAAAAAAAGAATATGAAAAGTTCAGCGTTTCTCCAGTTTCCTGGCAGCTGCCAAGATAAATAGCAAAGAGGCTGGCTTTGGAGCGCTGCAGAGATCAGAAAAGAACTGGTGGTGACCCTCATCCCAGAATTGTTTTTCTAGTCGCTGTGCTGGAGCCACTCTTTTGAGGCCACGCACACAAAGCCCTAGTTATTTGGAACAGTTCTTCACAGGACAAACCCTAGGAAGCTGCGGGGTCTTAGGTGACTTGAAGATCAAGGGGATGGGAGTACTATTTTTTCCTAAATATTTAAAACTGGTCACTTGCCCCACCCGTGTAACCATAGCCTCTCTCTGTCTGTAGTAGAATATTTGGTGGAGTAAGCAGATTCCTATCATCTCTAACAAGAAATGTACTTTTTGGTTACAACAGTAATTTTAAACGTGATCAAAAATCTGTAAGACACACCCGGAAGTGTGGAAGAAGCAAAATCTTTGTAGTGTTACCTTCAGGGTCAGTTCTGCCACCAGGCAGACTGGATATCTGTTTAGCGTAGCGCACAGGTGTCAAACTCAAGGCCCGCGGGCTGAATCCGTCCCTCCTGGACATTTTATGTGGCCCGCGACAGTGCTCCCGAAATTCCCCTTCTCACAGCCCAGCATGTCTTCCCTCCTGCGCCGGTCCGATGTCACCGTCACGCTGAAAAATCTGCCAGCCTCGGCAGCGTCAGCAGTTTTCCGTGGCTCCCCTTCCCGCTTTCCGGCTGCTGTGGTCCACCCGGGCGGAAACAGGAAGTTGCGTGTCATTGGAGAGGTTGTATCCCTATACTTCTACTAAGACTAACCCCCCGTCTTCTACGAAACTGCGCTAGCAGTTTCCAGCGCAGAGAGCGGCGCTGAATGACCCGTGCTGCTCCCGACGCTCATAGGAACTCCATGAGTGGTGGGAGCAGTGCGGACTATTCAGCTTGGCTCCCTGCGTTAGAAACTGCTAGTTAATAAAAAATTCGGCCCACGACGTAGCATGTTTTTTTTATCCCCTGATGAAGCCTAGGGTGAAACGGGACCCGTCGGGATCATTTTTTGAGATAAGTGCTGTTCTCACTGCTGAAGATATATTTATAAGTTTATGCATTGAAAAAAGAGATAGGTGTGTCATTCTAGACAAGCGGGATGCGAGCCATCTGCAGATGGAATCCACTCCGGATTTTCTTCTGGGTCCTTCCTACTTCCTGTGAGCGTTTAACTCACCAGCCCACGGTAGAAACCTCTACCTCTGTATAGTAAAAGGGGCCCAAAATTGTAATTGTTACCGTATTTAAGATTCAATTCAAACCCAAAGCAAAGAAATCAACCATCTATCTAGAAAATGTTCTGTTTGACCAGAAAATACCCACCCAGATGGATTAGACCCAATTTGTCATAAAACAATACCAATCTTTCTTTTTTTAAGAGAGAGAGGACTAAAGCTTGAACTAATAGAAAATAATTTTCTAAAAAAAAAAAAAAAAATGGACGAAGTCTCCTAAGACAATGTAAATTTAAAAAATATAGCTTTAATTCTTTCATCTAGTTGCCCCCTATGCCTGGAATACATAACCCGAGTTTGTCCATCAAGCCCCTTCCCTTGTTTATAAGCAGACTGAAAACCCACCTTTTTGATATAGCTTTTGATCCTTAACCCTACTCCTCTGCCCTCCAACCCAACCAGCTGATTAACTGTATCCATGACATCCTGTTTGTCTGTCTTGGCTCTTTAGATTGTAAGCTCTTTCAAGCAGGGACTGTCCTCTTTGTGACTCTGTACAGCGCTGCGTGCGTCTGGTAGCGCTATAGAAATAATTCATAGTAATGTGAAGAGTTTCAGTCTTTGGGAAGCAGAGCTGAGCTTGTGATGTCATAATACCTCATTTCACCAATAAGAGCCAACCTCGTCAATGATGTCACAATGGCTCAATTGTCCTGTACTCCCTTCTGCCCTCCAACCCAGCCAGCAGATTAACCCTTCCCCTTAACTGTATCCATGACATCCTGTTTCAGTCTTTGGGAAGCAGAGCTGAGCTTGTGATGTCATAATGCCTCATTCCACCAATAAGAGCCAACCTCGTCAGTGATGTCACAATAGCTGGATTGTCCTGTACTCCCTTCTGCCCTCCATCCCAGCCAGCTGATTAACCCTTCCCCTTAACAGGTTCCATGGCATCCTGTTTGTCTGTCTTGCCTGTTTAGATTGTAAGCTCTTTCCAGCAGGGACTGTTTTCTTATTCTTTGTGACTCTGTACAGCGCTGCGTGCGTCTGGTAGCGCTATAGAAATAATTAATAGTAATTAGTATGTCTATATGGGCTTTCAAAGATTATGTGGAGCGGCATAATCAAAAAAAGTCTAAATCCGTTTTGGGCCTAAGGTGCTAATCGTCCAAAGTCGGCACCATCTAAAGTCCATTCTCGAAAACTACATCCAAAATATATATTTTTTCGAGAATCATCTACTTCTACGTCCTGCCGTTTGATTGTCCAGACCGCATTCTCATCCAAAGAATCATCCATGTCCCAGACGCCTAGAAAAAGACCTTTTGGGTGTGGGAGGGACCAGCAAAGTGATGGACTGGCCACCCAGACATGGCAATAGCGTAATGGGGCACGTCTGTGAACTTCACAAAAAGAGTGCCACATAAACATCTCACCTCCCTTATAGGTCATGGTGAGCCCCCCCCAAACACCCCCAAAATCTACTATACCCACCTTTCTACCACCTCAATCGCTCTTATGGTGCCACCTATATAATAATAATAATAATAACAACTTTATTTTTTCTATACCGCCATAATCTTGCGACATCTAGGCGGTTCACAGTGAAGAGAGCTGTACAATCAGCGAATTACATGTACAAATAGGGAAAGATGTCACTGAGCAGTCAGTGATTATAGAGTACAGAAGAATTATAATATTTGTATGTTACAATATAATATTCAAAAAAATGAGGGTAATCAAATTATCAAAGGTGATATGTAATATATGCACTATCATTGATCACCTAAAAATATTTTATAAACTCAACAAAGTGAACATTCAGACCCACAACTTTATCCCAGTGAACAAAGATCACGGAGTAGCTGTGCAGAGAGACCATCATAATGTTCACAGTCTCACCCACCAGAACCAGTACAGAGCATACAATAAACCAAATCTGTGTAGAAAAAAACTGTAATGACTTATCTTGGTTTATGGTGGGAAACAATCAAAGGCTGCTCCGGGTACCTCCTTAAAGTTACAACAACATGCAAACAGATTCACCGACTCCCCAACCCGGGTTTCACCGGTTGGCTGCTTCAGGAGGGGTACGGGACGGGAACTCCATCTTGCAAACAGAAAACACTACTGGTGTTATAAAATATTTTTAGGTGATCAATGATAGTGCACAATATAATATTGACATGTTACAGTGAAGGGGGCTGGATAGCCAGCGAATTTCAGAATACAGTTGGTTAGGAAGTCACTGAACGTTCAGTAAATACAGGTACAATTAGAGAGAATATGCAGTATCAACATGATGAGTATTAGCTTTATAAAAGGAGGGAGTTGTCTAACTAGGTAATAAATCTATTGAACAGAGTGGTCTTAATTTCTTTCCGGAAAGCGCCGTAGGTCGATCTGGCTTTATCAATGAAGTTGCCTAACCAGGATTGTAGTATAGTAGAGTTGTTGTTTTTTTTTTTGTTTTTTTTTTTTTTTTGGGGGGGGGGGGGGGGGTTGGTGGACTTACATGTTTCACCATGAATGCAGTGGTTAGAGTAGCTTATGGGCCTGGGTCCTCCTCTCTAGCCCACCCCCCCAGACTACTTAAGCGCCATGTGTGCAGCTCTACTAGGCTTTCCTATGGCAAGAGCTTGCGTTAGTATTTTAACGCCAGCGCATCTTAGTAAAAGGAGCCCTTAGAGTCCAGCTGGACACCAAGATCTTTAGTGACCTTGTCCACTTTCAAACCAACCATTCTGTCTCTGTAGGTGCCCATTCATTTTCATCTGTTCAGGAGGAAGAGAGATCCCTGCCTATATCTTCAGCAAATGTAAGAAGCTTGTTGTCTCCGCTGGCCACTAGAGGGCAGAATAACAGATCTGTTGCTTCCTCATGCAAAATATAGAAAAGTCAGGGCTGTGGCATGTAGCAGCCTTTTGAGGATAAATAATAGTTTATTAGGACAAAAAGACCCAGGTTAAGCCTCTAGAACAGGGGTGTCAAAGTCCCTCCTCGAGGGCCGCAATCCAGTCGGGTTTTCAGGATTTCCGCAATGAATATGCATGAAATCTATCAGCATACAATGAAAGCATTGCATGCAAATAGATCTCCTGCATATTTATTGTCCCCTGAAAACCCGACTGGATTGCGGCTCTTGAGGAGGGACTTTGACACCCCTGTTCTAGAACTGAGTCTTCCTAGCAGAGCTGAGTAACTCCACTCCTCAAAGGCAACAAATAGGCCTGGGATGGCAGGACCGAGATATCGACATCATTTGGAAACCTGCTTAATTTGCACATTTCGTTTCCTTAAAAGCTGATCTTTCAGTCACCCTCAAGGATCCAAAGTTGGCTGTGCTGTCCCTACTCTCAAAAAGCTGGTCACAGAAGCACAGAGCTAGTCTGCAGCTTGTTTGTGTGTGATCCTAAAATTCAATAAATTAGGTTTTCATATCTAACCCCCCTCCTTTACAAAGCCGCGCTGGTGACCGCAGTAACAGCTCCAGCGCTCACAGAATTCCTAGGAGCGTCCGAGCGGCTTTGTAAAGGACGACCTAAGTGCACGAACACGACAACCACCTTTTCTTTAGGTCAGGGCTAGGGACCTGGAAGGACCTTGCACTCCAGCTGCAATGAGTGGATGGGACTGGGGGTGGAGAGAAGAAGATTCAAAAAGGTTCCAACTTGGTGACCTCATACCACCTGGCAGACATTCGCAGTACACTACCAAGGGTTTGGGGGGAGGCCTACAGCAATTAAGGAACTAGGCATTCGATATGTGACTTCAAAAACAAAACTGTTCTGCATTGCTGATGTACGATGTATACAGACTGAGATCTTTAAGGATGTGCTGAGACTGGAGTCGGTCCAGAGAATGGCCACCAGGATGGTCTCGGGACTCAGGGAGCTCCCGTACGAGGAGCGGTTGGGGAATTTGCAGCTCTACTCACTCGAGGAGCGTCGAGAGAGGGGAGACATGATCGAGACATTCAAATATCTCACGGGCCGCATCAAGGTGGAAGAAGACATCTTCTTCTTCAAGGGTCCCGCGGCAACAAGGGGGCATTCGTGGAAAATCAGGGGCGGGAAACTGCACAGTGACACTAGGAAGTTCTTCTTCACTGAAAGGGTGGTTGATCGCTGGAATAGTCTTCCACTTCGGGTTATTGAGGCCACCAGTGTGGCGGATTTTAAGGCCAGATGGGATAGACATGTGGGATCTATCCGCAAAGATAGATAGTGAGGATCACTGGGGTGGGCAGACTTGATGGGCCTTGGCCCTTATCTGCCGTCTATTTCTATGTTTCTATGTTTCTATGTCCCCATACGCCTTATGACGAAGACCACGCACCATTTTAGTAGCCTTCCTCTGGACCAACTCCATCCTTTATATATCTTTTTGAAAGTGCGGCCTCCAGAATTGTATACAATATTCTAAATGAGGTCTCACCAGAGTCTTAGACAGGCCATACCTCTCCCTATGCAACTTAGCATCCTTCTAGCTTTCGCCATCACCTTTTCAACCTGTTTGACCACCTTAAGATCATCACATACAATCACACCCAAGTCCCGCTCTTCTGTTGTGCACGTAAGCTCTTCACTCCCTAATCTGTACCGTTCCCTCTGATTTTTGCAGCCCAAATGCCTGAATTTTAGCTGCCAAATTTCAGACCATTCTTCAAGCTTCGCCAGGTCTTTCTTCATGTTATTCACACCATCCGGCGTGTCTACTCTATTGCAGGCTTTCGTATCATCCGCAAAGAGGCAAATTTTACCCGACGTTTTTACAAATGTTAAAAAGAACAGGCCCAAGAACAGAACCTTGAGGCACACCACAGGTAACCTCCCTTTCCTCAGAGCGATCTCCATTGACCACTACCCTCTGTCGCCTTCCACGCAACCAGTTCTTGACCCAGCCCGTCACTTTGGGATCCACCCCGAGGGCACTCAGTTTATTTATTAGACGTCGGTGTGGGACGCTGTCGAAGGCTTTGCTAAAATCTAAATACACCACATCTAGCGCACAAACTCTGTCCAATTCTCTGGTCACCCAGTCAAAGAAATTGATCAGTGAATCCATGTTGCCTCCGGTCCTGTAATCCACAGGATTCCAGAAACTTCACCACTTTTCCATTAATTTGCTAACCGCAGAAGTCAGACTTACCGGCCTGTAATTCCCTCCTTCCACTTTTGCGGAGAGGGACCACATCCGCCCTTCTCCAGTCCTCCGGAACCACTCCCGACTCTAGAGGTTCATGGAAGAGTTGAGTCAGCAAAGCAGTGGAGGATTAAGTGACTCGCCCAGGGTTTGAACCCACAACCTCAGGGCGCTGAGGCTGTGGCTCTAACCACTGTGCCCCACAAGTGCAGATGGAAAACCACCTTTGGCAATTGGCCAACCAGCTTTTTGCCCCACATGTCATCAGCAACTAGTGAACTTTAAGGGGCAGAGACGGAAATCACTTCATTTCCCCATCCTCTTCCCCTCCTCCCCAACTAAGGTGTTTTTGCATGTTTTGTGGAACTCCCCCTAAAAATAAAAAAAAATATCCTATCTGTGCTAGCTAGTTTTAGCCCCCCCTTAGCTTTCTCTCTTGGCTATCTCAATTTTCTCCATAGGAGCCAACTTTTCAAAATGACCCCCCTTTCCCTGGACACATTCAAGGAGTTTGCTCAATATTGGGGGTGCCCCTCTCTCTACCACCCCCAGCCATCCATGAATGAGATTTGCATCTCAAGGAGGCAGTGCATGCAAATGTCGCTCATGAATATTCATGCAGGGTCGGGAATCACTGCTCTGGAAGCTGTTCCCGATCCCTTTAAATCGCAATTCTCCCCCTTCCCTCCCCCCCCAACCAGCTCTGCACAGACTGAACAATGAGGCAATTAAGTCGATACCACTTTGCTCCGAGGGGGGGACGCGATTTGCAAGATTTCGGTCTTGTCCTACCGGGCAGCGCAGCCCTTCTTCACCCGGGGGGTGTAAGGTCCACGTTTACCTTGCAGTGGCCTCTTGGGGGGGTCGCTGGGCTCGCAACCGCGGTAAACCCCCCGCGGTCCCCCCCCCCTCCGACCTGCACTTGGTTGGGTCCGGGCTCTCAGTCCACTCCGCTTCCTGAATGGGGAGAAGCTGCCGGGGGTCCCGGGGTGCTGGACTGAGGGTTTGGGATCCGGAAGACGTCCTGGGCCGGGGTGCAGTCGGTCACCTCTACCGATTCTCCCTCCACGCCCCCCACCTGCATCTACCCGGCAGGGGGATCTGAGAGTCAGCTCAACCCAGCAGGGACCGGGGGCGCTGTTGGCCAAAGCGATCTGCGTTGCTGCTGCAGCTGATGCATGCATTGGATGCACCCGGGGTAAAGGAAGGCTCCCCCCCAGAAAGCGCAGGGCAGGGGCATCAAAGCTGCTGCCCCATTTGCCCAGCTGTTGTGGCAAGTGGGGGAGTGAATGGCCAGCTGGTAAGAGGATTTGGGGTTGATGTGTGTGGGGGGGTCTAGGTTGGTTCTGGGAAGGGGGCGTGTGGGTCTAGTCTCTAGAAAGGTTGGATGGTGGCCATAGGTGGCATTCAGCATTGAAGGCGTAGAAGAGCGCGGACGGTGCCTAGATGATGGCGTGCTGTCTTAAGGATGAACTGCTCTGCTCCATCTGCCTGAGCATCTATCAGGACCCCGTCAGCTTTGGCTGCGAGCATTACTTCTGTAGGAAGTGCATCACCGAACACTGGTGCCGGCAGGAGCACCAGACCGCCCGGGACTGCCCGGAGTGCCGTAGGACCTTCTCGGACCCCACGCTTTCCCCCAGCTTGAAGCTGTCCAACATCGTGGAGCGCTACTCGGCTTTCCCGCTGGACGCCATCCTCAGTGCCCAGAGGAGCCCCTTCCCCTGCAAGGACCACGAGAAGGTGAAGCTCTTCTGCCTCACCGACAGGACCATCGTCTGTTTCTTCTGCGATGAACCGGCCTTGCACGAGCAACACCAGGTCACCAACATGGACGAGGCCTTCGAGGAGTTGCAGGTAATTTCTGGACTTCTGGCTGAGTGGGTCGGGCTGGGAAGGCTAGCGAAAGAGAAAAAGGCTTCTTTTCATAGCTCTTACGAATCCAGAAGCAGGGATGGACTTGGGAGCATGACTAGAAATGCGACAGAGGGCACACAGGAACACATTTTCCCCCCTCCCCGCAGGACCTCAGTTTTTCCGTCCCCACGAGTTTACTCCCTGTCCCATTCCCGTAAGCTCTGCCTTAACCACACAAGCCTCGAACACTTATGATTTTAAAGTGTCTGAGGCTTGTGTGGATGAGGACGGAGCTTAGGCATTGGTGGAATGAGGCATTATGACATCACAAGCTGAGCTCTAGAATGTTGCTACTTATGATGTTAAAGTGTCTGAGGCTTGTGTGGATGAGGACGGAGCTTAGGCATTGGTGGAATGAGGCATTATGACATCACAATCTCAGCTCTAGAATGTTGCTACTTAGGATTTTAAAGTGTTTGAGGGACGGAGTTTAGGCATTGGTGGAATGAAGCATTATGACATCACAATCCGAGCTCTAGAATGTTGCTATTTAGGATTTCAAAGTGTTTGAGGCTTGTGTGGATGAGGACGGAGCTTGCATGAATGGGGCAGGGATAGGAAAAGAACTCTCCAGGATGGGACGGGAAAATAATCTGTCCCCATGTCATTCTCTAGTTGGGTGCATAGAGCAACCTTCTAGCGAAGCCATACTGGAAGCAGGGTCAGTAATATTGCAAAAGGGAGGAGAATTAGGGCAGTGTTTCTCAACTGGAGTCCCCCCCCCCCTTGCCAGTCGGGTTTTCAGGATATCCACAATGAATATGCATGAAAGAAATGTGCATATAATGAAGGTACTGGATGCAAATCAAGTTTAGGTGTATTCATTGTGGATATCCTGAAAACCTGACTGGAAAGGGGGGGAGGGGGGTACTCCAGGACTGAGTTGAGAAACCCTGAATTAGGGTTTTCATGCATCATCTGATATTTCTTTCTCTCAGGAGGACCTGACCTAGATTCCCTGGAGCCACCTGAGATGGGGAGGTTTGTGTTGTTCATATGCTGCCTTCGACCAAGTTAGTTTACAAAATAAGATAATCCTTCCAAGGTGACCCTCCTGTCCTGCAGGTGGTGGGAGAGTTCCTTATTTTGAAATTATTTCTTGCTCTCTCTCCCTTATTTGTCACTTGGGTTTTGTGAGAGATCTATTGTTCCCACTAGAGCTGTACCAAAGAACATATTTGACTTATTGGCAGGTTATTTAAAAATTTTTAAAGTACTTATATACCACTTATAGCCTAAGTGGTTGACATTCAGGTACTCAAGCATTTCCCCTGTCTGTCCTGCTGGGCTCACACTCTTATCTAATGTACCTGGGACAATGGGGGGATTAAGTGACTTGCCCAGGGTCACAAGGAGCAGCATGGGATTTGAACCCACAACCTCAGGGTGCTGAGGCTGTAGCTTTAACCACTGCGCCACTCTAGAAATCAAAATGTAGTAAAAGTGAGCCAAGTCTAGGACAATCAAGCCATTGTGACATCACTGCTGAGGTTGGCTCTTATTGGTGGAATGAGGCATTATGACGTCACAATCTCAGCTCTGGTTATCAGAGGCTGAAACTTTTCACACTATCTATTTATTCAATTTTCTTTACCATTTTCCCAGGGGAGCTCAGGACAGTTTACATGAATTTATTCAGGTACTCAAGCATTTTTCCCTGCCTGTCCTGGTGGCTCACACTCTATCTAATGTACCTGGGGCAATAGGAATTAAGTGACTTGCCCAAGGTCACAAGGAGCAGTATGGGATTTGAACCCACAACTTCAGGGTTCTGGAGCTGTAGCTCTTAACCACTGTGCCACACAAGTGTGTTACAAAGTGTTGTATGGTTTGCTACCAAATTATCTAATACAGGGGTGTCCAAACTGTGGCCCCGGTCGAGGGCGATGCAGTGTTTTCCTCTGCTGCCCCCGGGTGTTTACTGTCTTGCCGGCTCCCTCCTCTGTGCGCGGCCCCAGAAATTTTTTTTTCTGGCCAATGCGGCCCAGGTAAGTCAAAAGGTTGGACACCCCTGATCTAATAGATCGGCTTATTTATTTATTTATTTTTTCACTCCTGTACCTTCAGAACGTAAATTGGTCTTTTTTACATTCCCCTCACCCAAAGGCTGCGTTTACGAGACGCATCGTGGGCGATTGCTTTCTCATCAGGCCGCTAGCTGGGAATCGGAGGTTTCGTCCATTAATACTTGTCTCTGTTTTGCATTTTCAGTTTAGAAAATTCCTGAAGACTTATTTGCTTCCAAAATTTCTTGGCCGGTTGATATGTTTTGCTTATGTCGCTCACCGGGTTTGCGCGTTTTTTCTTATTTTGTTATCCGCATAGAACTAGAAGGTTTTACGGAATAAAAATAAAGTGTTATACGAATAATGAGAAATATTCATTTGACTACAAATAATGGGCACTGAGCTTTAACATAACAAATAAAAGAAAACATGAAGTCAGAGTTTATTTCAGTGGGATTTACCACAATAGAGCTCCAGGTTATTCGTATTTGAATTTATATCACTGTTCATACAGAACAGCCCTTACGTTCCCCACTCCACTTCTCTAAATGTTCTTTCGATAGCATATAAGAAACCCCCTCACTCTTCTCGCTCAGAACTCTAGCACAGAAAAGCAAGAGCGTGTTGGGTTCAGGCTTTCTCGGGCAAATCGATGACGTTACAGGGAGATACTTTTAAAACCAACCGGAGGAAATATTTTTTTTTTCACTCAGAATAGTTAAGCTCTGAAACGCGTTGCCAGAGGTTGTGGTAACGGCGGTTAACGTAGCTGGTTTTTAAAAAAGTTTTGGACAAGTTCCTGGAGGAAAAGTCCATAGTCTGCTTTGGAGACAGACATGAGGGAAGCCACTGATTGCCGTGGATTGGTAGCATGGAATGTTGCTACTATTTGAGGATTGCACGTGGAATGTTGTTACTCTTTAGGGATTGCGCATGGAATGTTCTTACTCTTTGGGTTTCTGCCAAGTACTGTGACCTGGATTGGTCACTGTTGGAAACAGGAGACTGGGCTAGATGAACCATTGGTCTTATGGTTTTATTTTTTATCTATATCTTGCATATGTGACCAATGTGAAGTACTTTGAGCTTGTAGTTTCTGTGTAGGGATTTGTAGCCCTCTGGCTTGCTCTCTTTTCCCAGTATGCCTTCTAAGAAGGGGTTTAACTGCCTGTGGGGGGCGTGGATGGTCCTGCATTAGAATACAGACACCTTTGTTGCTAGGAAACAAGCACTGTATGGTGCTAATCTTTCCCATCTTCCAGCAGTCCAACAAAGAGGTGAGACCAACACTGGTAAACTACCATAAGCTTAGCTCACAGTGCCACATGTGGCAGCAAAAGGAACTACACAGGGTAGCAGACAGGTGGATGGGCAGACTTTAAGAACATAAGAATAGCCTTACTGGATCAGATCAATGGTCCATCTAGCCCAGTAGCCCACAATGGCCAATCCAGGTCAGTAGTAGCTGGCCAAAACCCAAGGAGTAGCAACATTTCCTGTATTTCCCTGTAACTTCATTGAGTGGCCCCTAGTCTTTGTAATTGATTTTATTTAATTAATTCTTTATTAATTTTCAAAACTACAACCAATGCAACTCACAGTAATACAATAAAAGCATAATCATCCATTTCCCGCCCCCCCATCCACCCAAACAATTATTATTCTGTATAACACAAACATATATTATCATAAATATCCTATCTGTTCTGAATAATGATATCTACTCACCTATCCCAATTATAAATATTCAAAAATCAATTTATGACATAAAGAATCCCCCTCCCCCCCTTTGTCATTTTTGACGGAGCGAAAAATCGATCCACTTGTCCCCGTTCTACTCCACTCAGGATTTTGTAGACTTCAATCCTATCTCCCCTCAGCCGTCTCTTGGCCATTCTTCTCTGAACCTTTCCTAGTTCCACTATATCTTTCTTGAGATAAGGCGACCAATTTTGAACGCAATACTCGAGGTGAGGTCACACCATGGAGCGACAGAGGAGCATTATAACATTCTTAGTCTTGTTAACCATCCATTTTTAAAAAAATAATTCCTAGCGTCTTGTTTGCTTTTTTGGCCACTGCCGCACATTGGGCGCTAACCCCCAAGGTGGACCCTAGCATCTGTAACTACGATTTGGGTTATTCTTTCCAATGTGTATCACTTTGCATTTGTCCAATATAAATTTTACCTGCTTTTTAAGACACCCAGCCTTTCAGTTTCCTAAGGATTTCCTGCTATTTTTCTAAAATATTCATTTAAAGCTTTAGATCGTTTCCAGGTGCCTGAGAAGAGGTGTCTGGGCTCACGCCAAAAGTGCTCGTAGCTGAATGCTCTGCCCATGTTCACCCGCTCAAATGCCACAGGTGGGCACGCATTTTCAACTGCGTGCTATTGGTACAAAAAAAGTACCTTTATATAATATTACTCCCGGTGGAATTCTGAGCGTGCGAGAGAGTGGTTCACATAAGCAGCCGGAGAAGGTTATCATGCCGCTGTACCGGGCCATGGTACGCCCTCACCCGGAATACTGCATCCAGCACTGGTCGCCGTACATGAAGAAGGACACGGTACTACTCGAAAGGGTCCAGAGAAGAGCGACTAAAATGGTAAAGGGGCTGGAGGAGTTGCTGTACAGTGAGAGATTGGAGAAACTGGGCCTCTTCTCCCTTGAAAAGAGGAGACTGAGAGGGGACATGATCGAAACATTCAAGGTACTGAAGGGAATAGACTTGGTAGATAAGGACAGGTTGTTCACCCTCTCCAAGGTGGAGAGAACAAGAGGGAACTCTCTAAAGTTAAAAGGGGATAGATTCTGTACAAACGTAAGGAAATTCTTCTTCACCCAGAGTGGTGGAAAACTGGAACGCTCTTCCGGAGTCTGTCATAGGGGAAAACACCCTCCAGAGATTCAAAACAAAGTTGGACAAGTTCCCGCTGAACCAGAACTAATGCAGGTAAGGCTAGTCCCGGTTAGGGCACTGGTCTTTGACCTGGGGGCTGCCACGTGAGCAGACTGCTGGGCGCGATGGTCCATTGGTCTGACCCAGCAGCAGTAATTCTTATGTTCTTATGGGTCTAAGCCAGCACAGGAGGAGGAAGTGACCTGTTGTGTAGCGGGTCACTTCCTCCTCCACTGCCTGTGTCTGTACAGCATGTGTAGAATTCTCTGTGCCCTGAGGGAGGGAGGGGAGGAGTTCTGCACGTGCAAAATTCTCCTAGGAGTATATAATATATATACCACTTTGATTATACCACAGAAAGGCAGCATATCAAATTGCTTTCCCTTTTCCTATTGCATTTAGATGAAGTGGTGCCATGATGGTGGGGGTGCCGGGGCCCCTCCCCTCGCAAGCGCCCCACCTTTTCATTTCCCCATACCTCTACTTGATGACTGCCGTGAGCAGCAACTTCAATGTGTTCCTCGCGACCGCGTTGGCTCTCCCACTGGTGTCGCTTCCGGGTGCCGCGTATAGGAAGTGACATCGGAGGGAGAGCCGCTGGGGTCACGTTACTCGTGGCGGTGAACAGCGAGAGGTATAGGAGAAGGGAAGGGGGGTGCGCATGTGTCAGGGGGGAGCGGGGGAGGTGGGGTGCCACTGCCCCGGGGGCCTCTCACCCTCGCCATGTCATTTTCAGTCCAATATTTGTACAAGCTTTTATGCACGAGTGTATGCCGTAACTCTGTTCTGTCGGAGGTTAGTGCATTGTATTGTTTTTAAAGGGAACCATAGCAGAAACGCGCTGGAGAAAAGTGCGCCGACAATCCCACGCAGGACTTGTTTGCGCCGGCTTAAACAGTTACTGTTAGCGCTGTGAGGGTGTGTGGGGGGGGGGAACCCCCCACTAAACCTACAAGTGTTCGCGCTCCCGTTGGAGGGGGTGGAAACCCCCCCCCCCACTGAACACTGCCATTTTGCTTAGTTTTTTGGGTATTCGGTAGTGGGGGGGGTTCCCCATAACAGGAATGCGAACCCTTGTAAGTTTAGTGAGGGGGTTCCCCCCCTCACAGCGCTAACAGTAACTGTTTTTAGCCGGCGTGCTTAAATCCTGCGCAGGATTGTTGGCGCGCTTTTGTCCGGCGCAGGAATGACGGGCCACCATTTTAAAATATATATGTAATGATGTAACCTGCATAGGTGTACGCAAACGATACATTTTTAAAATTAATAAAATAATAACGAATGGCCAGAATTTGGGTATTTGCGCACTTATGTCGGTATTCTAATCACTTTCAAGCAGAAATTCCCATCAACCAACTTCAGGCCGATTATATATGGTTTTCCAAATGACCTCCAGAGCTGAAACCTTCTGGATGAATTTACGTCAACATTCCCTTCAGGGAAATGCACCAAAATTATTTTTCTTATACGTGTGTGTCCGTCACAGTGCTAGATCAATAAATTCGAAATGAAGAACTGAAAAATCTTTATCTTCATTGTTACAAGGGGTGACAGGTCAAAAACGCGCAAGACAATCGCACGCAGACAAAATCGCGCAGACAAATAAGCGCTAAGACAATTGCGCGCAAGACAATTCAGCGCACCGACAACTCAGCGCAAGACAATTGAGCGCAAGACAACTCAGCGCAAGACAACTGAGCGCGCCACTAGAGGCCGCTTGCCCATATCGGAGGACACGCGCACGTACAGCACGTGAACACGTCATCACGTCGACGTGTGTTCAGTATGATTCCCTTGACTCTTTGCGTTTTCAACATAAATCACGTGAATGCATTTTCGTTACCATGGTTACGTTATCTCATGATATATATTCTCCGAACAGCATTTAAATACAAGTCACGTGAATGCATTTTCGTTACTATGGTTACGTTTCCACATTATATATGTCCTCCTTCCTTTCCCGCCTTCCTTTCGCTGCCTGACCGTGTCCGTTATAGGTAAAGATCTGGTTTTGCTGGTACTTGATCTATAACGAATATTTGTCTTGCGCGGATTTTTCTCGCCTCTGGTGAGAGCGAACGTCCACATTTCTTCATTTACAGGTATGTTTATATTTCCCCTTCACGCGCAAGAAAAGGGAGGGTATGATCATAAAACTCAGCGCAATTGATTATGAAGTTTATATAGGGTATGTTGATATTTACATTTTCAGTTCTTGTCTTGCGCGCAATTGTCTATGAACCGTTACAAGGTGTCGGTCAACAACCATAAATTCCCCTTCACTTCAAGCTGAGTCATGGAAGTCTCGTAAACAAATACAGTAAAACCTTGGTTTGCGAGCATAATTCGTTCCAGGAGCATGCTTGTAATCCAAAGCACTCGTATATCAAAGCGAATTTCCCCCATAGGAAATAATGGAAACTCCACAACCCAAAAACTTTAATACAAAATACTGTATGTACTCGTATTGCAAGACCTCGCTCGTTTAGAACAGTCACTACACTCCCGCAGCGTCAGAGAGAGAGGAACCATCGGCTCAGTTGTGATGAGGAAACGCGGGTATACCGTATGTACTTGTATTGCAAGACCTCGCTTGTATATCAAGTTAAAATTTAATAAAATATTTTGCTTGTCTTGCGAAATACTTGCAATTTACTGTACTTGTGATTAAAAATACTGACTGAAGCATTTCCAAACATTTAACCCCCGTTTACAGAAGCCACGGTAGAAGTTTCCGCCACGACTGCTACTGTTAATTACGAATATTTCTAGAGCGCTACCAGCCTTGTGCAGCACTGTGCAGAGTCATGGTGGAGACAGTCCCTGCTTGAAAGAGCTTACAGTCTAAACACAAGACCATCAGGATGGTAGGGTGGAGGGATACAGTTAGGGGGGGAAGGTTAATCTGCAGGGTAGGGTGGTGAGCAGTGGGGAGTAAGGTTGAGGTTTGAAGGCTATATCAAAAAGGCGGGTTTTTCGTCTGCTTTTAACCCTTTAATTTGGCAGATGGTGAAACAACCGCTTTACGTCACTTGACGTTGAACGAGAGCAACAGTGCCAAGAAAACGGGCATTTGGAGATGCCGAGATCTCCCATAAGAGCCATAGAAACACTTGTTGCCAAGGGAAGGGGCTTGACAGACAATCTCGGGTATTTATTCCAGGCGTGGGGGTCCAGCTAGATGAAAGGAACGAAGTCTGGAATTGGCAGTGGAGGAGAAGGGTACAGCTAAGAGCAGCTGATCTGAAGAACGAGGTGAGGAGAGACATTGAGGGGCTGTGGCATGAACACACTTGTAGGTTAGTAATAAATGAGTCTGAACTGTCTGTGGAGGTGGATAGGGAACCAGTGAAGTGAAGAGGGGGGTAAGGCATGCAGCTGAATTTTGTACCTTCTGCAGGGGGGAGGGGAGAGCGGTTCAGCGGGAGACCTGTTAGAAGTAGATTGCAGACTCTGTTTATTTGAAATATATATATGAGCTCCATTCCTAGGAGGCAGATTCTACCCACAGCAGTGCACAAAAAACCCCAACAACCATAAATGCAATACATAAAAGCCACAGCATTAAAACCATAAAAAGAACACAGCCATGCAATAAATACAAAAAAACCAATATTAGTCCACCATCTGTTTGTTTGTTTCCATATTTACTTCTCGGCGTGTAACATCCAAAATCTGAGTCCTATTTTCTAGGCAGGTTTGTTGTTTTAATGCAAAAGAGTAATTTAATATTTTAAAGTGAATCAAAGTTAAGCTAGGGCAGCACTAAACTTGGCTTAAAAGGTCCGACAATAAATCTGCCCTGAAACTGCACCGACTCTGCCTACTGTGACACGTCAGGGACTCTGCCAAAAGGCTGAGTATACATTATTTGAAAGCCACATATCAGCACTTCTTTTTGGCTCATGAGCCAAATAAACAAGCCAAAAAATACAGTAAAACCTTGAATTGCAAGTAATTTGGTTTGCAAGTGTTTTGCCAGACGAGCAAAACATTTTATTAAATTTTAACTTGATATACAAGCGAGGTCTTGCAATACGAGTACATTCATTATACCCGCGTCGCATCATCGCGACTGAGCCGATGGTTCTTCTCTCTCTGACGCTGCGGGAGTGTAGTGACTGCTCTAAACGAGCGAGGTCTTGCAATACGAGTACATACAGTATTTTGTATTAAAGTTTTTGGGTTGTGGAACAAATCGTCTTGAGTTTCCACTATTTCTTCTGGGGAAATTTGCTTTGATATACAAGTGTTATGGATTACAAGCATGTTTTCGGAACAAATTATGCTCGCGAACCAAGATTTTATTGTATATAATTGAAAAATCTATAAAAAATTTTTTAACAGCATTAGAGGCGAAACCCGTAAGCATGCTCACACAGGAAATATTTTACAATTTGTGCTGGTTGGAACTCTGATTCTCTAAGCCAGGGGTGTCCAATGTCGGTCCTTGAGGGCCGCAATCCAGTCGGGTTTTCAGGATTTCCCCAATGAATATGCATGAGATCTATGTGCATGCACTGCTTTAAATGCATATTCATTAGGGAAATCATGAAAACCCGACTGGATTGCGGCCCTCGAGGACCGACATTGGACACCCCTGCTCTAAGCTATAACCAGGTTGTCAGTGCCTGAGGACACTAGGAATGATTTCACAGTTGGTTTAACGGCTGAGTCTTTCCGCACAAACCTCCAATTTGCTCTGTAGGTACCAGAACGAGGTAAGAGATGAAAGCCAGTTGGATGGCAGACCCGCTTCTTTTTGGCATATCTTGTTCTCG
The DNA here is from genome assembly GCF_902459505.1 of Geotrypetes seraphini. NCBI lineage: Eukaryota > Metazoa > Chordata > Amphibia > Gymnophiona > Dermophiidae > Geotrypetes > Geotrypetes seraphini. Next base: position 6,177,404 of record NC_047098.1, read on the forward strand.
GAACGGCCTGTCACTCACACGGGGGATGTCTATTCATTACAGCTGGCCGTCGGAAGCAGCACACACAGAGCTTCAGCCTTTTTTTGCCCGCTCGAGCTGAGAATCGTGTCATGTTGCATGAAAGCTGACGACAGGGCACTTTGCCCTCTTCCCCTATCTCATCCGCTCCGTCTCACGTTTGCTGCGAATCTCTCTTTAGTGTGCAGACACCTGCCAAGGCTCTAGTTAACAGCCTGGGTAGCTGAAGGGACCTATGGCAGACCTCAGAGAGACAAGACTTTCGTTTCACAGTGTGTAGCTGGGAGGGGAAGTTCGAAAGAGGCCCTGTCTTCAAAGAGAGTGAATTTGAGCTGTTCAGAGCAAAACAGGCCATATCCGTACCTAACTAAGGGGTCCTTTTATTATATTCTATGGGTCCCTTAGCATTTAATGCATGCAGAATCGGTTAGCGTGCCTTAATAAAAAGGACCCCTAATTCTGCTGTTGGATGGCAAAACTGGTTAGATATAATATGGCCCAGTTTTTCTACATGTCGGGCTTTAGCCTATGAATCGGTGCATAGCTGAAATAATGCAAAAAGTTGGCATAGCCAGCTTTTGAAGGGCTCATTTCATAAGCTAACATAAGAGTTGCTAGACTGAGATAAACCGAAGGTGCATCAAGCCCAGTATCCTGTTTCTAACAGCAGCCAGTCCAGGTCCCAAGTACCTGGTAAGATCCCAAGAGTAAAAACAGATTTTGTGCTGCTTATCCTGGAAATAAGCAGTAGATTTTCCCCTGAGTCCATCTTAATAATAGCTTATGGACTTTTCTTTTAGGAAATGATCCCTAACTTTTTTTTTTTTTTAAACCCTGCTAAGCTAATTGCTTTCTTCACATTCTTTGGCAGCAAATTCCAGCATTTAATTATAGCCTGCTTCTCTAACCACTAGGATATTCCTTTACTGTGGTCATGATTACAGTCTACTATGGTCTTGTGCTGCGCTCATAACATGAATTTGTTATTGGCTGGCTGATTTCAGACAGAGAAGCTGCGGAGTAAGCACGCTTGTTCATCGAACCTAAAGCTGACTTTTTCGGTGACCCAGAACCTGGAGGATGGTGCTCCTTGTTACTCTTGTAAGTGTTATTATGGAAAAATCATCTTTAATAGTATAAAAAACTAGCTGATTACCTGGCGTTGCCCGGATGTTTATTTATCCCAAAATGTCCCACTCCCACATGTCCCCCCCCCATGTCCCACCCCCCTGAATGTCCCTCTGTACGTGGCATGAGGGAGAAGCCTGTATAAACTGCAGGTGCAGTTGGATATTATGATGACTCATAACACCTAATGGTGCTTCAATATTGATGACTCATGCTTGCTAATGTGTCTGTATGGGATTTGGATCTCCCTACTGTCCTGGGTATTCAGAGTTGCATGAACTTGTGATGGGGGTTTGAATACATAAAAAGGGTCTGTGGATTTAGGCCCGGATTATATAACCGGCGCCATTGTCGGTGGCTGCTGATTGCGTATCAATCACTCAACAACGCCAGGTACAGAATCGCACCTCCGGCAAAGGTAAGCGCCTACCAGCGATGTGAATCGCGCCTTCAAAGGCTCTTTAGGCCACCTTACGCCACTTCCAGTGTTTAGCCATGCCCACAGCAGTGTTCGGCTGCCTAAAGGGCCTATGGGAGGTGAAATTCCGGCGCGGATTTTTAGGCACCTAGTAAAAAAAGGTTGTTGAAATGGTGTTTTTTTACTGAGCTTCGGCGCCTACAGAATCGGCGCTGGTTTGAGAATCCAGGCCTTAGGAGGCTTTCAAAAGAGCCCACATGGTTACAAGACCTGTGGACACGAGAGCCACTTCTCCGTACACGGTTTGCTCAGTGCTGGGGCTGCTCCAACCACCCACAGAGCTGGATTTTATTCCTAGAGACTTTGACCCTAAACTTTGCTCGAGGTCTCAAAGGAAACTGTGCTCGTGATTCCCTTTGAACGTTGCCTAGAGACATTTGCTTTTTTTTTGTTTGGATGGATACTTTTTTCCCCCCTTCCAAACAATAGTCTTATTTTTTGAAAATGACACCTATGTGCATTTTTGCTGCCTTCGTCCCACATGTAAAACCAAAAAAAAAAAGCAAACAAACCAAAACCCCCCCCAAAAAAACTCTGCGGAGTGACGATGTTCCTAAATGGACTTTATTTGAAAGTGTCAACGTTCCAAAGGTACACTGAAATCATCCACATAAAATAGTTCCATCCACATAAAAAATAAATCATCCACATAAGAGCCTTAAAGGGACCTAGTCCGCTAGGGATACAGTACCCAACACGGTCTGCGTTTCGACAAAAAGTCTTCTTCAGGGGTCCCTGGGGGGTCCTATAAAGTGAGTACGTGGGAAACAATTGTGGTGGTGAGCCGGAAGAGTGAGACACTGCTTGCATTTGCAATGGAAAGCTCACCATACAATTGTTTCCCACGTACTCACCTTTATAGGACCCCCAGGACCCCTGAAGAAGATCTTTTGTTGAAACGTGGACCGTGTTGGGTCCTGTATCCCTAGCGGACTAGGTCCTTTAAGCATCTTATGTGGATGGAATTATTTTATGTGGATGATTTCAGTGGACCTTTGGAACTTTGACACTTTCAAATAAAGTCCATTTCGGAACATCGTCACTCCACAGAGTTTTTTTTTTTGGTTTTCTCTGGATTTTCTTCTTTGTGGATATTTTGGGGTCAGTTCCTTTTGTTTTTTGTTCGTCCCACATGTGCCAGCTTATAACCAGAATGAGAATAGGCAGCTTTCTAAAAGTCATCAACCCTCATAAATGACTTAGGAAAACCCTTCTGGGAGGGTTTGCATATATGGAAAAAGTGTGGGGCGCACAAGTGTCTGAAAAGTAACTGCATATGTGTGAATGAGAAAGGAATAAAGATACCCAGCCTACGCATAATTTAGCTATCAGTGGGATTTTTTTGTTTTTAAATTATACAGTCAATATCAGTGATTTTAGGAGGAATTCTTATTTTGGGGCTTTTTACTACAGTTATGCTGTTAACAAAATCGTAAGTTTTATGTTGAATTGTAGCTTGGGTGAATCTCGTCGTAAAGGCGGTTAATACAGCCCAATAAATAACCCCGTCCTTTACATAGCTGTACTAGTGCTTCTAGTGGCGGTAACATCTCCAATGCTCATAGAATTCCTGTGATGCTAAAAAACACTAGTGTGGCTTTGTAATGGAGTGGGGTAAATAAAATAGTATAAATAGAGAAATAATTAAATGTAAAACATATAAAAATCACATACAACCTGTGATATTCCAAAATACTACTTTACAACGACAGAGTGTTTGAAAATCGTCAAGCTGTGAAAAAACAACAAGCAAATATGTCAATCGATTCATTGGATAAAGAAGAATTCAACATCAATCCCTTCCAGACATCTTGGATTGTAGTGGGTAATATCGGATTATTGGTTATGTTTTACAGAACGTATTTCAGTCGTAGTTAGAGTTTTTCGGTTCTTCGTCAACTGCATTCAATGACGTATACTCGTATTTTGGAAGAGGCTACTTTGCATTCATTACTCGATGCACTTCTGGTATCGTGATTAGGTTGCTATAATGTTGGGTTGTAACATCAGTAGACTACTCATTTCCCAGAATGCTGCCATGCAGTTCCTGGGCAATGCACAGGAATCTCATCCGGCTACTGCTGATATAATTGGCTGCCAGTTCAATACAAATACAGTCAAAAATTGTCCGTTTAGCCTAATTGCCAGTGATATGTTCCAGGATTGGATCTCGAGATAGTGACTGACCATCGCATGGCGCTCTCCCAGTTCAGAGATGTGCATCGGAGGTGATTAAAAGGGCATTTTATTGGCTAGGATCTAGTCTGTGGAACAGATTTCCAGTTGCACCGAGGGCAAGTCCTTAATGGCATATATGGTATTTGCATTTCCTTTTTATTTTGTTTGTTTGGATCGTTGTGTGAATATCGAGTCTGATACTTTTTATTTTAATTGTAGTTCTGTTTGTGGTGTTTTTAACGTTCAATACGATTTGAAAACAGCGTAAGCAGACGGACGAGGACCGACGTCAAGTAAGGAAACACTGGAGCATCTTCCATACACAAAAAAACAGGTCCCTCAACATTTTAGGAATACATAATGCAAAGGCCGAGGTTCGGAAGACACGAATGCATGTTTTTAGAACTTTATAAATCCAAGTTTATTAATATCTTTCTATCCCGCACTGAGGGTAAAAACCATCTAAGCAGCTTGCAATTTAAAATTGGGATCCAATCGGATCACATTGCATCAAACATATAAGGTTAGAAGTCGAAATGCAATTATAATAGAAAAATTAGTGGGGGGAATACAATTAGGGTCAAACTTTCCATGTCTTGTAGAATACTCCCAGGAGCCGAAACAACTACCTTTTACAGTAAGCATCTGTAAAACATAATGTTTTAAACTTATCTACTGTACTCGTCTTGCACATGGGGAAAGGGAACCCCATGTACAGCTATACGATGGGAGGAAGGGTGATGGGGAAAGGCACCCTAGAAAAAGACCTAGGAGTATTGGTGGATACGACAATGAATCCAGCGGCGCAATGTGCAGCGGCCTCAAAGAAAGCGAACAGAATGCTGGGCATTATCAGAAAAGGTATCACTACCAGAACGAAGGGAGGTTATCCTGCCATTGTATCGAGCAATGGGTGCGACCACATCTGGAATACTGTTGTCCAGTACTGGTCACCGTACCTTAAGAAAGACAGGGCGATACTTGAGAGGGTCCAGAGGAGAGCAACTAGGATTGATAAAAGGAATGGAGAACCTTTCATATGCCGAAAGGTTAGACAAACTGGGGCTCTATTACCCTGGAAAAAGCGGAGACTGAGAGGAGACATGATACAGACGTATAAAATCATGAAAGGCATAGAGAGAGTGGAGAGGGACAGATTCTTCAGACTAGCGGGGACAACAAAAGCAAGAGGTCATTCAGAAAAGCTGAGAGGGGACAGATTCAAAACGAATGCAAGGAAGTTTTTCTTCACTCAGAGGGTGGTGGACACCTGGAACAACGCTTCCAAAGGAGGTAATAGGACAGAGTACAATACTGGGTTTCAAAAAGGGATTGGATGACTTCCTGGAAGCGAAGGGGATTACAGGGTATAGATAGAAGGTCACTCTACAGGACATAAGCGAAAAGCGTATGACAGTTTTAGGGTATGAGCACTATCAGGTCCTGGACCTGAGGGGTCACCGTGTGAGCGGACTGCCGGGCACGATGGACCTCCGGTCTGACCCGACAGAGGCAATTCTTATGTTCTTATCGAAGATTCATAGGTTAAAGTTCCAAAGTTGAGGGCCTTTTCCTGAAAAAGCAACGTTCCATTGTAGATTCGGAATTGCTGTAGCTGTTGGAGACAGAAAAACAGAACATAGGGTTAAACATCCATTTTCTCAATGGAGGATGGTAAACAGTGTACTGGGACTATTTAACACATCAGTGATCTGGAAATTGAAATGACAAGCGAGGTAATTAAATTTGCAGATGACACAAAACTAATCGGAGCTGTCAAAACGCACGCGGTCTGCGAAAAATTGCAGGAAGACCTTAGGAAATAGGGAAAGTGGGCATCCGAATGGCAGATGAAATTTAATGTGGACCAATGCAAATTGGGAAGAAGAATCCAAATCACCGTTGTGTTATCTGATGCTATGGGGTCCTTTTGCTAGTGCGCGCTAGATGCTAACGCCTCCATTATATCCTATGAACGCGTTGCCAAGCGTTAGCATTTAGCGAGCACTAAGACGCACTAGTTAAAGGGCCCCTAGGCGTCCACCTTCGGAGTCGAGAGTTGCGCGAGGTCAGAAATCGAACGCATCCCCACCGGAATTGAATCTGTCCCTGTCCATCCCCATAAACTTTAAGGGCTCCTTTTATCAAGCCGCGCTAGCGGAGTTAGCGCACATGACTTAATCACGCGCTAACCCCTGCGCTGGCCAAAAAACTACCACCTGCTCAAGGCAGGCGTTAGCGGCTAGTGCGGCCGTCGGTTAAACCGCTAGCGTGGCTTGAAAAAAGGAGCCCTAAAAGTAGTTATTTCATTATTATTATTATTTTATTTTTTTTTTTTGCAATCAAATTTATTAAATTTTCAAGAAAATACAATTAAGGACAAGAATGAAATACAGAAGCAAAGCTGCCAAATTCAACAAAACAAACAGCAAAGACGGTGTCACAAAGGTCAATAATTTAAGTAACTATCCATCCCTAAACCCATCACCCTCCTCCCCCCCCAATCCCAGGAATGTGAGGGGAAAAAACAACCAAAACCTCAAGTCAGGGGCAACCAAGTAAGACACGGCTGCGCAGGTGGGGTTATGGTATCCGAAAAGAGCTGCCAAATATTATCCCAGTCAGACAGATGCAGGGTTCCCATAGTCAAGAGGTGTAGCATACGCGAGCGCCAGCGGCCATAAGTAGGGCTCAGGGGACCCACCCAAAGAAAAAGAAGACCCTTCAGGCCCGAGAGAATCGCCCGTCGAGGAAAACCCTTAAGGCCTCTGGGTATAGGATGTGGAAGATTTCTAGTTATTTCATTTAATTATGCTATTGAAATAGAGACTCTGGTCGAGATGTATTGGCAAATAACCAAAGACATTTTATTAATTTGGAAATGATTAATTGGGAAGAATGTGCTCTTTTGTAAATGGGTCTCCAATGTAAATATAAATGCTCCAGCTGATAAGGACCCTCCAGCTAGGTAAACTGAAGACTTGCTGTGAATGTGCCAAAAATTCTTCTTACCAAGCTTGGCAGGCAGCAGCGTCGGCGTCCCTAAGCCACAGATGCTGGCACTCTAATTGGGGACGACTAGCCAAATTTACGTGACGGCAGGCAGAGCCGATTGGAGCACTGATTGAATGCACCTAATCAACACCAGCAGAACATCACGAGAGAGCGAGAGCATGTGTTTGCCAATCTGAGAAGTCACAGGAGGAGCGCACGCTGAAGAGAGACTGCGTGCATGTGTGAATCTGAAGAGGAAGACTCTTTGGAGCTGATTCTACAAACGGCGTCTCGATTGTAGGCACTGGTTGGCATCGTACTGCCGTCTCGCCAGTATGTTTAAAAAAAAAAAAAAAATGGATGCATCGAATGATACCTATAATGTAGGCGTCTGTCTCTCACCTACGGAGACACATGGGGATGCTTATGGATGCCTAGGACTATTGGACGAGTGTGGATCGTCTGTGCCATATCAATCTACTGGAACTCAGGGCGATTTTCAATGCTCTCACTGCTTTTCAGCATCTGCTTCACGACATGGTGGTCCTCATTCACACGGACAATCAGGTCGCCATGTATTATGTCAACAAACAGGGAGGCACGGGATCAGCTTTCCTCTGTCAGGAAGCTCAGAAAGTTTGGGATTGGGCGATTCGCCACAACACCTTCCTCAAAGCTGTCTACATTCAGGGGGCGGACAATGCCTTGGCGGACAACTTGAGTCGTCTTCTGAAACCTCACGAATGGACTCTCCATTCCACGCCCCTTCATCACATCTTCTCCCTGTGGGGAACGCTGCAGATAGACCTCTTGCAGCTCCCCACAACTTCAAACTGCCTCAGTTCTTCTCCAGGATCTACACTCTTCATCGTCTCGAGGCAGATGCTTTTCTTCTGGACTAGGGGAATCTCTTTCTGTATGCGTTTCCTCCGTTTCCTCTCATTCAAAAGACTCTGGTCAAGCTCAAGTCCGACCAGGCCACCATGATTCTGATTGCTCCTCGGTGGCCCAGGCAACCTTGGTACTCCCTTCTTCTGCAATTCAGCAGCAGGAAGCCTTTCCTTCTGCCAGTGTTTCCATCTCTGCTTACGCAGCATCAGGGATCTCTGCTTCATCCCAACCTGCAGTCGCTACACCTGACAGCTTGGTTTCTCTCAGCGTAACTCCCCTTCAGTTTTCACCAGCTGTGCGGGATGTTTTGGAAGCTTCCAGGAAGCCTGCTACTAGACAATGCTATTCCCAGAAATGGACTAGATTCTCTACTTGGTGTTTTTCTCATCACAAGGAACCTCAACATGCCTCCTTGTCCTCTGTTTTGGACTACCTTTTGCAATTGCCTCATTCTGGCCTCAAGTCTACATCGATCAGAGTCCATCTTAGTGCAATTGCTGCTTTCCATCAGCCTCTTCAGCGGAAACCTCTTTCCGCGCATCCTGTGGTTTCCAGATTCATGAAAGAACTTTTTCCAAGTCAATCCTCCCCTCAAACCGCCTCCAGTGGTTTGGGACCTCAATGTTGTCCTTTCCCAGCTTATGAAGCCTCCATTTGAACCTCTTAACAAGGCTCCTCTGAAATATCTCACTTGGAAAGTGGTGTTTCTCATTGGCCTCACTTCTGCTCGTTGAGTGAGTGAGCTTCAAGCATTGGTTGCGGATCCGCCCTTTACAGTGTTTCATCATGACAAGGTGGTCCTTCGCACTCATCCCAAATTCCTCCCCAAGGTGATCTCGGAATTTCATCTGAATCAATCCATTGTTCTTCCTGTGTTTTTTCCAAAGCCTCATTCTCATCCTGGAGAATCAGCTCTTCACACTCTGGACTGTAAACGTGCTTTGGCTTTCTACCTGGAACGCACCAAGCCTCACAGAACTGCTCCTCAACTTTTCATCTCCTTCGATCCGAACAAGTTGGGACGCCCTATCTCTAAGCGCACCATCTCCAACTGGATGGCGGCTTGTATCTCTTTCTGCTATGCCCAGGCTGGATTACCCCTTCCTCGTAAAGTCACAGCCCATAAGGTAAGAGCAATGGCGGCCTCTGTAGCCTTCCTCAGATCGACACTGATTGAGGAGATTTGTAAGGCTGCTACTTGGTCCTCGGTTCATACCTTCACTTCTCATTATTGTCTGGATACTTTCTCCAGACAGGATGGACAGTTTAACAAATAGTATTACAAAATTTATTCTCCTAAATTGCCAATTCTCCCACCATGCCATTGTGGTTAGCTTGGAGGTCACCCACTAGTGAGAATACCTGCCTGCTTGTCCTGGGATAAAGCAATGTTACTTACCGTAACAGTTGTTATCGAGGGACAGCAGGCAGCTATTCTCACGTCCCACCCACCTCCCCTGGGTTGGCTTCTCTGCTAGCTATCTGAACTGAGGAGACGCGGTGCATCGGGCGGGAAGGCACTCGCGCATGCGCGGTGTGGGCAACTCGAAACTTCTAAAAGTTTCTACAAGCAAGTATGCTTGCGAGATGTCCGTATCGGGGCTCCGTTGGATGACGTCACCCACTAGTGAGAATATCTGCCTGCTGTCCCTGGATAACAACTGTTACGGTAAGTAACATTGCTTTTTCTCCCGCCTTCCTCCCATTCAGCCATAAAAGTATAACCACATATAGAGTTTCAATAAACTAAATACAAGAAATAATGATGCCTTCCCACCTCCCTCCCTCCCACCCTGGATGTATAAGAAATTAACTAAAAAGAAAAGGTACATGACAACTAATGTGATTCAACAAATGATGTCAACGGGCTCCACACCCTTCCAAATGCATTACTATATCCCAAAAATTCAGCGTTCATTCTTTCATATTTGTAACTGTAACATAAGTTCGCCCACCAAAAAGTATAATTAAGCCTATGGTATCTCTTCCAATTGCATGCAATCATCTGCATTGCTATTCCCGTCATTATTAAGAAAAGCCGGCTTTTATTACGATCCAAAGAAGGTTTAACATGTAGTAAAGCACCACAAATGATGGCTTCAAAAGTCTTTCACAAGAATCTTTCTGGCACATCTCTAACCAGCATTCACAGCTGAGAAATACACTTTTGGAAGCCGTCAGGTGTATTGGTCGTTCTGGGTTTAAGAAAATCACGACCAATCGGTTCTGAAGATCGCATCCTTCAATCCCTAGTTAGATCTACTTTTCAAAGTAACCAAACTCTGTAAATATACCTGTAGACTCTTGGTTCTGAACACTTCCAGTGTCGCAAAGGGTTTGTGATGCATCAGAGCTTGGATGGCTCTGTTCCTTTGAACTTTCAATCTCTGTGTGAGGTGTATCAGCCGAGGAGGAATCTTAAGGTCTGAGGGTACTATGAGATTAACTTCCATGATGGAGAAAACTGTCCGGTATGCTAAATCTAGACGGCCATGTTGTCCGGGGAACTCCTTTCCTGGCATCCTGAGGACCTGTTCTGACCGTTTTACAGTTTAGAAAGATGTTGAAAGACACAACTGTTTGTGGAGGCTTTTCTCTGAAATTATGTTGGTAGGTACAGCATATGCAATAAGAATCCTGAACTGTGATTGTTGCGCTTTATTTAGTGGGGATGTTTGATGCGTAAATTCGTTGAGCTTTTGGTATTATTTTAAGTGGACTAAATTATTATGTAATTTGAAAGTGTTTGGTGAATGTACTGTCCTCGAACTACTGTGAATGCTTTAATTGTTAACTGCTTAGTTATAGGCGGTTTAAAAATTTTAGGAATAAATAAAGAAGTACATTTGAGGATTTTGAGGGCATGAGGATTGGATCCAAAGACCACGTTGTAGTGCCACCTGCTGTTCGGTTTGAGAATTCCATGGCCTCTTGATGGCAGTTCTGTTATCTTCTCAGCCAAAAGAGTGCTGCTCTCTCTGACACTTGAGTGAGGGGTGAAGGAATATAATTAAAAAAAAAAAAAATTGCATGTGAAGGTTTTGTCATGATGCCCTTCGATCCTGTAGCCTTCCTGTGATCCCCCTTTTTGCAGGAGACGGTCAGGAAGGGAACTAATAGGTTATTTTTCTGTTGTTGTTTTTTTTCCCCTTACAGAGGGAACTGAAGGAACAGCTTCAAGCTCTGCAGGACAGTGAATCTGGGCATACAGAGGCCCTGCACCTTCTCAAGCATCAGCTGGCTGAAACCAAGGTAATTGCAAGGGAGCAGCCCCTTCATCTCCAACATTGTTTATTGGAAACTGGAGTCAATTCTGAGCGGTTTGCATGAGCTTCAGCAAACTGTAGTGCTAAGTCTGGAGCTGCCGGTCGCTGTTTCTGCTTGTGTTGTGTGAGTGTATGTCCCACGCCTAGGTAAGGGTCACACACTTGCACAACAGCTGCACCCAAAAACAACAACAAAAAAGCGGGAATGAGCTGCAGTCAGCTGAGCCAGCACTGGAGCTGCGATCAGTTGATCGCAGCTCTGCTCTCCCCCCTGCCGGCTCAGCTGATCATGGCCCCAGTGCTGGCTCAGCTGATTGTGGACAGAGAGAGAGCAGTGGCACTGCTGGCAAGAAATTTCACAACAGATTTGGGCAGCGGGCAAGAGATAGGGGAGCCAGGAAACTACTGGGCCTGCTCAGAATTTGCTCTCCTGAGCAGGCACCAGGCACAGTTTCTCCCCCCTTTTACCGGGCTACTCTGTACAAATATGCATATGATTTGTGCTGAGCGTCACCCGCTGTGGAAAAATCGCTCCCAACCCGGTATTTTTCTACCGAGTTGCCGAAGCTTTGTGCATCTGGCTGCATTTGGTTTATATTCCTGCTAACTGAGGTTTCAAGGTTTTACTAAAATTTGATTTAATCGCTTATCTAATTTCTAAGCGAGTTTACAATATATATAAAAATAAGCATGAACATAATAAAAATGCCATTAACAATACCATTAATACTTACAAAAAAACAAAAAAAAATTACAAAGAAACATCAACTAATAATTGGCATATTATAAAGGGATAAATGAGACAGACAGACAGGAGACAAAAGGAAATAGGATAGGAATGAAAGACGAATAAGGAAAAAAACAAAAGGAAAGGGCTCGTTGCTGCTTAATTCCTTAAGGGAGTTAAAAAGGATACTGTAAAATTTAAATCAAATGTTAAAAGCTTCTTTAAATAAATGACTCTTGAGTAGGCTTTTGAAACATTCAAGATTAGCTTCTTCTCTAACAAGAACTGGTAGGGTATTCCAAAGTTGAGGGGCTACGACTGAGAAAATGTCAGGCCTTTTGGTTCCTGGAATGCATTTCACTTTGTTAGGATCTATGGATTGTGCCCCCAAGTTAATACGTCTGATAGGGGAGTCCCTTAGCAGCCAGAACTTATGACTCTAGTTTCAAGTTTATTAAAATATTTGATATAATCGCAATATCCAAATCCAATGCGATTTACAAAGTTAAAAGTAGGTAAAATAATAAAAAAAAATTTCAACAAACAGGGCATTGAAGACAATTATGACGTAAAAACACTCTGAGCTGTTTTTGTTAGTGTTTTGGGGATATCCTTTTCTTTCATGAACATTGTAATGCTCCAGTGCAGCAAAAGAATTTGGTAGCATTTGGGGAGGGGGAGGGGAGGGGGGTTGCAAGCCATGCTCTACATGAGCCTTCGGGAGCCCACCTATTCTTGGATTGTTAAATTCTTTGTGGCAGTGGAAGTTCCTTTAATTGCACCCGATTCCTGTTTGACTTTGGTGAGCTCCTCTTCTTGCGCAGAGAGCTGGAAGCAGATGGGGCAAGCTCTAAGTCTCCAGCTGGTGTCTGCCTTTGCACTAAGGCACAATAGTTATTGCACTGAATGAAAAGCTTGCTGATTGGTCAGAATGAATTAGAACAGCTGTGCTTTGATAATGAATATAAAGACCAAGAATACTTGATTGTCAGTTGATGGAAGAATACCGATTTTTTTTTTTGTATTGGGAAGACTATATTGGAAAAGCAAGAGGTGGGTAAGTGAAGGATGAGCTGCGAGGGAGTATAAGTGAAAAATCTGCTTATACCATCAAAACATTAACACCAAAAAACGGTAACAAGCTAGAAATTTCAATTCATAGTCCGAAGGGCATCTGAGTCCATCCAGCCCTGGCTATTAAGAAGTACAGGTCAAAGTTGTTTCTTTAAAGCCATTTAATAGCAAAGGTTGGAATAGGACCTTTTTGTACACCTACTGATTACTCACAGCTAGAAAAGCTAGATTGATTGATTTTTTAAAAATTTCTTCTCCGTTTAATAATAATAATAATAATTTTATTCTTATATACCGCCAAAGCCGTAGTAGTTCGAGGTGGTTTACAGCAAAGAAGGGCTGGACAATCAGCGAATATAGATACAATTTATATAGGTAAGCAGGATACAGGTACAATATATAGGTACAATATATATAGGTGAGCAGGATACAGAGGAAGGCATCAGGGATCTTGGGAAACAAGAGGTCGGGCATAAGAGGTCTTAGGATACATAATCCAATTCACTTAAACATATTATAATAGCAAAGGTTATCTCTTCCAGCTCCCCCCAACTCAAAAAAACCCCAGCGTACAGCGAATAAAAGGTTTGCACAATCACAAGCTATAAAATAGGCTTAACACCAAAAACTAGTAAAAAGCTTTAACAAATACATACATTTTTAATTGCTTATATATTCTACAAAGCAACACAAAACTCTATAGTCTGCTAAGCAGTTTTGCAAGTTGGAAAAAGAGCTATTTGGTTTAAAAAAAAACCCATTTAAAAAATCAAACTTACCTTCTCCTTTACAAAGCCGTGCTAGCGTTGTTAGGGCCAGTAAGAACTCGGACGCTCATAGGAATTCTACGAGCATAGGAGCTGTTGCCACGCTGGATGGCGCTAAGATCTCTAGAGAGGGCTTTTGTAAATGAGGGGGTTAATCAGACGATCCCATTAACAAGAATAGAAAACAAAGCAGTTAATAAAGAGAGAGACTAATTTTAAGCAGCCAAAACTTGCGCTGAAGAATCACAGCTTGTCTTTTCGTTTTGCACTATGTATACAACTCACTTTGTAAAAAAAAACAGCAAAAAGAAAAAGCAGCCCGAACTTGAGACACACAGAATTTAAGGAGTAAAAAACTACAAACATTTAAGTACCTGGAGGCTTACACCAAGGGCTCCTTTTACTAAGGTGCGTTAGGGCCTTAACGCGGGAATAGCGCCTGCTAGACCTTAATGCCAGTATTGAGCTGGCGTTATTCTAGAAGCGTACCGCGTGGTGTAGCACACGATAATTTTGTGCGTGCGCTAAAAATGCTAGCGCACCTTAGCAAAAGGAGCCCCAAGGTGGGATATGTGAAAAGATTTAGACAAGGACAGGTTGTTCACCCTCTCCAAGGTAGAGAGAACGAGAGGGAACTCTCTAAAGTTAAAAGGGGATGGATTCCGTACAAACATAAGGAAGTTCTTCTTCACCCAGAGAGTGGTAGAAAACTGGAACGCTCTTCCGGAGTCTATCTTAGGGGAAAATACCCTCCAGGGATTCAAGACAAAGTTAGACAAGTTCCTGCTGAACTAGAACGTATGCAGGTAAGGCTAGACTCAAATAGGGTCGCCGTACATGAAGAAAGACACAGTAGTACTCGAAAGGGTCCAGAGGAGAGCGACTAAAATGGTTAAGGGGCTGGAGGAGTTGCCGTACAGTGAGAGATTAGAGAAACTGGGCCTCTTCTCCCTTGAAAAGAGGAGATTGAGAGGGGACATGATCGAAACATTCAAGGTACTGAAGGGAATAGACTCAGTAGATTAAGATAGGTTGTTCACCCTATCCAAGGTAGGGAGTACGAGAGGGCACTCGCTAAAGTTAAAAGGGGATAGATTCCGTACAAACGTAAGGAAGTTCTTCTTCACCCAGAGAGTGGTGGAAAACTGGAACGCTCTTCCAGAGTCTAAATAGGGGAAAACACCCTCCAGGGATTCAAGACAAAGTAGATAAAGACAGGTTGTTCAACCTCTCCAAGGTAGAGAGAACGAGAGGGCACTCCCTAAAGTTAAAAGGGGATAGATTCTGTACGAACGTAAGGAAATTATTCTTCACCCAGAGAGTTGTAGAAAACTGGAACGCTCTTCCGGAGTCTAATATAGGGGAAAACACCCTCCAGGGATTCAAGATAAAGTTAGACAAGTTCCTGCTGAACCGGAACGTACGCAGGTGAGACTGGACTCATTTAGAGCACTGGTCTTTGGCCTAAGAGCCGCTGCGTGAGTGGACTGACCCAGCAGCGGCAATTCTTTGTGTTCTTATGACATAGAGTGTCTGTGATGGAGCTGCAGGGAGGTTAAGCCAGGGCTGGCTTTTGGGGGAGATGCGACCTGTATGCACGAGGCCACTTACCCCCTTCCACCTCTTTTGGCCACTGGCAAGGAGGAGTTTGGGGAATAATGTTTTGCTTTAAAAAAAAAAATTATTTATAGTTTTTAAAATTTTTGACAATAAAACATCCGTCAAAAATAAGAAAAACTACAATGAACAGAAAATATCTAAATAATAAGAGCTAATGTTCTCCATTCAAAGTTTCCAGGAAATATATTAATTAAATCAGAGTATAATATAGTCCACAATTTTGGGAAAAGGAGCTGAGCTACATTATTCCATAGAACTTAAGAAATAAAGATGAGGCTTGAAGACCCCCCCAATCCTATTTCCCATTGAGCTGTGTAAATTTACTTCTGTTAAAGATGAAGTAACTTCCACTTCCTGATAAGGGCACCCAAGGGGAATAATGTTGAGGGGAGGGAAAACTGAATGATGTGCTGGAGTCAATAAAGGGCTGTGTCGAGTTGCCCCCCCCCCCCTTTTACTGAACGAGGTGGCAGTTTCAGCATTTGCCCAAGGCCTAGATTAACCTAGAGCCGGCTCTGGTTAAAGTCACTCCCCTGGGGTCACGCAGAGAGAGTTGGTTACTGGGGCACAGGGAGAGAAAAAGACTTCCCCAGCGACAATGTACAGAAGTGGGGTGGAGGGATAGATAAAGAGACTCTGACTCGTCCAAGCTGACCCGGGGAAAAACTGCGACACTGTTTTGCGTCTAAATAAAAGCGGTCCATGTGTTACTCATGACAAATTCTTTGGTCCCCACCCTTTTTTTTCCATGTAGTCATCAGCAAAGAGCCTAAGAGCCACCATTGGGGAAGCCTTTGAGCGGCTGCACCGGCTCTTGCGGGAGCGCCAGAAGTCCATGCTGGAGGAGCTGGAGGCTGACACGGCTCGCACCTTGAATGACATCGAGCAGAAGATCCAGCGGTACAGCCAGCAGCTGCGCAAAGTGCAGGAGGGGATGCTGATCCTTCAGGAGAAGCTGAGCGAGGTGGAGCAGCACTCCTTTCTAGAAGGCATCGCTTCCCTCTCTGAGAGGTACCGGAGGTCTTTCCCTAATACTGCCTGGGGCTTCCAGGGCTACTGCAGAGCCAACCAGGCTGCGAATAGTTCCGCTGTCATGCTGTGTTTTCATTTTCATTCATCACCAAGCAAAAAAAAAAAAAAAAAAATTTATTACTCGTTGTTCTGCTGGCAGCAGCTTTTTTAAGCGCTGACTGTCTGTCGCTGGCTAAATTTGACCCGGATATTCAAATCTGGGCCACGTCCAGGCATTGATATTGACGATCTCACTAGACACGTCCCGGCCAGTTTTCAGTCAGGTCCTGTATAAGGAGATGAAAAGTTTCCAATTACAATGTCCTCCTGGCATCTCCCAATGCCTGTTCCCCTTCCAAAAGTAACCCCTCACTCCCAGTAGGTTCCCCCCCTCCCCAATAATAATAATAATAATAAAGGTATTCTTTTATACCACCATTACCAAAAGTTCTAGGCAGTTTACACCATAAGAAACTGGACAATCGGCAAAATACATTCATACCATAGAGATAAAATCATTATATAAAGTTAAAAATATAATTGCAATCTTAAAAATACCCAACTAAGTAATAAATTTATCAAAGACTTAACTAATTTTCAAAAAGCACAGTAAGATATGGCTTGATGAATACATTCACCAAGCCAGGACTGTAATTTACCTGCCTGAAACACTAAGGTCTTATCAAAAAAGGTATTATATCTGACACCATTTGGCTTAGGATAGGCAAATAAGTGAGAACTTCTTGTATTCCTTGATGGTCTATATCAGTGTTCTTCAACCACCGGTCTGTGGGCCGGTGCTGGTCCACAGAAATTGCCTGCCGGTCCACAGGGCCGGCACGTGCATCAGGCCCAAAACAGTGTTCTTCAACCACCGGTCCACGGTGCGATCGATGCGGCGTTATCTTCGAGCCAGCTCCCTCTTCCTAACTGATTCAGTGCACAAAGCCACGGGCAGTGGCTCCTACGGGCGTCCTGCGCCTGAATCGGAAGCATTCTCTCTGGCGTCGCAACGTCAGAGGGAAGGCTTCCAGATGAGGCACGGGACGTTCAAGGTGCAATTAGTACTATTATGGGGCGGGGTCTGGGGTGGAGATTGAGTAGAGATGGGCGGGGTCTGGCCCACGACTTAGCCCAGTGTTCTTCAACTGCCGGTCCACAGAATAATTCTTTTATTTCTGCCGGTCCATAGGTATAAAAAGGATGAAAAACACTGGTCTATATAACTCAGGAGCTGAAAATGCTTTTCAACTGGTAATCCTAGTGCAGGATGTCATGAAAAAAGAAGTTTGTATAGCAGAATAAATAAAATCATCTTGCCATAAGGAGTTTACCAAGCGTGGCAAAATGCCAGTCGCCTGATACGCATGGTGCCCAAAAGATGCGATAGCCATGCATGCCAATCAGCTCAACAACCGGGGACCTCCATGTAATATGTCATGTTTTTCCAGGACCTGTAGCATAGGGTTATGGTAGCTGTATCTTTCCAGGATGAAGCCAGGGGTTTAATTCCTAAAAGGGAAGTCCATAGGCCATTATTGAGACGGCGTTGGGAATATCCACTGCTTATTCCTAGGAGAAGATCTAGCTGGGCACTTGGGACCTGGGTTGGCCACCGTTAGAAACAGGATGCCGGGCTTGACGGACCTTTGGTCTGTCCAAGTATGACAATTCTCGTGTTCTTATGAGATGGTCTGCGTGTGTGCTTGACCACATCTGAGAAACGGGCCCTAGTTTCGGGCTGACTTGTGAGACGTCGAAGATGTTTGTGGCTTGACTTCTCCCGTGGCAGGCCACAAGTGCCCGCTCCACCTTCATTTCTCACTGGGGGAGGTGGTATGAATGGCTGCAGGATATATAATGAAGAACCGTGTAGGCAGCGATTCTGATGGCTTTGAAAGCTCTGGTCTGGCCTGTTTGTGAGCTCCAGAAAAGAATCTCAGCTTGCTGAAGGAAATGGTTCCAGTTTTAACATTTTATCAAAAAGTATACAAGCTGAATATCCAAAAAAATAAAAAAAAATAACCAACAAATATTCAGAATAGAGCTGCTAATAGTGGAAGGAAACAGGCTGAAAGGCAAATAACTAACATGGAGAAAAAGACCTCAGTGTTTCAAGGAAACAACCAAGAAACCATATGTTCAGTTATAAACTGCCATACAAAACACATCCCAGGTCAAAAAACTCCATGGAAAAGATTCATAAAGATACAGTTTAAAATACACAAGTTAAACTGCAAAAAAAAACAGCAAAAAACTGTAAAAACTTGCACTTATCTTCCATTCATCTCCCACAAGCAGTGGAAAGAAATATCCGTTGCTCCAATACGGAACCAGACACACTTTTCAAAGAATGAACTCAGTATTCCCGACAGGCCCTGTTTCGCCAAGTGGCTGCGTCAGGGGAATATCTTTAGAAAGAGAGCAACTGCTTCAAAAAATCTTCCACGGGAAAATGCAGTTGCTCTCTTTCTAAAGATATTCCCCTGATGCAGCCACTTGGCGAAACAGGGCCTGTCGGGAATACTGAGTTCATTCTTTGAAAAGTGTGTCTGGTTCCGTATTGGAGCAACGGATATTTCTTTCCACTGCTTGTGGGAGATGAATGGAAGATAAGTGCAAGTTTTTACAGTTTTTTGCTGGTTTTTTGCAGTTTAACTTGTGTATTTTAAACTGTATCTTTATGAATCTTTTCCATGGAGTTTTTTGACCTGGGATGTGTTTTGTATGGCAGTTTATAACTGAACATATAGTTTCTTGGTTGTTTCCTTGAAACACTGAGGTCTTTTTCTCCATGTTAGTTACTTGCCTTTCAGCCTGTTTCCTTCCACTATTAGCAGCTTTATTCTGAATATTTGTTGGTTATTTTTTTGATTTTTCCAGTTTTAACATGTAATCGTTACACCTGTAATTATATAAACAGGCCACGGAGGATGAACAGGATAGAAATGCTTCTAATGTAAACCAGTCTTTTCCACCTAACTGGCCTGGGTTTCAGGATATGCACGGGAGTCTTCAGTGTATGCAAATCTGTCTCATGCATATTAATTGGAGCAAGCCTGTACACTCGTCTTTCTCCTGGTGCATCCAGGAGAGGGCTGGAAAATTCTGATTTAAAACACAGATGTAAGGTTAACTGTTACTAATAATTAGTTACTCTTCTGTCTGGTCCTTCCCGTCCACCGCTACTGTAGTTCCTCACCCCTTCCCCTCCCCCATCTGTAAGTTCACGGGTCTTCACACGCTATTCCAGCTGTTGAAGGGACACATCTGTATACAAACTGTCTCTGTGTGCTTTGTTTGCGTTTTGCAACCTTCCCGATTGGTCTTGGAAAGCAGCAGGAGATCAACAGCTAAAGTGTCATGCCAGGGCACCCAATTTAGAAAACCAGCAGCGGGGCATTTTAGCCTCCTATTGGCTCGGTCGCAGCTTTAAAACCGCACGGTTGAGTTGGAATTCCAAGGGCGTTGTGTCTCGGGCGCAGTTCATGGGAGCATGCGGCAGCCACTGCTGTCGCGCCTTGCTGGAAAACCTTTCCTGGATGGAAAGCAATCCCGCGTTCAGTGCCAAATCCATGCACAGTAGAGAATGACACGGTGACAAAATTCATCACCGTTCCCATCCCCGCGGATAACTGCGGGAAATAATCCCATGTCATTTTCTAGTGTCTATTTCAACCTCGGTCCTTCTACACCAGCATTCTTCAAAGCAAAGCTTGCGGGTCAGTGGTTGTGGCCTTTCATACTCTGATTGTTCCCTCTCTCCTGAAAAAATGACATGAAGATGGTTTCCTGTGGTTATCCGCGGGGACGGGAACGGTGATGAATTTTGTCACCGTGTCATTCTCTAATGCACAGCTCACCTTCTGCGCGCTTGAAATCCAGGTGCCGTGTGTGGTGCTGCAGGTGTCTGACGGTATGTGAAGGCTCCTCTCTGTTTGCAAAGATTTATACCACCCTCTGCTCTGTTATTACGGCAGTAACCCCAGCACGCAGCAGCGCGGCATAAAATCAAAAAAGCTGGCAGTTATGCAACCGCTTATTCTGCAGCTCTCACTAGGAACTTCTCATTCACTGCAAAATGAAGTCTCAGCTTTCTCAAATGAAATGCACAGTTTTATACTCTTCCGACTCGAGCTAATATGGGGCCCTGCCATCTGTGCGCGATTCCTTTCTGATGTACGCTTGCATTATTCTTCAAGGGTACTGTAGTTCTGCAGTCACTGTGGCTGTTAGAGATTCGGTCCAGGCTGTCTGTCACCATGTCGCAATTCGCCCAGCTCCCAAGAGCAAGGAAACCTGCTGACGCGTATAAGCAAAGCAGCTGCACCCAGGAAGCGCAACCAAGGACAAGAGTCAAATTAATCTCTTGATGAATTAAGAGGTGCATAATTGAGAAGTTAACGAAGCGCAACCTGTAAGGCTGCTCGTCGGAGAACAATTTGCCCAGCCCGTAGGCCCAGAGGACTGGGCATATCTACGCTTCTGTACCAAGATGTGAGCAGAGGGGACAAATGTGCCCTTGAAGTATCAAGCTTAGGTAGCAGGGTCTGACTAGTTCACTCCCTCCTGGCCACAAAAAAGTCTGACTTTTAGGGTAAATAAGCTGCGTGATCCCCCTCTTCTAGCCATAGATATAGGCTAACCCCAGGGGTTATAAGCTCTGATTACAGGACAAGCAGATGTGGCATTGCCATGCTGGCCTGTAAGCTCCCTAAAGGAGGGAGAAGAAACAACCAGACAAGTCAGAAGAAGAACAGAGATAGGGATCAATATTTAGCCAGCAGTGGTGAGTATTTCATTCATTTCAAGATCTTATTCGGCCTCTGTGTCACTCTTGTCCCTTTGGACTGGAATGTGCGCAGATCTCATCGGGCTCGGAGCTCTCGGAGATTAAAACTTTCCTTAGGGGCAAAGTCACATCAGCCAATCTTTCTCCTACAAACCAACCGAGCTTTGGAATCACTTGCCACTCTCGCTAAGAAACTCAGGCCCCTTCTTATCTTTCAGGAAGGCTCTGAAGACAGTCTTGTTCGCCAAAAATTACTCTATTCTTAATGCTAACCAAGTCGAGCTCCAAATTGGTTGATGACTAAGTTTTAGTTTTGGGGTTTTTTTTTAGCCGCCAGTAGCATTTTTCCAAGATTTTCAATGTCGGACCACATCCAGGCACCAGCATTGAGCACTGGAGTTTGCATGATCAGCTGTTTCTTATGTAGTCAAGAGCACGTTCAGAACTGAACCGCCTAAGTAGCATCTCGTAAAAATAGGACTGACTTTTACGAGATCCAATTTAACCACGTATCGCCCCTGGACCACCCTCAAAATAGAAGTGTAGGGATGAAGACTGACCCTCCACTGATCACTCAAAAGGGGACGCCAGGGGTACAGCCCAGACACATTTCTTTAAAAAAGCATGACATGTAATTTTGACAAGGACCTGACACAGGGCTGTGTCTCGGGAGTCATAAAATCTGTCAGCTCTAATGTGAAGGTACCATAGGAATGATAGTGCTTAGAACCAGTTGAATCTCTTAGTGGAATGATGGAAGCAGACTCTGCTCCGTTGCACAGTCTGTCCCCATTCAGGAGATCCACAATGAATATGCATGAATAAATTTGCATGTGGCAGAGGCAGCGTTATTCGTTGATTTTAAGGGCTCCTTTTACTAGGCTGCGATAGCGTTTTTAGCGAGCGCAGAATTGCCCCGCGCACTAAACCCGCGCTACGCGGCTAGAACTAATGCCAGCTCAATGCTGGCGTTACCTTCTAGCACACGCGACAATTCTGCGCACGTTAAGCATTAAGCACGCAATAAAAACGCTATCACAGCTTAGTAAAAGGAGTCCTAAGTTTTTCTTGTTGCTTTTCTCTTCATGACCACCTTCAGTGTTACACTTTTTATTGTGATTTTTTTTTTAATCATTTTTGTTTATCGTTTTGTTTATTGGTTTTTTTGTTTATCGTTTTTGTTTATCTTTTTTTTTGTTTATCGTTTTTGTTTATCATTTATCGTTTTTTTTTGTTTATCGGTTTTTTGTTTATTGTTTTGAAGTGACATTTTATAATTTTTAAAAATGTTCTTTGTACTGTGTTTTCTGCATTGTTACCCACTTCTGTATATCATTTAAATGAATCCAGTCTGCTGATCTTTGCAGTTGTCAAAAGACGCATCTCAAATTAAATCAGGCTATGACAGGAAGAAGGGTTCAGGTTTAAATAAAGGGGGCTCATGAAAAAACTGGGGGAGGCGAACAGGATTAACTGAAAATGCTTTGGTGGGTGGGATGTCGGGAAGGACTTGCTAATAACCAGAGCTTCTTTCCCATCAGGTTAAAGGGGAAGATCCATGAAACCAACTTAACCTACGAGGACTTCCCCACATCCAAGTACATGGGCCCACTGCAGTACACCATCTGGAAGTCCCTCTTCCAAGACATCCATCCTGGTAAGGATTATTCCAGAACTTTCTCTGTGCTCCCGTTAAAAAAGCTGAAAGGGGAGCTCATGATACCGAGAGCAATGGGAGATGGAGTCGGTGGTGCAGCGAGGATGAGAGGTGCCTGAGGCAGTGGCGCCCCTCCCCCGCACTCTTCTCTGCCCCCCTCGTCCCCCCCCCCTCCAGAAAATGGTTATTCTCGCTAGTTCGCTGCGTTTGATCTGTTATTGTAACCCTGGGATCAGCAACTCGAAGGGAAGTACAGTGAGCATCTTGCTTGGACATCCTTATGATAACTTTCCCTGTCTTGCAAGGAGGAGAGAGGGCGGTTTGGAGAGAGAATTGCACCCTGTTCTCCATTTCCCCAGACCAGTGCATTGAATCTTGAAAATGAAGGATGTAAAGTAAAGAACTAAGGTCTGCACGGTCTGCGCTCCATACATGGTGATTCGGTGTAGGGTGGGCATCAGTGTGAACTCCACTCATATGGAACAGGAGGATGTTACTGGCCAGACTTTACGGTAGATGTCCTGCAAACAACGGGATGGTTGGATAGGCTGGAGTGAGCTTGGATGGCAACTTCAGCATTTGGATCCCAGGACAAAACCAGGTGGATTTTACAGTCTAGAACCCAGAAATATCAAAGAAGAGACAAGTTGATTTTTAATGGGCAGACTGGATGGACCGTTCAGCTCTTTATCTGCCATCATCTACAATGCTACTATGTTATCTGGCAGAAACCCAAAGAGTAGCACCATTCCAGAGCTGAGATTGTGATGTCATAATGCCTCATTCCACCAATCCTTAAGAGCCAATCTCAGCAGTGATGTCACAATGGTAGAAACCCAAAGAGTAGCAACATTCCAGAGCTGAGATTGTGATGTCATAATGCCTCATTCCACCAATCCCTAAGAGCCAATCTCAGCAGTGATGTCACAATGGCTTGATTAGATGGAACTTCAGCAATTGGCACCTAGGACAGTACAAGACTTTACAGTCTACGGCCCAGAAATATCAAAGAAGAGGCAAGTTAATCTAATCATGTATTTTTTAATGAGTATCACATATGGGCAGACTGGATGGACCGTTCAGGTATTTATCTGCCGTCATTTACTATGTTACTATGTTCCCTCAGACTTCCAGAGAGTCGGAAGAGCTAAGAGTGAGGTTACCAGATTTCTTCATGAAAAAAATAGGACATATGGCTCCGCCCTGCCCCCCCCCCCACCCCACAAACCTTGCCTCTTCTTCCCTGAGTCCAGGCTGTTTCCGGAAGACCTCCGAGCATACGTGGATGCGACGTGATGACATCACACGCATGCATGCGACATCGCGTCTCGTCAGCGCATGCTTGGAGGCCCCTCCAGGTGCTCGGATTAGGAGAAATACTGCATAAAAAATAAAATGAGACGCCGTTACTTTTCATGGACCAATCACGTCAAAGAATGATGCTTGTCTGGGCAGTTGAATCCTTACGCACGCAGACATAGTAACTTACATAGTAAATGTTGGCAGATAAAGACCTGAATGGTCCATCCAGTCTGCCCATTGGTTATATCCATTAAAAATATATGATTAAATGAACTTGTATCTCGCTCATAACATTGGCAGACTCTTGTGTACACGACGTGCACATCACCTATTGTAGTGTATACTAATTATTCAAATTGTGCATGCAAATTGGATGCACGCCCAAGTTTGCGTGCACAGTTTTAAGTGTCACTTGTTGAATTCCCCTATTTCTGTCTCCTGACAAGCTTCATTTTCTATCCATCATGACATTCAGGCAGAGATTGGGTGGCGATGTCATCATATTTATCTCCTTCTATGCTCCTAATACTTTTTCATGTCCTTTCTTCCCCCCCAGTGCCGGCCGCTCTTATGCTTGATCCTGTCACTGCCCATCACCGCCTGATTCTCTCCGATGATTGCACCATTGTGGCATATGGCAATCTGCACCCACAGCCCCTGCAGGACTCCCCAAAGCGCTTTGACGTGGAGGTCTCCGTGCTGGGCTCTCAGGCCTTTGATGGCGGGGTGCATTACTGGGAGGTGGTGGTTTCCGAGAAGACTCAGTGGATGATCGGCCTGGCCCATGAGGCTGTGAGCCGCAAAGGGAGCATCCAGATCCAACCAAGCCGCGGCTTCTTCTGCATCGTCATGCATGATGGCAACCAGTACAGCGCCTGCACCGAACCCTGGACTCGACTCAATGTCAAAAGCAAGCTGGAGAAAGTGGGCGTCTTCCTGGACTATGACAAGGGCCTGCTCATATTCTACAATGCTGACGATATGTCCTGGCTGTACACCTTCCGAGAGAAGTTCCCAGGCAACCTGCACTCTTACTTCAGTCCTGGCCAGAGTCATGCCAACGGGAAGAACGTTCAACCCTTGAGGATCAACACGGTCCGCATCTAGGAGACCTCTACTGTGGATGCCAGCCCTTGCCAACCTAACTCCTTGCAGTGGTCCTAACTCCCATCTCCATTTGATCTGCTGCCTCTTTTCCTGTTAATGCAACCCCCATCCATGCTGTGGCCCATTCTTACCTCTTGAGACCCCTGACCCGCTGCGGAGAGAGACCGTGTGACTTCCAGTTCTCTCTGTAGATGCAGAAGTTCCCCAGTTCTAGATCTTTGAGATCCCCAAATGGGCCTTGTTTTTAGAGGAACCAAAATGATGCCAAATAATTAGCTTGAATGTATGCAAATATATCTCATAAATTATTCAATGCAAATGTGCCCAAGAACCAGAAGAGCTGGCGATTCTTGAGAACTGGATTCTGACGCCATTGCTCTAGGCTGATTTTGTTATTAATAAGGTAGGGGAGGTGTCGGGGTGGGGGGGGCACTGCCATCCCTGTGGGTGGTGAGAAAGAGCGCTTTCAAATGAAGCAAATTGGTGATTGGGACTGGGACCAAAGAAATAACACAATGCGATCATTAATATAATGCTCCATTATCGGCGTCATGCAACCCACTCCTACTGCCTCGACACCGGATCCCCTCCACTCTCCCAAGTCTTCAGCTGTGAGCCTGCCTTGCTGGAGCCCCTTCAGATCTGGTCTCTATTCCAGTACCAGCATTGATCCTGGAGACTGCAGATGTGGGGATGGGAGTTAAAACACCAGGGCTTGGCCAAAAATTTGCTGCTGCTGCCAGTGGGAAAATATAGCTCTGTTTTGGGCGTTTGTGCTTGTCTGTCTTGATGCACTGTCTGTTATTGCTGTATTTATGTTTGGGTTTTGGATGATTACTGGGTTGATGTAATGAGTTGAATTACATGTGTAATTTTATTTTAAGAGATATGGTCTGGTATTCCTTTATGTTGATAACACGGAGAAGATACAGAAAGCCCACAAAAAGCAAACAAGCAATCGAAATGAGTGGGAATCGAAGCAAGGCACGCGCAGAGGTGACAGAGTAAAATGAATTGCTCTTTATTAGGACTTTACAGTAACGGTCTCAACACAAGCGTTTGGAAAATCCAGACCCTTAGACCCGCCTCTCGGCAATTTCTTAGTAGCTTTTCAAAGCCTGGACAAAGTGCCGGGTTTTGAAAAGCGGTCCTTAAAAGGGGGACATGTCTAGAGAAATCCGGACGTTTGGTAACCCTAGTCATGACCCAACCAATATTTTGTTCAACTAGAAAGCTTAGGTGGGGGGTGGGGGGGCTATTGGTTTGGCTTCTTTAACCAAAAAAAAGTGTTCTGTTGCTCCTGGTCTGGAGAATGGAGAGAGAAGTAGGTGATGCTGTTTTTAAAACAGTAAATGGATCTAGTTTAACCTGATTGGGTAGTACCTAGTTATGACACCAGATGGCAGCAAACAAATCCAAATCAGAGATTTTTCTTTTAAGCCTGCTGCAATGTGGACCTGGAGTATGTATGCTTATGTTAGAGCAGAGACAAATCACAGCCTTCCTGTACCAGAGAACTGGTTTAAATAGAAACTGTACTTTGGAAATGTATATACAACCCGGTCATTAATATCTGCCTCTCTCTCCATTCATCAGACTGTCATTGCACCAGAGTCTTAAGTAATAGGAAGGAATTGGGACTTGTATAGAGTGTTCCCCTGCGAATTTGCGGTCTCACTCACTCGTGGTTTTCTCTGACCGCCTCTTCTTGTAGTAAAGTCGGGCTACACCAATCAGGAGCTGCGTATCCAAGCAGCTCCTGATTGGTGTAGCCCGACTTTACTATAGGAAGAGGCGATTGGAGCAGACCGCGAGTGATTTTCTTCACCCGCCGGCGCTCCAGCTGCCCTCTCCTGTCTTTTCAATCCTCCCCTGCCTTTTGAAAAGGCAAAAAACCGCATTTGCGGTTTTTTTTAAATTCGCGGGGGTTCCTGGAATGGAACTGCAAATTTCGGGGGAGTACTGTACTGCCTTTTTGTAATTATACAACCAAATTGAAAGCAGTTCACATATATACAGGTACACATTTTGTACCTGGGACAATGGAGGTCACAAGCAGCAGTGCTGGGATTTGATCCCACAACCTCTGGGTGCAGAGGCAGCGGTTCTACCTCTAGGCCACAGTTCATTCCTAGCTCACATTACCTACAATAAATGGAAAACAGATAAGGGCAGATAAAGACCATTTGGCCCATCCATACTGCCCACTTATCTTCTCTGCTTCATCAGTTGGATACATTCTGGTTAGCAGTTCCCCGTCTTCTGGGTTTGGCCATGGACACAGTAGCTTGGTTACCCAAGTGGTAAGAACATAAGAATTGTTGCTGCTGGGTCAGACCAGTGG
Organism: Geotrypetes seraphini; assembly: GCF_902459505.1. Taxonomy (NCBI): domain Eukaryota; kingdom Metazoa; phylum Chordata; class Amphibia; order Gymnophiona; family Dermophiidae; genus Geotrypetes; species Geotrypetes seraphini. The sequence goes on from NC_047098.1 coordinate 6,204,758, forward strand.
TCCATCGTGCCCAGCAGTCCGCTCACACGGTGGCCCTTTGGTCAAAGACCAGTGCCCTAACTGAGATTAGCCCTACCTGCGTACGTTCTGGTTCAGCAGGAACTTGTCTAACTTTGTCTTTGAATCCCTGGAGGGTGTTTTCCCCTATGACAGAATCCGGAAGAGCGTTCCAGTTTTCCACCACTCTCTGGGTGAAGAAGAACTTCCTTAGGTTTGTACGGAATCCATCACCTTTCAGCTTTAGAGAGTGTCCTCTTGTTCTTTCTATCTTGGAGAGTGTGAACAGTCTGTCTTTATCTACTTTGTCTTGAGTCCCTGGAGGGTGTTTTCCCCTACAACAGCCTCCGGAAGAGCGTTCCAGTTTTCTACCATTCTCTGGGTGAAGAACTTCCTTATGTTTGTACGGAATCTATTCCCCTTTCAACTTTAGAGAGTGCCCTCTCGTTCTCCCTACCTTGGAGAGGGTGAACAACCTGTCTTTATCTGCTAAGTCTATTCCCGTCAGTATTTTGAACCAAGCACCCATTGCTGTGCCACTTACGTTGGTCTCAGGAGGACAGAGGAATTGCCAAAACGTGATGGCTGCTGCACCAGTGAAGATCTTTGGCCGTGTAGGCCTTCCAAAGTCTGGTATTTCTTCTTCAAACTGCAGCACTTCTAATCTCGGCCATGTGATATTCCGTAATTAATAATAAAAATAATAATAATAATTTATTTTTTTATATATCGCCAAAGCCATGATAGTTCGAGGCGGTTTACAATAAGAGGTGCTGGCCAAACAGCGAAGTGGTACAATGCAAAGTCATCGTATTTGAGGTACAGTGATACATTATAAGATAATTAGGTTACAATCGAGTGAACAAATTTGTTTTTATTGCTTTTCTAAAACTGAAGTAGGATGAGGAATGCATGATAATGTTACCTAGCCAGTCATTCCATTTACCTGCCTGGAGGCAAGAGTTCTGTCCAGGAATCTTTTGTAGTGGCAGTCCTTTAAGGATGGGAAGGAGAACATGTGAATTCTGCGTGTGGGCCTAATAATAATAATATTAACTATATTTTTGTCTACCGCAATACCATAAAACAGTTCAGAACGGTTTACAGGAGAAGAGACTGTACATTTACAGCGAAGATGCAGAGTCAGATTAACCAGGATAAAGAGAAACCAGGTACGTAGGGGCCAGGCCAAAAATTGATTTATAACAAAGGCAGAAAAACTTGAACAAAACTCGTGCTTCCAGGGGCAGCCAGAGAAGTTTCTGGTAGTAGGGGCTAACGTGTTGCCATTTTTCTCAGCCCCAAAATCAGACGAACTGCCGAATTTTGAATGATTCGGAGTCTTTGGAGGTTTTTTTTTTGAAGGTTCCCAAATAAATGATGTTACAGTAGTCAAGTGTGCTAAGAATGGAAGATTGAACCAGTAAGCGGAATGAGACGGCGTCAAAATATTTTCTGATGGTTCTGAGTTTCCATAATATCGAGAAGCATTTTCTAACCAGTAAATATATTTAGGGTAAGGTGGCGGTCCAGAGCCACTCCCAGGAATTTTTAAGGAATCTTCAACAGGGAAGAACATGGAATTTGTGCACCTTCCAAGCAAAACAGGGAAGAACATGGTTTTGAACACCTTCCAAGCAAAATTGAGAGTGCACACTGGGTGCAACCCAGTGGTTCCCCTTCTTTCAGAGGCTCGGGTGGGGGGGGGAGTGTGAGTGTGGGTGCCCTTTACAGGGTGTGGAAGGGGTTGGGGGGATGGAGGTGTACGGAGCTGTTCCTGTTCCCACTACCTTTCCTTTTCCCCCCCTCTAACCATCCATTCACTCCACCCTGTACTTTTTGGAAGCCAGCTCTTCCTCTCCCCTGGGCTGTTTTTCTTTACGTTTCTTCCTGTACTGCAGGGCTTGGGATCCTGGCGGTGGCAGCTTGCCTTTTCCTTCCTGTGCTGCCTCTTGCAGCTCTAGAGAGAGGTATACTGAACCGTGACTTCTTTTTAGGTGCTTGCTCCAGCCAAACCACTTAACAAGATGGATTGCTCTGGTTTAGGCACAGAAGGGCTGCCCCCTAGCTCCAAATTTACCCAACACACTGCTGCAGTCCTGAGTTTGCTCCACTGCATGCTCGAACTTGTAGTTTTTGCCTTTTCCAGGGACTCCTGTAGGGAAATCAGAACTCCATGTCCCTGCATGCAGTGGGGCAAACTCAGAACTGGATCCATCTGCCTCTCAAGGTGAGGAAGACTACAAACCCCGAACTGCAGTGCTTGTCCATTGCGATCTCATGAATTTCTATGTTCCCATAACCTCTGGAAGCTGAGATGCTGTTTTTAAAAATGTATGGGAAGGGGCCGTGAGTGGCTCCATCGGCAACTGTCCCATAAGCAGAGAGAGCTTTTTTTTCAGTCACCGAGATTTCTTCTCATCACAGTGGACCAGTGTTTGATCTGTGGATTCCTGCCGGGAACCTGATAAGCTTTTCTTTCTAACCATTGATTAGTGAAGCCATCGTGTTTCTACATTTCTATGGAGACTGTGTCTGAATTCAAGAAAACATGGGCCTGGCATGTGGGATCTCTTGGGGAGAGGAGGAGACAGTGGATTCTGCGGATGGGCAGACTGGATGGGCCATTTTGCCTTATCTGCTGTCATGTTTCTATGCTGCCCTAGAACATTTTCCAAGGGCTGTCTGTACACTATAGCAGATGTTTCCTGTGTATCACAAGAGGAACTGCCTTTTTAGAAAATCTGAGCGCAGAGAACAATCTTGGGTCCTCATACTTACTGAACTGAGGCTTATACTGTAAGATAAGAGCAGAGCGTTAAATCCATCTGTTTAACAAGAGCAGGTTTTCAACTTCTTGATGGATAAAAAGGGTGAAGAGCAAGGCTTTAACTCCCGGCTGAGTGAAAAGGATGAGCCCTGGGCAGAACTATTAAGATGGGATCCCCTATAATGCCATCTCTCTTATGGTAGTGGGGATTCCGATCTGGGCTTATCAGATGGCGTCATCAATGCATGGCTGACTCATCCTGTTTGTCCATGGAGAAACTGAAATGCAAGGTATTGGGCACATTTCCCAAAACTGACATAGAACAGACATTCAGAAATTGGTCCCAGTGTCTCTTTTCCACTCTTCTTGTTTCTTTTTAAGCCTCTTTTCAGGGTCTCCTGTCCTGTTGATAGGTCTTCTCTCTCTTGTCCACTATCCATCTTTACTTGGTGTCCCTGTCCCTTCTGGACGCAATGGGAAAGCCTGCCATTTTGGAGTGGTAGGCCTGAGGAGCAGGAGGGACTGGGCATCCCTCCTGCTGTCGACCTAATTTTCAGGTACAGGAGAGATTTGAGGTGTGTGGGGAGGGCCAGGAAGCATCTGGTGGCAGGAAGGAGTAGGTTGCTGGTGGCATCTATATGGCAGTAGAGTAGGGTTTTGGGTTTGTTTTTTTTGGTAGGCTCACATTTTCCATCATGAATGTAGTGGTTAGAGTGGCTTATGGGCCTGGGTCCTCCTCTCTATGGTTCATTAAGCCCAGACTACTTAAGCCACCTCTGTGCAGCTCTACTAGGCTTTCCTATAGCAGGTGCTGATGTTCCAGAGACAGTATTTTATTCCGATTTTTATGGCGGTGTGAGGGGGTCAGTGATGACTGGGGGGAGTGTGTGTGTGGGGGGGGGGGGGGTCTGTACTTAGCACCTGCAGTGGTTTTCTGGGCACTTAGACCTGGTTTTAGATCGCCTAAGTCACAACGTATAAGTTCCATCTAGGCAGCCTCATAAAACTTTCGATTATCCCTGCAGTATGACTAAGTCTAGGTCGGCCCACATCCTGCCCTCACCACTCCTCCAAAAACGCCCCTTTCAGCTCTGGCTGCACAGCGGCATTCAGAGGCCTAAAATGTCCCTGGATACAAAAGATGTTGGTGCTGGTCGCCTATGTATTTTATCGTTTGCATTTTTTTGCTCCATCCTGCGGGAGTATTTACTGTTGAATGTGTAATTTTATAGTTTTGTGTGTAAAATTTCAACCTGCCCTGGGTAAGGGTGGGATATAAATAAACCACCAAGAACCGCGGCCGCAAGAAGACAAAGCTTTTTTTTCCAGCATAGCAGCCGAGTGGAGCAACTCGTCAGACGATCTGCCAGACGGAAATGCTGCATTCCGGCTTTTAATTCCCAGGAGCCAGGAATGACTGAAGCTTGCGATCGCCCCCTCCTCATTAAATAGCCGTTTCGATTATCAGCGCGTGGACGACCTGGGTGGGTTTTTAGACGTATTTCCGTTTCGATTATGAGCCCCATTGGGTGTATTTGCTCACTGCTGCCTCCTTTCCTAAATGCTCTTATAAACCTGTTTGTGAGTCGCTCCTGTCTCCGTCCCTGTTCCCTTAAAGCTGTTTGTGTGGCGTGTAAAATTGGGTGTGTCTGATCGCTGCCACCGCCTCTCTTGAGGGCTCTCTTCAGCCGTTTGTGCTGTATACACACACACACACACACACACACACATTAGGAGCATCTGGTCTCTGATGTTTCCTCGCCTGAGTGCTCTCTTCAGCTGTTTGTGCTGTATTCCCATATTGGGTGTGTCTGATCGCCGCAGGGATTCCTGGTTTCCATTGAGGGCTGCTTTACTTCACTGATGTGAATGAGTAAATGAGGAGGGGGGCGATCACAAGCTTCAGTCATTCCTGGCTCCTGGGAATTAAAAGCCGGAATGCAGCATTCCTCCTTGAGACAATTTCTGTCTGGCAGATCTTCTGACGAGTGCTACATTCGGCTGCTATGTTACAAAAAAAGCTTTGTCTTTCTTGCAGCCGCGGTTCTTCAAAAACATCTGCGGTTTGTTTTGTGGCACTGTGCTTTTCTTTATTTTCCCTGTGTCTCCTTTCTTTATCTTTCCTGTTCTCTTATTTCTTATGTTGTAACAATACATTTTGGGGATGATGGGAGGTTTATATTATTTATACCACTTATAGTCTAAGTGGTTTACATTCAGGTACTTTATCATATGTCCCTGTCAGTCCCAGCAGGCTCAAACTCTTATCTAGTGTACCTGGAGCAATGAGGAGATTAAGTGACTTGCCCAGGGTCACAAGGAGCTGTGAGGGATTTGAACCCAGAACCTCAGTGTGCTAAGGCTGTAACCACTGCACCACACGGCTCGCTAGTTGGCAGGTTAGGCAGATCCTGGTTTTGAATTTACATCCCAAAATCTGGGTGGTGGTGAAGGGGATGGAATTTGTAGTCTATTCAATAATCAATAAACATCAGGAAGACTCCCCCAGGGACAAATGTCACTGGGATCTGCTTCGTCCTGTGATCCTTCACCCTTCCTGTAAGAAAATGGCTTTTTTTTTTTCTTCAGAACGCAGAGGAGATGAATGAGAAATGCAGATTTACAAAGGATCTGGATGGAATCAAAGGCAAAATACTTTAGGAAGAGAAATAGGTGTGGAATTTAAAGTTTTCAGAATTTGAGTTAACAGGTGGAGTTTAATTGAGCATTGGCTCAGGCACCTATGGCCTCTCCCAGGGGAACGGTGCCACACATCCTCTTATACCAGATGGAAAATCTGGTGACCCTAGAAAAATCCCATGTTAAGCCCAGATTCCAGTTAAATCTGGGGCAAAAGAGGGTTCAGTGACTGCCCCAAGGTCACAAGGCGTGTCGGTGGGATTTGAACCCTGGTGCTCTAACCATTAGGCTACTCTTCCATGGCAGCATTAAGAGACAGAAATAGAGATTTATTCTTAAAAGTTTCCACAAGAGCCTAGTGCAGAAGCCAGAACAGGAGCAGGTATGGCGAGCCTCTGTGACAGGCGGGGCTGCGGGGCTTGTTGAAACCAGCATCAATGCGTGAGTAGCAGGTGTGAAAGATGCTTCAGGGGTGCTCCTAGGCCCAGCCTACCTGCCCGAGGGCAGCCTTCCCAAGGATAGCCAGTTCAGCTTTTTCTCTGTGCCCCACCCACCTCATTCTGTAAACGCCCTTTCTATTATCCTTCCTAGACAGGGGTTGGGTTGTAAAATCAGAAATAAAAGAAGCAGGGCTGAGAATTTAATTTAGAGTGATTTGTTTTGGTAAGAGAGAAATGCTTTATACCGTCTCATAAGCAAAAGGCCACCTGAACTGGCCCAAACAAACAGAGACAAAGCCAAGCAATATAGGTAGGTCACGGATTAATCTTCAGGAAACAATTAACTCAGTCTCTGACTGCTGCAGCTAGGGTTACCATATGGCTCCCGAAAAAGGAGGACAGATTTTTTTGATGGAAGTAAAACCCGGATGTCACAATCCGTCCTCCTTTTTCGGGAGCCCTATGGTAACCCTAGCTGCAGCTGGAGGGATGGCGGACTCTGTCAGGGCTGGGTTTTTCAAACATTATACATTACCCTGAGGGCTATGCAGGAATTTAACTAAGATATACTGACCAGCTCACCAAGTCCAGTATCACTGGCCAGTCTGGGTCATTTGGCAGTAACCAGCAGTTGTAAAGGAGAGATTCATTCCCTGTCGTTCCTTCCCAGATGTAAAAGGTGATGATTCTGGATCTACCTGGCTAATGACTGGTGGCGGGGCCTGTTCTCCAGAACAAATGTATTTTCAGCCCAGCCCTGGGGTTATTTTTCCTCCTGGTGAGGACCCGGGTGCCCAACTTGGAACCTTTTTGAATTTCTTTCTTTTCCCTATTGCAGCTGGAGGAGAAGGACCCGATACCATTTGTTTTTGGAACATTAGTCAGGCCTCGATGGCATCAACTCCACATTAAAAAAAAAAAAAAAATTTAAATTGAATCAGGTTGGGCAGACTGGATGGACCATTCAGGTCTTTATCTGCCGTCATCTACTATGTTACTATGTTACTATGCTTAATTATGTGTTGCCAAAAACAATACCTTCTTAAACTTATTGCCAGAGTGGAGGAGGTAGGTCCTAATAATCAAAGCAGCAGACCAGGACCTGGGAAATCTCACAATGGTTCCTTGTGGCCTTGAGCAAGTTCACTCATCCATGTTTCAGAAAGCAAAGGCAAGTCGTTCCGGTGTGTGGTGCCGAGAAAGGCACAAGGGAAGGTCCCTCATGGTGTGGTTGCCAGGAGAGTCCTCTGGACCTGGAAACGTGCCACTGGTTGGTTTGCTGGAGTGTCCCTCGGTACTAGTTGAAAGAGTAGCTAACTTGCTCTATTGTTCCACCCTCCCACCGTTCTACAGACCTTCTCTAATCCCTTCTCAGAAGTGAAGAGCCCTAACCTGTTTACTTGCTTTTTGCAAGGGAATCTTTTTTTTTTCTTCTTCTTTTGCTCTTTACTTCTGCTTCATCTTTCTTTAGAAGGGGAGACCAAATCTGCAAACAATACTCAAAGTGTGATCGTACAAGGGATATTCAATAATTTATCTACCTTAGTAGGAAATAAAAGAGTTTTCAAAAATATATATATTTTTTTCAATATAATTCCTTGTTAGCTCCATACACTTCATCCATTTTTCCTGCAATGACTTTAACCCCTTTGAAAATAATTCTTCTGTTTGACCATCAAACCAGCACGTCACAGCTTCCTTGATGTCTTATCTAAGCGGTTTTACAATCAGGTACTCAAAAGCATTTTCCCTCTCTGTCCCGGTGGGCTCAGAATCTATCTAACGTAACTGGGGCTATGGAAGACTGAGCGACTTGCCCAGGTTCACGAGGAGCAGTGTGGGGTTTGAACCCACAACCCCAGGGTCCTGAAGCTGCGCCACACACTCCTCCACTAGACTAGATTGCAAGAGTCTGTCAAGGTTATGAGCATCTGTGCACTTAAAGACACAACCACCCAGACAAGCGTCACTCTTTGACGTGATTGGTCCTTGAAAACTACCGACAAGTCATTTTAGCTTTATTTTTTTATGCAGTAGTTATCCCGGCTTGAGCAATCAAGGCTTTGTTACCCTTTGGATCGTCTTATCTTTGCCAACTTGGGATTTTCAGTTCTGACAGAAATTAAATCCAAAAAAAGAGAACGACTGCAGATGGTGGATGATGAAATGCTGTGATTGCTTGTCAACTGTCGAGCCGCATTTTGAGTTAATTTGCAGTCAAAAACACGCACATCCGTCGCATTGATTAGCAATTCTATCTACTTTAGTTTCATTGTTGTTACAATTACCCAGACATAGCTTAAAGAACTTCAAATAAATAACTCTTAAATTTAATTTTTTGTTGGCTTTGCAATTTTATCATTTCAATTATAATATGAAACAAAAAACATTCCACAAAACCACAAAAACCACTATCCACAAGAATTTATTCAAGACGCAGAACAGGAAATAATCCGAGGGAGCCAAGTTCGGACTGTAGGATGTATGGTTCAGCTGCTGAAACCCACTTTCTCGGATGGCAGCCTGTGATTGTCGTGAAGAAGCAGCATGCCTGCTGTGAGCTTTCCTCATCTTATCTCCTTGATTGGCTCCCGCAAAGCGATTATTGTGTTGACGTAACTCTCCCCAGTTATGGTTGTTTTGTGTGGCATGAACTCCAGAAGCACAAGTCCTCCATCATCCCAGAAAACAGTTGTCGGATTTTGCTTGCAGATTTTTCTGTCTTGAACTTTTTTGGGGTGGGGGTGACTTGTGCTTCCACTGCATTGACTCCATTTTAGACTCAAGATCTCTGTGATAGACCCAAGTCTTATCTCTAGTCACCAAACAATGAAAAAAATTCACTTGGTCTTCGTGGAGCATCTCCAAGTTCTCCTAACAGCACTGGTGCCTCATGGCCTTCTGACATGGCGTCAGCATTCTTGGAACCCATCATGCGCTACCTTGGACATGCCCAACTTTTCATGAATTATTTTCGAAATTGTACCTGCCGAGATGCTTATTTCTTCAGCTATTTGGGAACTTTTCATTTGTAAGTCTGACAAAATTAAATCCTCAACTTTCTTGCACATTTCTGTGGAAGTTGCTTCTACAGGCCATCCAATGTGAGGGTCATCTTCAATGGACCCTCTACCCCACTTAAACTGCTTGCTCCAAAATTTTACTTTGTAGGATGATTGGGCAGACTCACCATAAACTGCAGTCATGGGTTCAAGGATCTCCTTTGGCTTTTTCCCTTCCTTTGTGAGAAATGTTATCACTGAACGGTGCTCCAAATCTAGCAATTTGTTACTTGATCTACACGAGGACTCAACTGACATCCTCTGCTAGATGCACTAAAGTCAACGATCACCACTACTCCAGTTTTCACAGTCTGTTTTCCCAAGGCCTGCCTCCTCCTATCTCTAAGGAAAACTTGAGAGTTCCTCTTTCTTCCTCAGGAACCTCGGGAGAAAGAGGAACTCTCAAGTTTCCCTTAGAGATAGGCGGAGAAAGGCCTTGGGAAAACAGACTGTTGCCTATATGTGCTTGGCTGAGTTATATCCCTCCTGAGGAAGCGTCTTTTTTGCAAAACTCGCGTAGAGGGATGTAATGGATATAGAGATTCACAAGTGGTATTATAATATTTGTTGGGACTAGAGAAACAGAGAGGTGCGCATGAAAGAACACCCGCTCCAGTGTACAGTTAAGTAAAATTGCTTTCAACTTCATTGCCATTATTAATAATAATAGGAGTGGTCAAGGACTGATAAAAAGCTTTGATGGTCCCTTGTACAACCACTACTTAATATCACTATTAGAGCACTTAGGTTGTGGGTCCGAGCACTTATCATTATAATTTGTGTATTTTTAATTGTTTATGTGAGGAAGGCGGCTATGAGATCAAGTGCTGAATAAGCGTATCCTGTATTGGTTGAACATGTAAGTATTATCACAGGAAAGTATCAATTGTGCTCCAAGATTTGTTAAGAAGTTGTGGGTGATTCTATAAAGAATCTGAGCCCAAATCCTCTCAGGTGCAACTCAGAACAGGGCGTGTCTATGGGAGGAGCATGAGCAGGTCGGGGGCGTTCCAAAGAATTACACGCAGCTGTGTATCCAAGATGCATTGCATGATTTACACCAGATTTTGGTGGTTGTAAGTCCTCGTGCCCAAATATGTGCTACGTTGTGTTCTGTAAGGAGTGTAGCAGGGTCTCTCGAACTTTTTAATAGCTCCGGTACACTAAATGGAGCAAATGTTTTTCAAGACACATTATAATTGAAATTGTAAAACTGCAAAGCCAACAAAAAATTAAACTTGAGAGTTTATTTAAAATTCTTTAAACTATAAGTGGGTAATTGTAACAACAGTGAAACTAAAGTAGTTGGAATAGAATTGCTAATCAATGTGATGGATGGGCTTGTTCTTGACTGCAAATTAACTCAAAACGCGGCTCGATAGTCGACAAGCAAACACCATCTGCAGTCATCGTCTTTTTTCCGATTTATTTTCTGTCAGAGCTGAAAATCCAGCGTAAGGAAGTTCTTCTTCACCCAAAGAGTGGTAGAAAACTGGAACGCTCTTCCGGAGTCTGTTATAGGGGAAAACACCCTCCAGGGACTCAAGACAAAGTAGATAAAGACAGACTGTTCACATTCTCCAAGGTAGAGAGAACGAGAGGGCACTCTCTAAAATCGAAAGGGGATAGATTCTGTACGAACGTAAGGAAGTTCTTCTTCACCCAAAGAGTGGTAGAAAACTGGAACGCTCTTCCGGAGTCTGTTATAGGGGAAAATACCCTCCAGGGATTCAAGACAAAGTTAGACAAGTTCCTGCTGAACCAGAACGTACGCAGGTGAGGCTGGACTCATTTAGAGCATTGGCCTTTGACCACGTGAGCGGACTGTTGGGTGGGATGGACCACCAGTCTGACCCAGCAGCAGCAATTCTTATGTTCTTAAGTTGGCAAAGATAAGACGATCCAAATGGTAACTAAAATTACTTGCTGTTAGTTTTCAAGGACCAACACATCAAAGAATGATGCTTGTTTGGGCGATTGTATCCTCAAACACACAGACGCTCACAACATTGACAGACTCTTGCGTACGTGTCGTCTATTCTAGTGTATAGTTATGAAGAGAGTTTTTAAAAATTCTGTAAAATTCTGGAATCTCTCGTGGCACAGCACTGTGCCATGGCGCACAGTTTGAGAGATAACAACTCTATGGAATAATACCGAGTTCAAACTTTTCCTGGGGCCTAACTTTCGGTTGACATCGTAACACTTAAAACGGTGGGGAAATTGAAATAACTAAAACTTAAATTCAATCAATACGAGGCAATGGCTTGCCCAAAGTCTCAGGGAACAGGCAGGGAGTCAACTCGCAACCTCAGGGTGCTGAGACAGCCTCTCTAACCACTGGGCCACTCCTTTTGTTTATGAAAGAGGAGCAAGGCCTTGGGTGGGACAGTATGTCATGTTCTTAAGGTGGCCAAACAGGTTGACAAGGCGAGGGCGACAGAGGAAATACGCGAGAGTACCTGACTTCTAGTCAATGTTCTGTAAGCCACTTTGGGCGAATCTCTTCATGATAAGGCAGTTAATAGAATCCCAATAAATAAATATAGTACTCAATTAGACATATATAACAAAATGTGAATTGTGCGCTGAGTGCTCCATCCACCCAGTCACAGTACCTGAGGCCATCAGTTTGGGAACCATCTCATCAACACAGCATTCCCATAAACCACTACCAGCGTCTCACTGTCAATAAATCAATTAGAAATCAACTGTAAGTCAATTATAGAGAAAGAGTTCTTCCCCCTGAAGAAGCAGATTAGCGAAACTCAGGCCGAGTTGAGGGAAAGGAATAGCCACGAGAATTGGATACTTGGTGTTTGGAAGCTTAAGAACATAAGAATAGACTTCCTGGGTCAGACCACTGGTCCATCAAGCCCAGTAGCCCGTTCTCACGGTGGCAAATCCAGGTCCCCAGTACCTGGCCAAAATCCAAAGAGTAGCAACATTCCAGAATCCCAAAGAGTAACAAAAGATTCTAGAACCCCAAAGAGGATCAAGATTCCAGGCAGAATCCTAAAGAATAGCAAGGTTCTGGAATCCCAAAGAGTGACAAAAGATTCCTAGAATCCCAAAAAGTAGCAACAGTCCATGCTACCGATCCAGGGCAAGCAATGGTTTCCCCCATGTCTTTCTCAATAACAAGTCTATGGACTTTTCCTCCAGGAACTTGTCCAAACCTTTCTTAAAACCAGCTTTCACTTTAAATCACAATACTTGGTTGGGATCCTTAACTGCATCGACTGTATTAACATTATAGAATTTAGATAATTGATTTGGCTGTGAGATGCTGGCAGTGATTTGTGGGAACACTGTGTGGGTTCCCAAACCGATGGTCTCAAGTCCTGTGATTGGATGAACAGAGCACTCAGTTCACATGATCTTATTTTTTATATACTGCATATAGCCTAAGCGGTTTACATTCTTGGGGCAATGACTTGCCCAAGGTCACAAGGAGCAGCGCTGGGCTTGAACCTGTAACCTCAGGGTGCTCAGGCTGCAGCCCTAACCACTAGGCCACTCCTCCACTCTTTCTTATATAGGTTTAATTGAATACCGTTTCTTGTATCCGGCCCATAGGTGTGTCCTCTCTTTCATACATAGTGGGGACTCTTCTTAAAGTTGCAAAGGACAACCCATCCCTAAAGCAAGACAATACATGTAGTTCATTCTCTAGGCTGGAATTCGTGATAAACAGACCCCCTCCTCTCCCACTGCACTTCCATGAGGGAGGAGGGGGCTTGTGGCTTTTTTGGCCCGGTGCTTTGGTGTCAGGATTTTCAGAGGTACAGGAGCCAGGTGGTCAGTGGATGGGGACACCAGACACGTGCAAATTTTCAGGCTGGCTTGGGGAGAAGCATTAGGGACCGATCTGAGGGAGGTGTATCAGCGAATCCTGTCCATCAGGCTCTGCTCTGTAGGTAGACGATTAATCCCTTTTCTTTTGCACAGTGACAGGTGGACTTTTCACTACGACAACCAGCGCTGTGGTGTTCTGGGGAAGGGCGGTGCGTTATCCTTCGTGGCGTTGGCCCATGGACAGCGCTGAGCATAACAGAGGGAGGACGTCTTCAGCTAGTGGGGCTTGGAGATCCCCCCCCCCCACACTCAGGTATTTATATATTTGAGCAGGGGTTGCTGGGGGGAGGGGGAGGGCAGAGAGAAGGGGCAGAGGTGGAGGAAAATGTTTGGGCTCAGGCCCACCCAAAGTTGCATGTGTGACTGAAAAACTATAGTGGACAGTTTTAAATATTTATTCATTTTCCCTGTCTGTGCTCGCAGGCTCAGAATCTATTTAATGTACTTGGAGCAGTGGAGGATTAAGGGTTAGATTCTCATAAATCCATTTTGAAGAGGTGGGCCAGCTGGCTGGAAGGAGTAGGTATCCCTACAGCCAGCCATCTGAAAATAAGGTAAGGGGGGGGGGTCATCGGCGGCACGGGAAGTGGGTTGCATGGTGGCAGGAGAGCGTGGGCAGCTCTCCCACTACCGAGGGGAGTTGAGGGGATGTCGGTTGGGCGGGAGAGATTGGGCTTCTCTCCCGGTGCAGGATGGGGTGTGTGTAGGTTGGGTGGGAGAGGTTGGGCATCTCTCCCACTGAAGAGGGGGAGGGGTTGTCAGTTGAATGGGCACCACACACCCATTCTCACTGTAGACCTGACACCCGTCAGCTTGCTTCCTTATTCACAAGCACATCTCAGATACTACCATTGCCCTGGACACCCCATGGACACACACATTCACATACCCCCATTGTGCTTCCAAAGTACACAAGCCTTTACTCCCACACATCTGACATTTCACCCATAGCAGACTCCCCCCATATATCTCTACCTTAGGTACCCCCTACACACGAACCCTGAAAACCCAGGACGATATCCACCCAAACACACTCTGTCCCAGACAGCCCTCAATCTCCACACATGTCCCCCAATCTCGATTCATAAGAGCTGCCATACCATACTGGGACAGACCGAAAGTCCATCAAGCCCAGAATCCTGTTTCCAACAGTGGCCAACCCAGGTCATAAGTACTTATTAGAAACTCAAAGAGTAGCAACATTCCAGAGCTGAGATTGTGATGTCATAATGCCTCATTCCACCAATGCCTAAGAGCCAACCTCAGCAGTGATGTCACAATGGCTTGATTGTCCTATACTTGGCTCACATAAGAATTGCTGAACTGGGACAGACCGAAGGTCCATCAAGCCCAGAATCCTGTTTCCAACAGTGGCCAACCCAGGTCATAAGTACTTATTAGAAACTCAAAGAGTAGCAACATTCCAGAGCTGAGATTGTGATGTCATAATGCCTCATTCCACCAATGCCTAAGAGCCAACCTCAGCAGTGATGTCACAATGGCTTGATTGTCCTAGACTTGGCTCACATAAGAATTGCTGAACTGGGACAGACCGAAGGTCCATCAAGCCCAGAATCCTGTTTCCAACAGTGGCCAACTCAGGTCACAAGTACCCGGCAGGATCCCAAGTAGCAAAACAGATTCTATGCTGCTTATCCTAGGAATGAGCAGTGGATCTCCCCAAGTCCATCTCTGGAATGGCCTATGGACTTCTCTTTTAAGAAATGATCCAAACCTGTTTAAAATCCTTGACTGCAGCTCTGAATAATGCGCCCTACTCTTTGGAAAGCCCATCTTAAAATTCAGTCCCAGCTATGCCACTGATACGGCCTGTCTGTTTTATGGGTTTAGGGAGCAGAAGCAGGGAAAGAGGGAGGTTTGTTTCCCATTTATTGTCCTAAGATATACCGAGATCTTCTTCTTCTTCTCATGGCCTGTATTTCACAGCTTTATTCTTTTCTCTAGGCAACAGTCTGCTCTCACATCTGCTTTAAATAACATCTGTTGCTCTTGTACCTTTTTTTTTTTCCAGGCTTTGCCGCTCTGCTTTGGGCGGGGCACTGCCGATGACTCACAGCTCTCTTCCTGCCCAGACAAATTTCTTATTCAAGAGAGAGCAAGCTTTGCAGCTGACAGGGATTAGCTGCTCCCTCCGCTCTGCAAGAAAGAAGAGGCAGATCCTGCAGCTCAGCCTAATCCGCCATCTCTATCTGAAGGGCGCCGCCTGCCTCTCTGCACGTCCCGGTCGCTCTCATCCTGCTGCATAATGTTCCTTTTACAAAAAGGTGGGAACATCCTTGAAGGAGTTCTTGGTGGCGGTGGCGGTGGCAGCAGCCATGGCAGTGGTGGCGGCGGAGGTCTTGGTAACCTTATTGGAGGAGTTCTTCGTGGCAGCGGTGGCGGCGGCGGAGGAGGAGGTGGTGGAGGTGGTGGAGGAGCAAGCCTTGGTAACATTATTGGAGGTGTTCTTGGAGGAGGAGGCGGTGGAGGCGGCAGTGGAGGTGGCGGAGGGGTTGGTGACATTCTTGGAGGCGTTCTTGGAGGCCTGGCAAAAGGCGGTGGTGGTGGAGGCGGCGGAGGCGGCGGAGGCGGTGGTGCTGCTAATATCCTGGGTGGAATTATTAATTTTATCGGAAAGACAGCTCAGTATACCCCACAACCAGCCCCACCCCCCAGAAACAACTTTGCTAACTTGGAGGCCAGCGAGAGTGAGGAGGAACGCGCATTCCGACGCCTCTTCCGGCAGCTGGCTGGAGAAGACATGGAAGTATGCCCCACTGAGCTGATGGGAATTCTCAACAAGGTGCTCGCCAGACACCAAGACCTGAAGACCGAAGGCTTCACCTTGGACACCTGCAGAAGCATGGTCGCGGTCATGGACAGCGACGGCACAGGTAAATTGAGCTTTGGGGAATTCAAGTATCTGTGGACCAACATCAAGAAATGGCAGTGCATCTACAAGGAGTTCGATACCAGCAAGACGGGCAGCATCAGCGCCCTCCAGTTGCCTTCAGCCTTCCACGCCGCAGGCTTCCAGCTCAACGAGCAACTACAGGTCATGCTGATCCGACGCTACACCGACGGTGAGGGCAACGTCGACTTTGACTGCTTCATCAGTAGCTTGGTCCGCCTGGACGCCATGTTCCGCTCCTTCAAAGCTCTGGACAGGGCTGGGAGCGGAGAGGTGTCCATGAACATCCAGCAGTGGTTGGAATTGACCATGTATTCCTGAGACATTGTCCAAAAGGTGGGAGGCGAGTCTGGACTTGGAGCATCCTTCGGGCCTGGCTGAGGGCGTCTTCTCTACAGGACCCTGGTGATCTCTTCCCTAACTGCCTCTAGTGACTCTTTGGAAAATTTGGGGAAAAAAAAGTATTTTTCTTTTTAGCTCTATGTAAACTAGCCATAGATAAGATAATGACGAAATAAGAGCTTGCTAAATATTTTGAGGTTTCCCAGGTGCAAACGATGTAAGTAAAAACCCACCGTGTGCTCAGGGAAGGGAGAAGAGGGTAAGATGATTTGTAACCGAACGGAGACCCTTAAAATAAGCTGTAAGAAAACTCGCTGTTTTGTTCAGAGAATGCAATAAACATTTTCTCTAGCCCCCCCATTTATTTTTCTAGTTTTAATCATTATTGTCACTGTCTTTCTTGCCCAGCTGAGTAGGGTCTTACGAAACACTTTATGTGGATCCTTTTAGCAAATGTTACACCCTTGAGATTACCTCCTTGCAGAAAAGAATTTACATTCTCCTGCCAGGCTTTTGACAAAACTTGGGTCCCTGCCAGTTGATCACGCCCTTCTGCTTTCCTGGGGACAGTTTGGGATGGACAATGATAGATAATAAGGTACAGTCTTCTCTGCTGGGGCTCAGGTACTGATTTGGGGGATCCCTGGCCCTGTAGCCGGTTAAAGCGACTGCTGCACATCCCCCCACTGTGTTTGCAAGGCAGCTCCTGCCAGGAGCAGAGCAGAGCCAGCAGGCAGGGAGGGCACTTGGGTGTGTGCCAGCCTGGCTGAAATTCCTCCGCCGCAGAGCCAGGGGTCTGAGTGGAAAAACACTGCACTGCTTTTTCTTAGCCAGCACTGCAGAAGAAAACAGATCTTTGGAGTTTGGGAAGTTTTAGTTTCCAAAGCAGAAGGACATGAGTTGTGTCCTAGGCCCCCTTCTCTTCAGCATTAGACCTAATCTGGTACGAGCATAGGGTGGGGGGTGCCCCCTCCCAAATGCTAAATTGCTCCCCCCCCCCAAGATGAATGTGTTAGAAAGTTGGAAAGTTAGAGGAATATCTTTACTGTGAAAACAGGAAGTTTGTTGCATGGAAAATGTTTTGCCACAAGCCAAAACTGATAGGCGTGTGGACTGTAAAGGGGGGGGGGGATTGTTTGCCTCCCCCTCCCTACACGATTTCAAGGACTTTACCTATTGCCGGAGCTTTTTTTGGGCATCCCTCTTTCTTTCTGTTATGCCCACTGGAGCATTCGATGCAGGCACTAGTAGGGGGATGGGTGGGGTACACTTTCAGTGCCCCCACAAATTCTTGTGCAAAGAAGCCTGTGACTGCCAGGCAGAGGCACCCTGCTTTCAGTATTGTGCAGTGTGTTCCCTCCCCTCAGCTCGAAGGAAGACATTTCTTTCTATTTTTAATGTAAACTGCCCTGAAAGTCTAACTCTAGGGCAAATAGATTAAATTGCAACAAACCTGAAAAGTTTTGTAAAAGTGAAAAAGAAGCCAAATATTGGCCAGTTGTGGTCAAAAACCCCCTAAAGAATGACAGTAAGTAAAATGAGCTGGTAGATCAGAAAAGCTGGTACCCTGCCAGGGTATCTTGGTGCAGTCCAAAAACAGTACATACGTTTGGGGGGAGGGGAAGGCAAGGGGGCAGGGTGGGAGACAGGAAGGATGATGCACATATGGGTGAGGAGGGAAGGAAGGGTCTCTCCGAGGGGGTCAGGATGCTGTGTGTTTCTGCGTGATGGGGAGGGAGGCTGGGGTGGGGCACGGCTGTTAGAAGGCCACATTTAGTCTGTGGTGTCATTGCTAGAAACCCGATGCTCTGGGTTGGAAGGTTGTGTGCAGACATGGGCGTAGCAGGGCTCACAATCACAAGAGCAGACATCTTTGCTCGAAAATGTGATGGTAATAACGAGCTCCTTTTCTACCCTGGGTAGCTACGCAATTTGAAAGCTATAAGGAACTAAAATCAAACCTTGGTTTGCGAGAATAATTCGTCCCGGAAACATGCTTGAAATCCAAAGCACTCGTATCGAAGCGAATTTCCCCATAAGAAATAATGGAAACTCCGGCGATTCGTTCCACAATCCCAAAACTGTAAAACAAAAAAAAACTATTGAACAGTCACGACACTCCTGCAGCGTCAGAGAGAGAGAAACCATCGGCTCAGTTGTGATGACGTGACGCGCGTATACCTACTCATATTGCAAGACCTCGCTCGGTTATCAAGTTAAAATTTAATAAAACGTTTTGCTCGTCTTGCAAAACACTCGGACACCGAGTTACTCACAATCCAAGGTTTTCCTGTATTCTGTAGGGGCACGAAGTTCTAATGAGGTGAAATTGGGAGCCATCGATAAGCCAGATTTGTATAATTGGAGTTAAATCTGTTCTAAATAATTTGTATGCTGTAAACCACTGGTTCCCAACCCTGTCCAGGATATGCCTAATGAAAATGCATAAGAGAGATCTGCATATGCAAATCTCCTCCATGCATATTCATTAGGGCTGTTCTGAAAACCCAACTGGCCTGGGAACCACTGCTGTAAACACAGCAGAGCTGCAAAGTAGGGTGACCACCTGATCCAGGCCAATTCCAACAGGCCGGTACCAATCTGCTTTGGCTCCACTTGGACAGAGTTGGAGTTCTTAGACAAGGAGACTAAACCAGGCCTGGATCTGTCTCCTGGGGTTAGTAGCAAGTACATCAACCTTGCTGCTAAGTAACAGCATTTCTACAGGAAGATAAGCGTCCAGACCTAATTTTTTTTGTAACTTATATCTCCCAGGGTGCTGTGGTGGAATCTGTGGTCCTCCGTCCAAGTAGGGTTGGCACTGATGGCACCAGAATCAGGAAAGTGGAGGGAAACGTCAGGACGAACTAATGCAGCTCCCTATGAAACTGGATCACCAGTCAGGATTTCTTTATTCTATTTTTTCCAGTTCAAACATTTGATTGAATTTTTGTAACAAGCAAAATACAACTAAAGAGAACTATATAAAATAAAAAAATAAAATTGTGGAACATGTAGGCAAACATGATTTAATGAGACGGAGTCGGCATGGGTTCAGCCGAGGGAGATCTTGACTAACACGATTTAATGGGACACAGTCTGGCATGCAGACTGTGAGAAATTGCAGGCAGACCTTAGGAAATTGGAAGACAGGGTGTCCAAACGGCAGAGGAAATTTACCCCCACCTTTTACAAAACCGCGGAAGTGGTTTGTAGCGCAGGCCGGCACACTGAATGCGCTGCTCCCGACGCTCATAGGAACTCTATGAGTGTCGGGAGCAGCGCAGAGTATTCAGCATGCCGGCCTACGCTAAAAAACGCTTTTGGAGTTTTGTAAAAGAAGGGGGAGGGGTGTGGTTTAAATTGGCAAATACAAAGTGATGCCCATTGGGAAGAATAACCCAAATCACAGTTCCCAGATGCTAGGGTCCATCTTGGGGGTCAGCGCCCAAGAAAAAGATCTGGGTGTCATTGTAGACAAATTGATGAAACATTCCGCCCAATGTGTGGCAGTGGCCAAAAAAGCAAACAGGATGCTAGGAATTATTAAAAAAGGGATGGTTAACAAGACCAAGAATGTTAAAATGCCTCTGTATCGCTCCATGGTTCGACCTCACCTGGAGTATTGCGTTCAATTCTGGTCTCCTTAGCTCAAGAAAGATATAGCTTCACTAGAAAAGGTTCAAAGAAGAGCGACCAAGATGATAAAGGGATGGAACTCCTCTCGTATGAGGAAAGACTAAAACGGTTAAGGCTCTTCAGCTTGGAAAAGAGACGGCGGAGGGGAGGATATGATTGAAGTCTACAAACTCCTGAGTGGTGTAGAATGGGTACAAGTGGATCGATTTTTCACTCCTTCTACTCCGTCAAAAATTACTACGACTAGGGGACACTCGATGAAGTTACAGGGAAGTGCTCTTAAAACCAATAGGAGGAAATATTTTTTCACTCAGAGCATAGTTAAGCTCTGGAATGCGTTGCCAGAGGATGTGGTAAGAGTGGATAGCGTCGTTGGTTTTAAGAAAGGTTTGAACAAGTTCCTGGAGGAAAAGTCCATAGTCTGTTATTGAGACAGACAGGGGGGAAGCCACTACTTGCCCTGGATCAGTAGCATGGAATATTGCTACTCCTTGAGTTTTGGGCAGGTACTAGTGACCTGGATTAGCCACCGTGAGAACAGGCTTCTGGGCTTGATGGACCATTGTTCTGACCCATTCTTATGTTCTTTATTTCTATTTATTGCCTACTTTCTGGGCAACCGTGGCTATATTTTGACCTCTTTTATTATGTTGCTGATTATTTTAAAACGTAGTACTTTGTTGCTCTGGTTGTTTACATTGTTCTGTCTGCCTGGGTGGGGGCCTCTGTATCATCCTTCAACTATGCACCACTCCTGGATCTTTAAAAAAAAAAAAAAAATGTTTTGAGTCCTGCTAGGACTTACCACATGTTAAGAGCTCCCTCTAGTGACTGGAGATGGTAGCTTGTTCCATCTGGAGAAATGCTAGAAACTGGATCCTTGTCCACACTCTCGTAAGCTCATGCTTAGATTACTGCAAACTACTTCTAAATGGTGCCGCAGTGCCG
Source organism: Geotrypetes seraphini (assembly GCF_902459505.1). Classification (NCBI taxonomy): domain Eukaryota; kingdom Metazoa; phylum Chordata; class Amphibia; order Gymnophiona; family Dermophiidae; genus Geotrypetes; species Geotrypetes seraphini. Next base: position 6,225,365 of record NC_047098.1, read on the forward strand.
CCTCTCCCCCCTGCACGACTCATCTTCTACCAACCTCGCCACGTACATGTCACCCCTCTCCTTAAGTCACTTCACTGGCTCCCTATCCGCCATTGCATACAGTTCAAGCTCCTATTACTGCCCCTCAAAATCTCTCCTCTCGTCTCTCTCCTTATACACCTCCCCGCTCCTCAGATAAGCCGCCCTTAGCTTTACCCTTCTCCTCCACTGCCAATTCCAGACTTTGTTCCTTTCATCTAGCTGCCCCTAAGCCTGGAATAAATCACCCAAGTTTGTCTGCCAAGCCCCTTCTCTTCCCTTGTTTAAAAGCAGACTGAAACCCACCTTTTTGATATAGCCTTCAATCCTTAACGCTACTCCTCTGCCCTCCAACCCAGCCAGCAGATTAACCGTTCCCCTTAACTGTATCCATGACATCCCGTTTGTCTTTTTAGATTGTAAGCTCTTTGGAGCAGGGACTGTCTTCTTTGTGACTCAGTACAGTGCTGCGTGCGTCTGGTAGCGCTATAGAAATAATTCATAGTAATAGTGTGAAGAGTTTCAGTCTTTGGGAAGCAGAGCTGAGCTTGTGACGTCATAATGCCTCATTCCACCAATAAGAGCCAACCTCATCAGTGATGTCACAATGGCTTGATTGTCCTGTACTCCCCTCTGTCCTCCAACCCAGCCAGCAGATTAACCATTCCCCTTAACTGTATCCATGACATCCCGTTTGTCTTTTTAGATTGTAAGCTCTTTGGAGCAGGGACTGTCTTCTTTGTGACTCAGTACAGTGCTGCGTGCGTCTGGTAGCGCTATAGAAATAATTCATAGTAATAGTGTGAAGAGTTTCAGTCTTTGGGAAGCAGAGCTCAGCTTGTGATGTCATAATGCCTCATTCCACCAATAAGAGCCAACCTCATCAGTGATGTCACAATGGTTTCATTGTCCTGGACTCCCCTCTGTCCTCCAACCCAGCCAGCAGATTAACCCTTCCCCTTAACTGTATCCATGACATCCCGTTTGTCTGTCTTGGCTGTTTAGATTGTAAGCTCTTTCCAGCAGGGACTGCCTTCTTTGTGACTCTGTACAGCGCTCCGTGCGTCTGGTAGCGCTCTAGAAATAATAGTATATGGCCAAAAGTAGGGCTGTTGCTTTGACTGGGCTGGAGTCACACGCTTTGTGTTTACACTAAGCTCTGAGCTGTCGGAGAGCAATTCTGTTGGGCACCATCAAATGATGTAACCCACTTGTGAATCTGACTCAGTCTCCTGTTTTGTCAATGAAAACGAATTTACGAGGGAGCTGCTCAAATGTTCTCAGCCAAACCAAGAAGGGAAGGACGTAGAGCCATGAAACTTACAAGTTATTCCACATATTCATCCCTAAGTTCAACACAATTGGCACATTGTGTCTGAAGTTTCTGTAACCCTTCCAAAAAAATACTCTTGATGTCTGGTCACTGAACATAAGAACATAAGCAGTGCCTCTGCTGGGTCAGACCAGAGGTCCATCGTGCCCAGCAGTCCGCTCACGTGGCGGCCCATCAGGTCCAGGACCTGTATAGTAATCCTCTATCTATACCCTTCTATCCCCTTTTCCTTCAGGAAATCATCCAATCCCTTCTTGAACCCCGAAACCGTACTCTGTCCTATCACACCCTGCGGAAGCGCATTCCAGGTGTCCACCACCCTTTGTATGAAGAAGAACTTCCTAGCATTGGTTCTGAATCTGTCTCTTCTTAATTTATCCGAATGCCCTCTCGTTCTTGTAGTCTTCAAAAGTTTGAAGAATCTGTCCCTCTCTACTTTCTCTATGCCCTCTTCAAGATCTTGTAATTCTCTATCATGTCCCCCCTAAGCCTCCGCTTTTCCAGGGAAAAGAGCCCCAGTTTCTCCAATCTTTCAGCATATGAAAGGTTTTCCATACCTTTTATCAATCGCGTCGCTCTTTTCTGAACCCTCTCGAGTATCGTCATATCCTTCTTAAGGTACGGCGACCAATATTGGACGCAGTACTCCAGATGTGGACGCACCATCATCTGATACAACGGCAGGATGACCTCTTTCGTTTTGGTTGTAATACCTTTCTTAATAATACCTAGCATTCTATTCGCCTTCTTAGAGGCCGCAGCGCACTGTGCCGACGGCTTCATTGTCTTGTCCACTATTACCCCCAAATCCTTTTAAGAACATAAGAACATAAGCAATGCCTCTGCTGGGTCAGACCTGAGGTCCATCATGCCCAGCAGTCCGCTCACGCGGCGGCCCAACAGGTCCAGGACTTTCACCCATTACCAACCCTCCCATCGTATAGCTGTACTTCGGGTTTCCGTTTCCTACATGCAAGACTTTACATTTTTCTACATTAAACTTCATCTGCCATCTCATCGCCCACTCTTCTAGCTTGTTCAGGTCCCTTTGTAAATCCTCACAGTCCTCTGTAGTCCCAACTCCACTAAATAGTTTGGTGTCGTCTGCGAATTTTATTACTTCGTCCCTGTTTCTAGATCATTTATAAATACATTGAACAGCAGCAGCCCGAGTACCGACCCCTGCAGAACACCACTCGTGACCCTACTCCAGTCACAGTAGTCTACCCTTTGCTTCCTACCCGCCAACCAATTTTTGACTCCTTCCACCCCATGGTTCTTCAGTTTCCGTAGTAGGCGTTCATGGGGTACCTTGTCAAAGGCTTTTTGGAAATCTAAGTATGCTGCAATCGTCCCTAAATCACTCGAAAATTGTCACCCTTTCAAACTCTTTTTAAGGTTTGGAAACAGAAAATAATCAGATGGAGCAAAATCCGATGAGTAGGGTGGATGGTCTATACACTGAAGCCCCAACTGCGTCAAAATATCCATCGTTTTGCCTGCCTTGTGAGCAGATGCATTGTCTTGCAAAAAGAAAGCTCCATTCTGCAGCTTCCCTCTCCTTTCTTCTTTCAATGGCTCCTTTAATTGGCCCAACAAATTACAGTAGTATTCTGCATTAACTATTTGGCCCTTTGGAAGAGTCAGTCATTGCAACACTTTCTTGATGCCAAAACACTGTGACCTGATTTCCTGCTGATGTTTGGATCTTGAATTTCCTTGGCCTTGGAGAACCTGAGTGCCGCCATTGCATAGACCAGGGGTGTCAAAGTCGTTCCTCGAGAGCCGCAATCCAGTCAGATTTTCAGGATTTCCCCAATTAATATGCATGAGATCTATTTGCATGCACTGCTTTAATTGTATGCTAATAGATCTCTTGCATATTCATTGCGGAAATTCTGAAAACCCAACTGGATTGCGGCCCTCGAGGACCGGCTTTGACACCCCTGGCATAGACTATTTTGTCTCAGGATTGTAGTGGTGCGACCATGTTTCAACAAGTGTAACTAGTCATTTCTCAGCAATTGTTTTAGCTAATATTTGCCGATCTGCCAAAATCAGGACATGGACACGGTTAACACGTTCAGGAGTTGACTCCGTTTAAGGCCTCCCAGACCTTGCTGCAACTTTGGTCTCGAAATCTCCACGCTGAAAGTTTGCACGCATTTGTCACTGAATGTGTGCATCATACATTCAGGGATTTCCTTTGGAGTTTTCTTCTGCAGGAATAGGAACTTCATGACAGAGTTCCACACCTAAGAATTCCACGCTTTTTGTTGACATGGCTCAATCAATGATCTGAAACGATGTCAAAGCATAGCATTATGATTCTGCAAATTGGCACTTTGCAAAATAAAATAAGGCTCAGATATAGGAAGTTGATTGGGCAGAGTTTTCAGTACCTCCTCAAATTTCTTGTGAAGATGCTCTGGTATATTTGTGTACCATAATTTAAAACATTTATTTAAAATATTTATTTGTGCAATTCACATATACAGATAAAGAGTGGAGATGTGGCCTGGTGGCTAGAGCTGTTGTCTCAGCACCATGAGGTGGCAGGTTCAATCCCAGTGCCACTCCTTGTGACCCTGTGCTAGTCACTTAACCCTCCATCGTCCTAGGTACCTTAATTAGATTGTGAGCCCACCAGGGCAGATAGGGAAAATACTAAGGCCTCTTCTATCAAACTGTGATAGCAGTTTTTAGCGCGGGGAGCCGCGCTGAATGGCCCGTGCTGCTCCCAACGCTAAAAACTGCGATCTAGCTGCCTCTGTATAATAAGGACAGGAACCAAGCTGCACCTGCAAACTAAATTCAGACCCAGGCCATCTATGTATTATAAGAACACAGACCCTATATATTAAGTATAGGAACCTATCTGTCCTTGTATATAAGGGCAGGGACCAAGCTTAAGGCGAAACGAAGAAAAATCCAAGTCGAACCCCAAAACCCTGCAGAAGTGATATACAAGATGTGAAAACTTTATTAAAGTCATAAAATGTTGTTGCCCAAAGAGTGGTTCACATAGATTTGAAACCTGGACTCAAGGGACCAAGCTTAACCATTTATAGTCGGAACAGAGTGTAAACGATTCCTGTCCAATAAGCGTTAGGGCTGCACTCCTGGCGTGCAGGTTTTATCGCTCTCCTGAGTTGTTGACTTTTTCTGCTGTTTCTCCTTTGGAGGCTGGGAGAAAGGATGAGATAAGGGTGAATCAGGTGACGTGTGTTGCAGACTTGAACTCTGCTCAAACAAGGGGCAGGTGGAGAGAAAGGCGTTGGGCGCCTTTCATTCAGAGAACGCAGGGCTTGGAAATCGGAATAAGGCGCTGAGAGCGAGGAGATCTCCCGTTCCCCAAAGATGGTTTGTTGCATACCAGTTGCTGTCTAATTGGATGGAAATTATTGCCAAGAGTCTTGGACTGTCTTGCAGTTGCCAGAACTGCATTTGGCCACTAATCGCGGCCACGTTTCCTGGTTGTGCCTTGGATCTGCTGCTCTGACGGATATGGTTTCCATTGTTGGATTCAGCCAGCCCTGATTTCGGAGGTATGGTATGGCCAAAGCTACGGATACTGGACAGGTGAGTGCGTTAACTCTTTCATCTCCCATTTGGCGGCCTCTATAAGGTCAGTTCCACTACTACTGCTATTAATTATTTCTATATTCATGTGGGATCTCTAGGAGAGTAAGAATCAGGGAGTGGGTCATTGGTATGGGCAGACTCGATGGGCTATAGCCCTTTTCTGCCGTCAATTTCTATGTTTCTATGTTTACCAGACGCACGCCACGCTGCACAGAGTCGCAAAGAAGAAGAAAGCAGTCCCTGCTCGAAAGAGCTTACAATCTAAACAGCCAAGACAGACAAACTATAATCTAGTTGCTCATATTTATACCCCTCCTCCTTGTCAGGTTTTCAGAATGCCCAGAATGAATATGCATGAAAGGTATTTGCATAGAAAGGAAGTAGTGTATGCAAATTTATCTCATGTATATTCATTGCTCAAACTTTAAAACAGCTATTAAATACAAACAAGTATTATCTTAATCAAGTCAGTTATTTTGATATTATCAACCATATTTCATTTCATATTTAATATATAATTCTTTCACAAGGTACCAATAATTAATATTATAAAAATTTAATTAGTGAACCTAATTCCCATCAACTCATAGTCACTTTTCAACATTCACACACATACTACAGACATTGTGATTACTTTTCTCCAAAAATGGATCTTAGTTCATTAGTCCGTAATCATCAGATCAGAGAGGCTTCAGACTAGAGAGTTGCATGGGGACAGAAATGCCACCCATCCCCGCCCATCCCCTCCAGGATCCTCTCTGTCCCCACCCATCTCTGCCAGGATCCTCTCCATCACCACCCGTCCCTGTCAGGATCCTCTCTGTCCCCACCAGGATCCTCTCCGTCCCCACCCGTCCCCGTCAGGATCCTCTCCGTCCCCACCCATTCCCGCAAGGAATTACCTCCATCCCCGCCCGTCCCCATAAAAAGCAGCAATTACTTCTGACAGGATCATCAATTCCACAGTTTCTTTTGTGTTTGCGCTGCTGTTTTCCTTGTGGAATCTGGTGGAACCCTTTTTTTGTTTTCTGTTCAGGTAATTAACTTATAAACCCCCTCTTTTACTAAGGCTGACGTGTCCATTATTTTATATGGACGAACTCTGCTTCCAAAGCCTTCCATCCCCGTGGGAGTCCCGTTGGCTAGAGGGGGGTCCCCGTGGGAGTCCTGTGGATTAGGGAGGATTCCCACGGGACCCCCACAGGACCTGTGGGATTCCTGATATCCCCGTTCCCGTGCAGACCTCTACTTCAGACCGGAGATTGCACAGTAGTCTAACAAATGGAAATCACCTTAAGCGCCTCTGGCAAACCCCTCAGTCCTCGCAATGATCCTGTTCTTCAATTCGCAAAGCATTCATTGGGGATATTCGGAAAACTTGACAGGCTGGGTGAGTCCCAAGCGCCAGCAGGGTGTGTACTGTCTAAGGGTTCATCTACATAGCGCATGAATGCAAGAGGTGTAAACACGTGTGGAGCACGGGCAATACCATTTACTGTATTTTATTTTATAATTATGCGGTTTTTAACAAAAAATTGCACAAATATTGTTCAAGCAATACAGAGAAGAAGAAGAAAAAAAAAAGACCAAAGAAATAACTTTCCAAAAATAAAACCAATTATGTCCATATCTTCCTTAGATAAAGTGCCGGGTTTTGAAAACCCATCTGGGGAAATCCGGACGTCTGTTAACCCTGCTCAAGGAAGCAGACCTTGCTAAAGGCACTCTCTTCATTGTATTGAGAAATGCTTTGTTCTTCTAGAACAGGGGTAGGGAACTCCGGTCCTCGAGAGCCGTATTCCAGTCGGGTTTTCAGGATTTCCCCAATGAATATGCATGAGATCTATGTGCATGCACTGCTTTCAATGCATATTCATTGCGGAAATCCTGAAAACCCGACTGGAATACGGCTCTCGAGGAGCGGAGTTCCCTACCACTGTTCTAGAATGCAACTCTTCCTCCCATCTACTCCTGCTTTCTGTCATGAGCTTGGGAAGAGAGACAGAGAGAGTGAAGCAAAAACAGAAAGATCCCAGAGGTCTTCAGGGGCCGCCTCTAGGCCCCTGGGCCTTGCATTGAAGGACACTGTCTTATTTGGTCGAGATGAGCGGTTCCCAACCCTGTCCTGGAGGTCCACCAGCCAGTCAGGTTTTCAGGCTAGCCCTAAGGAATATGCATAAGGCAGATTTGCATGCCTATCACCTCCACTAAATGCAAATCTCTCTCATGCATATTCATTAGGGCTAGCCTGAAAACCCGGCTGGCTAGTGGTTCTCCAGATACCCTGATCTGTTATAAAACTACCCTTTGTGTTGACAGGTTTTACACCTGAGATTTGTAGCTGTGACGATTGGGCTGGGTGAAGTGAGGAGTGTCTGTAATAAAGTGGGAGGGAACCCCTGCATAGTTTCCAAGGAAGGCTCATGGAGTCTGATTCCAGCCCTGGTTATAAATGAACCTCAAGCCCAAAGGAGCAGAGGGAAAGCTTTTCAGGGGTGTCCAATGTCGGTCCTCGAGGGCCGCAGTCCAGTCGGGTTTTCAGGATTTCCCCAATGAATATACATGAGATCTATTTGCATGCACTGCTTTCATTGTATGCTAATAGATCTCATGCATATTCATTGGGGAAATCCTGAAAACCCGACTGGACTGCGGCCCTCGAGGACCGACATTGGACACCCCTGCTTTAAGTAAATTAAGTTACAACTAGAAGAGTGTGGCGCAGTGGTTAAAGCTACAGCCTCAGCACCCTGAGGTTGTGGGTTCAAACCCCGGCTGCTCCTTGTAACCCTGGGCAAGTTACTTAATCCCCCCATTGTCCCAGGTACGTTAGATAAATTGTGAGCCTGCCGGGCCAGACAGGGAAAACTGCTTGAGTACCTGAATGAATGCATGTAAACCGTTCTGAGCTCCCCAGGGAGAACGGTATAGAAAATTGAATAAATCAATAAAACCATTGCTGGTATTTAATTTGCTAATTCTGTACAGAGTATGAAGAAAGGGATGGAAGATGAACAGATGACGAATGCTGTGAAACAGGAACTCCAGCAAAGAGCTCCAAATTGGAACAGGCAAGCAAAATATAAACAGAGGCACGATAAGGAAGGAGACGAGGACACACTCTGCCAACAGGATCATAAACCAGTTATAAATAGGTTTATAAAAAGGTTAGAGCTCTTCAGCTTGGAAAAGAGACGGCTGAGGGGAGATAGGATCGAAGTCTACAAAATCCTGAGTGGAGTAGAACGGGGACAAGTGGATCGATTTTTCACTCTGTCAAAAATTACAAAGATCAGGGGACACTCGATGAAGTTACAGGGAAATACTTTTAAAACCAATAGGAGGAAAAAAAATTTCACGCAGAGAATAGTTAAGCTCTGGAACGCATTGCTAGAGGTTGTGATAAGAGCGGATAGCGTAGCTGATTTTAAGAAGGGTTTGGACAAGTTCCTGGAGGAAAAGTCCATAGTCGGTTATTGAGAAAGACATGGGGGAAGCCACTGCTTGCCCTGGATCGCTAGCATGGAACGTTGCTACTCCTTGGGCTTTGGCCAGGTACTAGAGACCTGGATTGGCCACCAAGAGAACGGGCTAGTTAGCTTGATGGACCATTGGTCTGACCCAGTAAGGCTATTCTTATGTTCTTAAATAGCTTCCTGGTGCAGTTCAGCGGCCATGTGAAAGGGCACCAGGGGGTCCCACAGAGTTTGCACGCTTAAAAACATAGATACATGACAGCAGATAAAGACCAAATGGCCCATCCGCACAATCCACTATCTCCTCCTCTCCCTATTGGCTAAGGCTCTTAACATTTGCATCTCCTCTTCCTATAGGCTAAGGCTCTTTCCACCTGCATTGTGAGGTCATAGAGCTTTATGGTTATAGAAACCTGATGGCAGATAAAGGCCAAATGGCCCATCCGCAGCATCCACTATCCCCTCCTCTCCCTATTGGCTAAGGCTATTAACATTTGCATCTCCTCTCCCTATAGGCTAAGGCTCTTTACACCTGCATTGTGATGTCATTGAACTTTATGGTTTTAGAAACATAATGGCAGATAAAGGCCAAATGGCCCATCCACAGCATCCACTAACTCCTCCTCCCTATTGGCTAAGGCTCTTAACATTTGCATCTCCTCTCCCTATAGGCTAAGGCTCTTTACAACTGCATTGTGAGGTCATAGAGCTTTATGGTTATAGAAACATGATGGCAGATAAAGGCCAAACGGCCCATCCGCAGCATCCACTATCTCCTCCTCTCCCTATTGGCTAAGGCTCTTAACATTTGCATCTCCTCTCCCTATAGGCTAAGGCTCTTTACACCTGCATTGTGATGTCATTGAACTTTATGGTTTTAGAAACATAATGGCAGATAAAGGCCAAATGGCCCATCCACAGCATCCACTAACTCCTCCTCCCTATTGGCTAAGGCTCTTAACATTTGCATCTCCTCTCCCTATAGGCTAAGGCTCTTTACAACTGCATTGTGAGGTCATAGAGCTTTATGGTTATAGAAACATGATGGCAGATAAAGGCCAAACGGCCCATCCGCAGCATCCACTATCTCCTCCTCTCCCTATTGGCTAAGGCTCTTAACATTTGCATCTCCTCTTCCTATAGGCTAAGGCTCTTTACATCTGCATTGTGAGGTCATAGATTTGGTTTTAATTCTCAATTAGGCATCTCTCAGTACAGCAACTAAATGACTTTTTTCCCCTTCTTTCTATTCCTGTATCATGATTATTTGGCGTTCTTTTCCTTTTTTTAATTGATGTATACCACACTGATGTTACACTTCTCCCTCTGTATTCTTGGTTTCAGCGCTCACGGTTTCGCTTAGTCGCGATTTTTCGCATGCTGACTCCTCCCCCAATTACATCATGAATAAAGTACTGTACCAATAAAAAGTTTGGCGCTTACCAGCTTTCACCCTGAAAATCGCTGCTTCTCAGCTTGCACAATCACTGTTATTATTTGCGATTTTAATATATTAAAGGACGGCTGTTACAAAAAAAACCCGCGAATAGCATATAAAAAGTTATTCACAGTTTTTCCGAATTCACAGTCATGTTCCGCCCCTAACCACCGCGAATACAGAGGGAGGAGTGTATAATGAACAGCGGTATATAAATACAAATAAACATAATGCCAAAACACCAGAAGCAACATCTAGCGGGAATGTAGAATTAGAACCCGGAAAGAGAGAAAAGAAGCAGGGTTTAAAAAAAAGGCGTTAAAATCTATAATAAGCGTTATACCAACTTAAGGCTCCTTTTACTAAGCTGTGATAGCGGTTTTAGCACGCACTTAGCGTGCGCTAAATTGCCCCCCACGCTAGACGCCAATGCCACCATTGAGCTGGCATTAGTTTTTGGCATGTAGCGCGGGATTAGCGGGCGCTAAAAATGCTAGCACAGCTTAGTAAAAGGAGCCCTTAAATTAGGACCACAGACCTGACCTTGGGACACCCCTCCCCTTCCCCCGTGCTTAAGATAAACGCGCAGGTACTGGATCGCCAGCGTCTACAAACTGACCTTCTGTATATTCATTAAAAACAAATAAATCCATCTTGTCATTCAAGCGATTTTCCCTGGGGGCTTCCCCGCCTCTTTTTCTGCCTTTATAAACTGATCTTTCACTACTGATCACCCTTGCTGCACCTCCCACCCACCCCTTTTACAGAAAGGATACAGCTATCAATCTGTATAAAGCCTATTTGTTTTCTTAGGTTACTGCACCTCCCTGGACAGTGAATTCTTTGGAGTTTTGTTCATGGGACGGAACCATACTTGGATTAGATGGAAACCCCCCCCCTCACCCCTCCCTCACCTATTACCTCTCTTTTCCCCAAGCTCTGCCAACTGCCCAGTGAAGAATCCCTTCTCATGGTGACCTAGTAGGCATGTGGAGGTCAAAGGTCTGAGATCATTCTAGGGCAGTGAACCCTGCTGGAGACGGCAGGACTCTCCCCCAGGAAGAATGGGCTCTTTCCAAGAATGGAGTTTTATGATTGTTATCACTTTGCTCGGGTTACTTAAGTGCACCGAACGAACAAGTCTGCAACTTTGAATAATCCTTGGCGTGAGTAATTCCAGTTCGCTGAGACTGGTAGAAGGTGATAGTGAAACAATTTTTTTAAAAAAACCTCCCCTCATGAAATGTTGATGTTTATTTGAAATTTTATATGCTGCTTACCTTTGATAAGACCTAAGGGGTTTACAATTAATTTACATAAAATAAGACCAAAAATAATACAAAAAATTGAAAAGAAATCCATTAAATCACAGGAAGGACCTACGTCACTCTCGCCACCTACTATGTTTTCGACCACTATTACGACTACTACACTTCTCCCTCCATATCCACGGTTTCCGTATCTACGGATTCGCTTATTTGCGATTTTTCGGCTGCTGACTCCGCCCCCTTATTTTCATCACTGAACCTGACGTTTCACATTGGAAATCGCTGCTCCCGGCGTTGTAAGGAGCAAATCACAGGTCGGGTTTACTGTCTTGTTCAGGTCTATTTTATCGAAAACCCGCGAGTAACATGCAAAAAGTTATTCATGGTTTTTCAATATCCACGGCTATGTTCTGCCCGCATCCCCCGCGGAGGGAGAAGTGTACGTCTATTCTCTCGTTATCTGCGAGAAAAATCAACACTACTGGGCTGTATAGTGAATACGAATGTTAATTGTTATCTGAGCTTCACGGACCCCCCCCTGAAACCCATTGACGATTCAATGTGGGGTCAGTTTTCTGAGGTCTCTTTTTCTCCACTTTTTTAAAAAAATTGATTGTAATCTTCCTGTAGGGGTCATGTACTATATATTACGTTTCATTTATTCACACGCGTGTGTACCTAAGATGGCGTGTGGTATTCGGTTAAAGAAGCTATGCAAAGTAACCTTCAGTCCGCTACTGTCATAGCTTATGACTTCACACTGAGGACATACTTTATAAAAATTATTAAGAAAGATATTTTGCATACGATTGAAGATAGTACATTAGTGCATCCCTTTGTACGTTTCACTGTAGTTCTTTGTGGAGAACTTTGGGGGGTTTTGTCATCACATCTGTTGGTATCTAGGTTCTCGATGTCTTCTCATCCGAGGACAAGGCTGTCACCCCACCTGATTTCAGATCTTTCGCAGGCCGAGGCTACAGATCCTGGAATTTGAGTGACCCTCTTTCTCAGGCGCTGTCCTGGTCCTGATGGGCAGTGCCCAGCAGTCCTGCAACTTCACCACTGAAGACTTTAGATGCAGTAAGTTCGCAATGTTCCACTTCTTCTTTTGGTTGGGTTTCTTTACCCCAAATTTCTTCCATCCAGTCCCTCTCTTCTCATCTACTGCAGCTAAGGATGAATATTGTAAACGTCTAAGCCAGTGCTTTTCAATCCAGTCCTGAGGGCACATGCAGCCAGTTGGGTATTCAGGATATCCATACTAAGTATGCATGCAAGGGATTTGCATTCACCGCCTCCTTGGTATGCAAATCAATCTCCTGCATATTCAGTGTGGATACCCTGTAAATGCAACTGGCCGGGTGTGTCCTAAGGACTGGTTTGAGAAGCACTGCTCTATTCAAATTAGAGAGTGACACAGGGACAAAATTCTTCCCTGTCCCCTCGCCGTTCTCGCAGTCTCGCATTCCCGTCCCCACAGTCTTAATTTTCTTCACCGCTCAAAACAGAAGCATGATTTTATGCAATTTTATGAGCTTAGAGCATTGCAAATACACTTTGGCGAGCCATGGCACGTAATAGCCACGGCTTGAGGCATCTGGAAGTGCGTGGACATTGACGCGATGACATCACACGCATGTGTGACATCATCGTGTCAACATCCGCGCTTGTGCGAAGGCCTTCCAGACAGGCCCTGAACTGCCAGTGGCGGGTACCGGCAGAGAAGATGCGCGGAGAGGCGCCGGCGCCGGCTGATTGCCTACAGAATGTGCCTCTTGCCATGAGATGGCACGAACTGTAGGCAGTCAGCTGGCGCTGTCGCTCCTCCTCCCCAGCATCTCGCGGCACACCTGAAAGCAGTAAACTAATGGCATGCGACTTATAGAAGGGTTCAACAGTGTGTGCTGACTCATTGCTTTGGCACTATGCATGCCATTTCGTGCGTTGTGAATAAAATGTCTTCCTTCCTGTCGGAACATGTGCAGGGATTGACATGCCATTCATGGTAACCACAACATGCAAATCTGCTGCTTCCGCCACATATTGGCTCATGAATATTTCCCATAGAGATCCTTTAAAATCAGCCAGGCGAATTCTGGAGGAACATTCCCCCCTGTTTTACGAACGCACAGCGCGGATTTTAGTGCCGGCAGCGGCAGTAACTGCTCTGAGGCTCGCAGAATTCCTAGGCGCATCAGAGCAGTTAACCGCCGCTGCCGGTGATAAAACCCGCGCTATGTGTTCGTAAAAGAGGGTTTGGAAAACATTCTTAATTATGATGATTATTTGATAAATCTATTTATCTACAGGACTTCTGATGTTAGTTTTTTGGAGGAAATAGAGATTCTGTTTCATCACGGCATACTCTATAAGCCACAGATAAGTCCTGAAGAGACCTGTGATGGTGTTTGATTTATATCCGAAGTACACCCCAGTATAAACCTTAAGAAAGAACTAGTTGGTTTATGTATTGTTCTAGCTTGTCTTGGACACCACGTCTCTCTCTCCCTTTAATGCAGATGAGGATGGCATGCAGAATGCAGTGATCATTGTACCCGTTTTCCTGGCAGTCTCCACATTGGTAGGGATTGGGTTAATCTTGTGGAAGACATGTCGCAAGAAACGACGACTGGAGGGAGATTCGATTGTTATACTGGCAGGTGAGACTGTAAGTAGTCAGAGGAACCCATAACCGGGGAGAAGACCTTATCTAAATTTCTTTCTAGTCAGCTTTGAGTGTGCCTGGAAGAGGTGTAAGGTCGTGGCCACATTCAGTTCTCAGTGAGTCTTTGAGGGAAGCTAGCCTGGATTTATCTCTGAGGAGTGTTAGGTTCATGCATTAATGTGTCTTTGAGGGGAGTTAAATCATGCAGGCATGGTCAGGCCTGAGGGAGGGAGAGGGGAAGGTCATGCCTGTGTTCATACCTGAATGTGTCTGTGAGGGGTGTTAGGCTGTGCCTACATTCGGACCTGTGTTGGTGAGAGGAGTTAGGTTGTACCTATGGCCTGTGTCTGTGAAGGGGTTAGGTTGCGCCTACATTCAGACCTGATTGTGTTAGTGAGAGGAGTTAGGTTGTACCTATGGCCTGTGTCTGTGAAGGGGTTAGGTTGCGCCTACATTCAGACCTGACTGTGTCTGTGAGGGGAGTTAGGTCATGCCCATGTTCTGGCCTCAGTTATTTGTGAGAAGTGTTATGAGTATCTAGTGTACAAGTGTTATGTGAGAACACATGATGATGCTCCAGATTTGGATCTGTGGTCCTGACTAGCAATTAGAGGGCCCCTATTGATTTTATTCATGAAATGCAATGCTTGGATATCATTTTTTATTTTTCATGCTGCCCTCCAGTAGCAATGTCCTGAGTGTTTTCTGTAGGCATTTCAATGTAGCATTGTTATACAGCATCAAAGAGATAATGTATTTTCCTTCTTGATAGGTGAATCCTTGCATACAGGGGGAAGGGAATACGGTACCGTGAACCGAGCAGCCTCAATAGTGAGTATTTTGGAACCTAGAGACCCCCTGCTGGATCAATGGGAGCTGCCCAAAGACAGGAGAATTCAGGGTGAGACATTTCTGTGCCAGGGGCGGTATGGCTCCATCTGTCGTGCCACTGTTAGCGGAGTTGGCGCATCACAAACCAGCCAGGCTGTCATTCTTCGAACACTTCCTGGTGAGAAATGATTTGTTACTACCACTCACCTCTTGCATTTCTTGTTCATAACGAGGGGCTGATTCCTTCTGCTTATTGAAACCATGTAATAATTTGCAAACTGTGTAATAATTCACACTCATCTAATTTACATTTATAGAATAAAGCTGGGGTAAGAATTGACCTTAGCGCGCCCTGACACATGACAATAAAACATATGTACTAAGTAGCATCTTGTGAGATTAGGTGGCGTAGGTGCGTTGACTGAGGGTCATTTCTGGGTGAATGACTTTAAGGCACTGGGTTTGTAAAGAGGAAGGTTTCCACGGCCTTCCTGAAGTTCCAGAGTCCATCTGACAGAGGGGAGGGGGGGGGATAGTGTGCCAAAGATTGGGTATGAAATATGAGTAGGAGCATTTGCGGGCTGTTTCAGTTTTGAGGGAGCGGCCAGGAGGTATGGTCAGTTGTTTTTGAGGGATCTGCCCTCTGCTCTAGGAAGTAAAATGAACCTTCATCCAAGGCATAGGGGGGTTGTTGACAAAATCCAGGGTGAACTAGTAATCTTACCCCAGCGCATCTGTGGACTTGAAATCCTATGTTAAAGCCACTTAGCCAGCTGTGCCAATTCTGTGTGGTATATCAAAGTTAACCAACTGCTTTTTGTGCCCTCTCCCCTCCTCCGATGTTGCGGTGTTAGGCAACTGCTTATTTGGTCTATTGGTTAAAGCAAGCTTTGCAAAAAGCAGATCTGGCCATCCCCTCCCTCATATTTTTACCTGATTTGTTTCTTTCCTTTCCTATAATGTAGTTCTTGCCCTTCGCCTACTGTATCTGTATGTTTGTCTGACTAAGCTGAGGTCATATGTACATTGTTTTTATGTAACGACCCTTTTTAATTGTACACAGCCTTGGAACCTTGTATAAGCGGTTTAACAAACTTTAAATAACTTGGATATCTCCCTCCAGTAACTGGGCTATATCATATCACGTCTCCCCCTTTCCTGATGATGATCCAGTGTGCTTTCTTCTGTATCTCCCTCAGAAAAAGCCAGAGCCGGGGACGTGAAGGACTTTCTAAACGTTATCAAGTTTCACATCCAAATCTGCAACCATGATAACCTAGTCAAGACCTTCTGGTGTCAAACTGAATCTCCGCCCCTTCGCCTCATTCTGAAAGCCATGAGTTTGGGCAACTTACTTCACTTCCTGTGGAACAGTCGCAAGGTGGGATCAGATCTTCGCTTCTCCACGGCGGGGACAATCTGGGGAGAAAATAGCCACTGAATTTTGTTTGTAAATTAGATCCATTTTTGGAGCTCCAGTTTTGGGATCTCAATCTTACCTGTTCGATTAGTGCAAGATAGAATTCCATGGAGCTGGTCTTTATACTAGTTAGACTATCCTCTTCATAGCCACTAAAACAACATAGAGGAGACAGTTGGCTAGTTCCCCCCTCCCCCCCAATCAGGAACTCGATAGGAAGAACGCAATAGGATATAAATAAACCAAGGGCTGAAGCCCGGAAAACTAGACTCTGAGGAAGAGAATACTTCAAAGATAAATATAAAACACGATACAGATAAATGTATATAGACTATATATAGTTGAATAGGCCAAACTCCTTAGGACAGGGGTAAGCAATTCCGGTCCTCGAGAGCTGGAGCCAAGCCAGGTTTTCAGGATATCCACAATAAATATGCATGAGATAGATTTGCATCTCAAGGAGGCAGTGCATGCAAATCCATCTCATACATATTCATGGTGGAGATCCTGAAAACCTGACCTGGCTCCGGCTCTCGAGGACTGGAATTGCCTGCTTAGGAGGTGTGTAAATATTGTATACTTAGATGTGAATATAGGTAGGATGATTGACTTGGTATGAACATATATGTAGGACAGGGGTGTCAAAGTCCCTCCTCGAGGGCCACAATCCAGTCGGGTTTACAGGATTTCCCCAATGAATATGCATGAGATCTATTAGCATACAATGAAAGCAGTGCATGCAAATAGATCTCATGCATATTCATTGGAGAAATCCTGAAAATCCGACTGGATTCCGGCCCTCGAGGACCGGAGTTGCCCACCCCTGGTACAGAAGCTCACAACAGACAATAAACAGAAACATGCCCACAAAAATGCAATTTTTAACCTGTTAAAAAATGTATGCATTGTGCTTTTGGCTGGGCAATGGTGGGTGATTCTCAGCTGAGCCATTTACCCCCAAATGAAGAGCTTTGCTATTGAAGAGCTCACCAGACCAAGATAAATATTGTCGAACAGGGCTCAGTTTGCTGAGTCACTCTATAGCTCTTAAGTCTTGAAGATGTCTTGGGATCGTACTCAGCCATGTATTCATTAGGCTTAAATGACTTTCCTTGGTAGGTTGACCTGGCCATGACTGACTGTGCCCTCGATCTCACAGAGAAGACCGTGTTCTCTGTGGCACAGCAAGTGGCTGGTGGGCTGGTAGGTATGGCAAGAAAATCTGGAGGCCGGATGACAAACTTCTTCTGCCTTTATTTATCCTTCTGTTTCTCCTTCCCTGCAGGACCTTGCCATCTGGTCCTCATCAGGAAACCATCTTGCCTTGCTTCCCAAGGCAAATACCTCCCCCATCTCTTAGGGCTAGGGCAACAAACATTTCTCTGAGCTTCAGCCAGGCACAAAGATTGATTGGTAATCTTATCAAGCACTCTTCATCCTACCTTAAACCAACCTGTTTAACCAATTTGTAACCAAGAACTCTTAAAGACTTTTCCCCTGCATTCTACTTACTTGTACTTGACGTCCCTACAATGTGACTTTCACTCTGTTTCTCTTCCTCCCCACAAATATGCATGTATTCAAAGACATCACTGTTATTCTAAAAATTCATTGTATTCAAGGACTTCATTGTTATGTCTTCGCTGACTGTCCAGCTCTTCTTATTGTAAACCACCTCAAACTACTATGGCTTTGGCGATATATTGAACACGTATGTTGGTGAGGTTTAGAGTCAGCAGATCGTAGGATGTGCACAAAACAGGAGACTAAAAAGATTTCTATTAAGTAGGTGCATGGAAACATAAGAACATAAGAATTGCCACTGCTGGGTCAGACATGTGGTCCATCGTGCCCAGCACTACGCTCATACGGCGGCCCTCTGGTCAAAGACCAGCGCCCAAACTGAAACTAGCCCTGTCAGCGTACGTCCTTGTTCAGCAGGAACTTGTCTAACTGTCTTGAATCCCTGGAGGGTGTTTTCCCCTATGACAGACTCCAGAAGAGCGTTCCAGTTTTCTACCACTCTCTGAGTGAAGAAGAACATCCTTATGTTCGTATGGAATCTATCCCCTGTTATAGGGGAAAACACCCTCCAGGGATTCAAGACAAAGTTAGACAAGTTCCCGCGGAACAAGGATGTACGCTGGTAAAGCTAGTCTCAGTTAGGGTGCTGGTCTTTGACCAGAGGGCAGCTGCGTGAAGGAACTGCTGGGCACGATGGATACTGGTCTGACCCAGCAGCAGCAATTCTTATGATTCTTAAAGCACTTTTCACGATATGGGCACAGACACTTACAATAGGACAAATTCTGTTTGCAGCATGAAATCTAGCATATGAGTTGGGATTAATTGCAGCAATAACTTGTTACAACAGTAGGAGAGTTTTTACAATTCTTTATAAATCATTCGGGGGGGGGGATCCTGGGGTAGTCAGGTTGATTTAGGGTCAGGGGTTATCTTTATGGGCGGTAATTCAATGAAAAGGTGGGTTTGCCTGGTTCCATTACTTAATCAATGGAGCAGACCCTACTTTCTAGAAGACAACAAAAAAATCGGGACTCTCGGTGCTTATCCCAGACTTTCTTGAATTCTGTTTCTACTTATTCCTCCAACATCTGCCCTGGGAGGTCGTTCCTTGCATCTACCAGCCTTTCTTTGAAGAAACATTTTCTAATGTAGCTGCACGCCCTTGGAACCACTTTGTTCTAGAACTTCCTCTGTATTTTTTTTAATTTTGAGGGTTGAATGTCTCTTTCATACCTCACCCCCCCAGCCTCTTCTATGATTTTTTTTTTCTTTTTGTCTTCATAAGGTCCTTCTCTGCTGATGTGTTGCTGCTTTTTTGCTCATAGGAATATTTAATTGGAATGCAGAAGCTGATCCATGGTTATGTGGCGGCATGCAATGTCCTGATCCACGAGGATATGACCGTTCGCCTCTGCGGCCTGGGAATGGCGGCTGAGGTCTACCAGACGAGAGTTCTATCCTCTGGAAGAGCTGCAGAAGTTCCCCTGAAATGGCTGGCACCAGAGAGGATCATGAAACGGCTCATCACAGAGAGAAGTGAAGTGTAAGACATCAGTTGCATAGGAACACGGGGAGAGGGAGGGGAGGGAGGAAGTACAGGAATGGTCAAAGGCCAGAATGCTATCCTGCAGCCAGAATGGGCTGAGAGGGATGGACTATTAATTAAACCTCTGGCTAGGCCTGGGAAAAGCGTTGAATTTATAGAAGGAAGACTCAATTCTGATATGTATGGGGAGGTTGTTCCAAAGGGTCAGGGTCACCACATTAAAGCTGGAATATCTAGTGCAGTTTAATGCACTGTATTTGTGCTCTGGGACCAGCCAGTAGGATCCTGTCTACCCAGTGAAATCCTTCTGAATATCTGCCCCGAGGTTTATTAGGCAAAATGCAGATGTTTCACATGCAGAAGTCTTTCCTTAGCTACCATTCTGTTAGGGTGTCGTCTACCCCACTGAGGTCTCTTTTCAGCTGTAGGTGCTCTATTCCCATTTTGGCTATATCAGTGTGTTGCATCTCTTCCCAGGTCCTTCTTAGAGAGATTTAACTATATACAAGTGCTGTGAAACAAAACAACATAGAAACATGATGGCAGATAAAGGCCAAATAGCCCATCCACAGTATCCATCATCTCTTCTTCTCACTAAGAGATCCCACGTGCCTATTCCACACTTTCTTGAATTCAGACACCGTCTCTGTCTCCACCACCTCTTCCGGGAGACTGTTCCACGCATCTACCACCCTTTCTGTAAAAAATTTTTTCCTTAGATTACTCCAGAGCCTCTCACCTCTTAACTTCATCCTATGCCCTCTCATTGCAGTTTCTTTTCAAATGAAAGAGACTCAACTCATGTGCATTTACATCACGTAGGTATTTAAATATCTCTATCATAGCTCCCCTCTCCCGCCTTTCCTCCAAAGTATACAGATTGAGATCTTTAAGTCTGTCCCCATATGCCTTATGACGAAGACCACGCATCATTCTAGTAGCCTTCCTCTGGACCGACTTCATCCTTTTTATATCTTTTTTTTTTTTTAATTATTATTTATTTATCATTCTCATGAACATATCAAGTATACACTTGTACAGAAAGGCGGAGCTAATTAAAGAAACATAAAATTTTTCAATTAACATTAACCACAATCAAGACAAAATAATCTTAAACTCCACCTCAAGTCCTCAAATTTTGGATCCAAGAAGTAGAGCAGCGAGCATACTAAGATAAAACATAGAAATATAAAGAAAGGAAAACAGGGATACAATCAACTGACGAAAGTGACCAAATTAATCAATGAGGTGCGGCCTCCAGAATTGCACACAATATTCTAAATGAGGTCTCACCAGAGTCTTAAACAGGGGCATCAATACCTCCTTTTTCCTACTGGCCATACAAGATCTGGTTCCACCTTTCCCGAAGACATGAAATCATTGAGTAATCATAGACAGAGGCTCCAGAAATTCATAACTGATGCCTGGGTGGCATTTTGAAGAGCTGTGGCCTACCTAAGATCAGAACCAGAGATAAGGCAGCAGATGGAATGGTCAATGGGAGCAGAGACTTTCCCACCTCCACCTCCGCCAGGTCAGTCAGGTCTCTTCTTAGCTCTTCTTGCATGGCAGAGGTGAGGGCTCATTGCACTGTGCAGAGAAGGAGACACCAGCAGTGAAAAGAAGGAAATCATTATGGGGAAAAAATCAAAAGCTCATAATAATCTGTTTTTATTTTGGTTTTCACAGGTGGTCCTTTGGGATTTTATTGTATGAAATGATCACATTAGGTATATATATGTGTGTGTGTGTATTTCCTTTCTTTTAAGCAAGAACTTTATTTTTATGTACATTCAGATCTTAACAAAACAAGATATAAATTTAGAGAAAAAAAATCATATGTGGCAACATATGTCTACGCTATAGAGATAGAAAAAGGCAGTTTATAAATTTAAATTATAGTAAAATCAGAAAGGAATCCCTCTGTAGTTAAAAAAAAGAGAGAGAGAGAGCAAAAATTAGCTACTTGGGGACAACAACCCAGAGAATAACTCAGCAGATTGAGGAAGAGGAGGAGCTTCCCATTCCCCTAAGGAAATGACTCAGGCATACAGTGACACAGTAAATGACGGCAGAAAAAGACCCTCACGCTTCATTCAGTCTGCCCAACAAGGTGGCCACTGCCGTGCCTGCACTCCCCAGATACCCATGCTTAAATGCTGGTTGGGAAAACACCACCATGCCAACCGCAGGCTCAGCGTTCCAGCTAAGAACTGTCACTGGGATGACTGGAGGGGAAGAAATCCCTAGTTACTAGTAATTGAAGCTCATATATGCTCAGGGCCGAATTTATATAACTTACAACATTTAATTTAAATTGAATCAGGTTGGGCAGACTGGATGGACCATTCGGGTCGTTATCTGCCGTCATCTACTATGTTACTATGTAAGAGCCCCTCCCTCAATTAAGTGGAAAGTGTATTAGACAATACATGGAAAAAAAAAATGTAAAACAGCCAACAGGTGTCAATAATAGCAAAAATTATGATTATTTTTTACAAGGTCTGACAATTAAGTTCATGAACTTGCCACCGTGCGCAGATTCTCATAATGGCACGCTAAGTTCGCAGAAGTAGGCGCCCTATCACTGCCTAACTTAATTGGGGGGTGGGGGAAAATAGGGAAGGTAGGGGATGTTTTTTTTGGGGGGGGCACCTGATGTAGGGGTGGGCATCCTTCCTGCCATTTTGTCTCGTGTGGGTGGTTTAATTGGTTTAATCAACACGCTAATTGACTGTGCTAATTAAAAACCAATTAAAATCTTATTTAAAAAAAAAAAAAATGTAGGTGCTGGAATCACATCTACAGAGGCTGAGGTCAGAGTAGGTGTAGACGCGACTCATGTGAAAGGTAAGCGCCATTAATCTAGGTCTTCAAAACTCTGGCCTACCTTTCACGGCAGCCGTGATTCTGCAAACGGCACCATCGGGTGATTGGCGTTTTTATAGGCTGTCATCGATTACGGCACAGGTTTGCAGAATCTGTCCATTTCTGTGCGTAAAAAGGCTTTACAAGGGCAAAAAGCCTAAAACAGCTGCCCTAAAGCATAATTCAGTTAGAGAATGACACGGAGGACAATTTTTTCCTCTCAATTCACCCGTCCCGACACCGCGAGTTTTGTCACTGTCCCCGCCCCATTCCTGTAAGCTCCACCTTAACTGCACAAGCCTCGAACACTTATGAATGGGGCAGGGACAGAAAAAGAACTCGTGGGGACGGGATGGGAAAATGAGTTCCCGCGGGGGTGGGGGAAAAGTTTGTCCCCCGTGTCATTCTCTAAATTCAGTATGATGAGATGGGAATACCGGTACAATCGTCTGCCGCTTCGATATCACTGCGACTTTCAATCTGTCACGCTGAGAACATAACAGAAATCGTAGAGGAGGAATGGGATAGGAAGAGAGAAGTTTCAAGTTTATTATATTATTTGATTGAACGCTTTTCAGGATACAAAGCGTTTTACAAAGAAATAAAATTGGATTTCTTAAATCACAAATACATCGTAAATAAAAATAATTACTTTAAAATTAAAAAACAAACCGGGGTAACAAACCACATGAAACAATAGGAAAGGAGGAAAAAAGAAAAAATACAATATAAAAAAAAAAAAATGTATTAATCAGATTAGTGAAGGGAGAACTGGAAAAGAGAGACAGAAATGCCACACAGAGGCAGCTGGAGCTCACAGCCTGCCTGTTTCTTTTGCAGGCTCTCCTCCCTATCCAGATCTTCATCCTGCAGATGTGCTGCCAAGTCTGCAAAGACAGCGTCGCATGCCGCAACCCGAGCAGTGCGGCGGTCAGCTGTAAGTACTTTCTACGTATAACAATATGATGGAAAGATTTCTTTTTTTTTTTAAGTAGGGGGGACATATGTGGAAGGTGGTCTAGCGTTCCCTTTATTGTGGCGCCAATGCTAAAATAGGTGTAATTGGAGGAGAGTGTGGTGTAGTGATTAGAGATACAGTGGCCTCAGCACCCTGAGGTTGGGGGTTCAAACCCTGCACTGCTCCCTGTGACCCCGGGCAAGTCGCTTAATCCTCCACTGCCCCAGCTACATTAGAAGGTTGTGAGCTCACTGACAGACAGGGAAAATGCCTGATCTAGCTGTACGTAAATCGCTTTGAGTCTGGGTGTAAAACTACAAAAAGGCGGTATCCAAGTCCCAACCCCTTTCCCTGATGTCATAATGCCTCATTCCACCAATAAGAGCCAACTTCATCAGTGATGTCACAATGACTTCATTGTTCTCTACTTGGCTCACTTCTGATACGGTATTTGAGGAGAGTGTGGTACAGTGGTTAGAGCTACAGCCTCAGCACCCTGAGGTTGCAGGTTCAAATCCTGCATTGCTCCCTGTGACCCTGGGTAAGTCACTTAATCCTCCACTGCCCCAGGCACATTAGCTACACTGTGAGCCCACCAGGACAGAAAGAGAAAATGCTTGAAGTACCTGTACGTAAATCGCTTTGAGTGTGGTTGGAAAAACTATAAAAAGGTGGTATATAAGTCCAAATCCCTCTCTCTGATGTCATAATGCCTCATTCCACCAATAAGGACCAACCTCGTCAGTGATGTCACAATGGCTTCATTGTTCTATACTTGGCTCACTTCTGATACTAGATACTGAATTGGAGGAGAGTGTGGTGTAGTGATTAGAGATACAGTGGCCTCAGCACCCTGAGGTTGGGGGTTCAAATCCTGCGCTGCTCCCTGTGACCCCGGGCAAGTCACTTAATCCTCCACTGCCCCAGCTACATTAGAAGATTGTGAGCTCACTGGGACAGATAAGGAAAATGCTTGAAGTACCTGTGTGTAAACCACATTGAATATGGTTTTAAAAGTACAAAAGGGCAGTATATAAGTCCCAATCCCTTTCCCGTTTTGTGGCACCACAGGCATAGCTATGGAATTGGGAGGGGTGGTAAGAGCCACTCCCCAGAAAATGAATCATCAAAGCAAACCTACATTAAATAAACTATAATGCTTTTACTTGAACTGTTCATAAGTGACTATTACTAGCAAACTTTTCCTGTCAGTAACTAAATGTCCAGCAAGCAATTCTAGGACTTCTTAACAATCAATGATCTGAAACAATGTCAAAATATAGAATTTTGTTTCTGCAAACTGGCACTTCATGAAATAAGATAACACTCTTTTCAGCTCAGAATTTAGGAAGTTGGTTGGTTAGGCTGAGAATAAAAGTGAGCCAAGTATAGGACAATCAAGCCATTGTGACATCACTGATGAGGTTGGCTCTGATTGGTGGAATGAGGCATTATGACATCACAATCTCAGCTCTGGTTTCCAGAGACTGGAACTCTTCACACTTCGAGGAGGTGCTGAAAAGTTCTCAGCCCAACCAAGAAGAGAATGATCTGGATAGGGTTCGATCAATGATCAAAAAATAGAATTTCATTTCTACAAATTGGCACTTAACGAAATAAGAACACTTTTTTTCAGCTCCAGAGGCAAAATAACGCTCAGAATTTAGGAAGTTGGTTGGTTGGGCTGAGAATAAAAGTGAGCCAAGTATAGGACAATCAAGCCATTGTGACATCACTGATGAGGTTGGCTCTTATTGGTGGAATGAGGCTTTATGACATCACAATCTCAGCTCTGATTACTGGAGACTGAGACCCAGATGCACTAAAGCCAGCGATCGTTGCTAAACCTGTTTTAACAGCTTTAGCAACAATCGCATTTGCTGACCCGATACAAAAAACGGCTCACCCCTGATTTTTCTGCATGATTGCTCATTCCCTGATCCGACCATGCTGATTATTATTAAAATGCCATGTAAACTAGTAGAGCAATTGATGCTCTAACATGGCTTCCTGATACACTAAAAAAGTAATCGCTTTTACCAATCAAAAAAAAAAAAGTGACTGGTCAAGACCAGTTGCTTACCTGTCTAATCTTTTTTTTTAATGGGCACAGATGCTGTGCATATTACACATGCACAATATCTGCCCAATTAGAAAAAAAGCACCTCCCCTCCCTGCCAATGATGGCTTTCCCTGACAAACCGGTACCAGGAAAATATGGCATGAAAAAAGTGGAAAATTGCTGGACTCCTACAACTCTCGATGGAGACTGCCCCAACTTTGTTGGCTGGTCTGAGAACTTTTCAGTGGTCCCTCGTGCAAAACATCTACCAAGCTGTTTCTCCTTCCTTCTTCCTGGGGCCCCTCCATCCCAGAGATACCCACTCATATTGTCCACTTGCTTGTCCTACCAAGATTGTTGGCTTAAATGTTGGATAAGAAATGGAGAGTTTGATGTTTCACTCAATAGCTTCGGGATTAGTCCACACCTAAGATAAAATTCTCCTTTTGTCTTATTCTGGAATCTGCATTCCTAATTTATCATAAAAAATAGGAGAGGGGGCTGGTTTAACTTTGTCTCTGTTGATCGATACTAAAACTTGACTGGGGTCAAATACGGTAAACTAATCAAAGGCTTTATCTCACTATCTCGACCCCTTTTTTTTTTTTTGATTAACAATGACTGTTCTTATATGATTTAGAATATTCATTGCCTATGTATGGCAAACACAAAACAATTAAGCATAGGTTTCAGCTTTTTGAATCTCTGTCTTTGAGCACATTGCCGTTCAAATGCCGATTCATCAAACCGATCCATTTTTTTGTGTGTCCTCTTGTTTTGGCATAGGTATGGCATCATGAAGAACTGTTGGCATTGGAAGGCTACCAATAGACCCAGGTTTTCAGAGCTGATCCAAGAACTGGATTCTCAGAGCATTTTTGCTGATGATGTTCAGTTGCTAATGAATACACAAACTTTGGACTCCAATCAGTATCGACGCATTGCTGGTCTTGTCTCCTGAGAGGTTCATTGGGGGAGGTAGGATGAAGGGAACATTTCCTCTCTCCTGCTGTCCAAAGCCAGAATCATGGCAGGGCATCGAGTATTGCTTTGTTATCAAGTGGGGGCTGAACATCTGGCAATAGTTGAAGGAGTCAAATATATATTAAACAGGGATAAAGTTGTTTTTGTGAGACATGCAAAGTCCACAGTATGTACTAATGAATCCGTGTACTCAGAATGCTAACGCAACAGTATAATTGCCGAATATCCTTTTTCACATATGCTCAGAAACGAAAAGTTCCCCCAGGGTATTAGCCCTATAGGGGAACCATCACATATGTGTTGCTTGTTGAAAAAAATCAAAATAATAAATGAGACATGTTCAACTTGTTTAACTTATCTTGATGTTGAACTTGACTTTTATAAGTAGACGGTCCCAACGCAGACCAAGTTTCGTGCTCTTCGTCAGGAGACCCAATCAATGACTTTACTTAATATGAAACCCGATGCTTAACTGTCAATACATATTTCTTCAAGACGCCGTCTTCTTGCCCTTAAAGGGGTTGGAGACCAAAGTCATGGAGCCCAATCTTCTGATCACGTAACAACTCTCAACACAAGTCAGGAATTCTCTCCCTGTGTATCTGTATCCAGGTGTAGCATGAAAAATTGTCATCCCAAACCCTAAACACAGAGGTTGATTTATGTCCCTGAGCTGCAGCTTCCTTTAGTAACAGAAGAGGAGCAAAGTGGAGCACATCCATTAGTATGTTAACTTAAAGAGACATGAAGAGTATTGATAAAAAGCAAATATCAGACATTCTAAAATTATTCCTCCTGTTACTGGCTGCATCCTTGAATTTCATGAATCTCAGTAGGAATATTTTCTAACAGTTTTGTTCTGCCATACGCCCTTGGCTGGCATTTAAGTAGAACTATGGCATAGAAGGAAGGCATGTAAGAGATGCTTGGGAATAGCAGAGCAGGAATAAACTCAGCAGAATGGACCAACCTACAAGGACTAATTCATATATCTTTTTAAAAGTCTTTTCACATCTCCGGTAGGCCACCTGTGTGTCCCTTTAACCAGTGATCACATTTAAATGCAGTTCTCTGCAACTCTGGGGGGAAGGAGCGCGTTGGAACATGGGAGAGGCACGATTTTGGGACAAAGGCTAGAATGAAGGGAGGGGGCACAAATTCAGGACATGGAAGGAAGGGAGGAGGCATGAATGGGACACAAGGGAGGGAGGGAATAGAAAAGGAGAATTGTTGGGCATGAATGTGTGAGTGAGAGGGAAAGAGATGGCGCACATGGGGAAAGGAAGAAAGGAAAATTGGGCATCGAGAAAGAGGAGTGAGATAGAGATGCATGGGAAACAGAAGAATGAGAGGAAGAAATGCTAGATATGGTGGTGGACAGGGACAGATTGAAGGAGACGCAAGGGGAAGGAATGTTGGACATAGTGATGGAGGAAGTCGTGGAGAGATAGGAGAAATGGTCATGGGGCTGGTGGGCAGTGGTAAAAAATGCTGTACATGATCCAGGGGATGAGAGAGGGAGAAATGTTGGATGTGGCAGTAGAGGGGGGGGGGGGAAGAGATGCAGCCTGGATCTCTCTCTTTCCCCACTCCCTTTGCAGCAAGGGAGGGAATGAGAGAAAGACAGTGAGAAAGAGAGGGAGACATGTTGCCAATAGGGGTGGAGGAGAGGAAGCGTACAGGAGGTAGAAAGAAATATTGGATGCACAGTCAAAAGGAAGTGCAACCAGAGACCCCTGAAATCACCAGACAACAAAGGTAGGAAAAATGATTTTATTTTCAATTTAGTGATCGAAATGTGTCAGTTTTGAGAATTTAGATCTGTCTATATTTTGCACAATATATCTATTTTTCTATAGTGACATTGCATATTTTAAAGTCATCTGCCGTGACCTCTCTGAAAAAAAATAACAAATATAAATGATAATTAACATTTTCTCGGTGTACAGTGTGCTTTGTGTTTTTGTTTAGGATGAGCTGGGGAGGGTTTTGATAGAAGCTCCAGTGACAGGATGGTTAGGATAGGCTAGAGCGGACTTCGATGGCAAATCAAGCAGTACCGGGCAGACTTCTATGGTCTATTGCCCAAAATATTAAAGAAAAGACAATTTTAAACATGAATGTATAATGAGTGAGAATGTTGGTGATGGACCGTTCAGGTCTTTATCTGCTGTCATTTACTCTGTTAATGGGTCTTTTACAAGCAGATCAAGACAATTTACAAAATTAGTAGCATGTGGAAGTTTGAAATTTTTGGGTGGCCTTCAGAGCTTTCCGGTATTCACCACTGCGGCCCTTAACGTGTAAAGATTGGAGATCATTGCCTTACGCCAGCTAATGGTTAATTGATTCCCACTGAAAATCAGCTGCAAAATTTCTCCCCCGTGTACGAGCTCTTCAGGTCCTGTGCCCGTCCGAGTCCACTACATCAAGTTTCAAGTTTATTAAAATTTTGATCAATCGCCTATCACGGTTGGCTGGATTTATTTATATTTTTATACCGTTCTCCCAGGGGAGCTCCGAACGGTTTACATGCGTTTATTCAGGTACTCAAGCATTTTTTCCGTCTGTCCCGGTGGGCTCACAATCTATCTAATGTAACTGGGGCAATGGGGGGATTAAGTGACTTGCCCAGGGTCACAAGGAGCAGCGTGGGTTTGGACCGACAACCCCAGGGTTCTGAGGCTGGAGCTTTAACCACTGCACCATACTCTCCCCCCTAGGTGATGTGCATAAAATGGGGCGGGGGAGAGGGTATATAAAATCTTTTTATTAAAAGACGCATTTTATCATGAGCCAAGCAAAGATTCTGGATATTTGCAATTCCTGATATACAAGGGGTGATTTAACTTGCTTTTTTACCTTAAGGGGTTGGAGGAACTGCCGTACAGCGAAAGATTAGAGAAACTGGGCCTCTTCTCCCTCGAACAGAGGAGATTGAGAGGGGACATGATCGAAACATTCAAGATAATGAAGGGAATAGACTTAGTAGATAAAGACAGGTTGTTCACCCTCTCCAAGGTAGGGAGAACGAGAGGACACTCTCTAAAGTTGAAAGGGGATAGATTCCGTACGAACGTAAGGAAGTTCTTCTTCACCCAGAGAGTGGTGGAAAACTGGAACGCTCTTCCGGAGGCTGTTGTAGGGGGAAACACCCTCCAGGGATTCAAGACAAAGTAGATAAAGACAGGTTGTTCACCCTCTCCAAGGTAGGTAGAATGAGAGGGCACTTTCTAAAGTTGAACATACATACATAAGAAAGCTCTTCTTCACCCAGAGAGTGGTAGACAACTGGAACGCTCTTCTGGAGTCTGTTATAGGGGAAAACACCCTTCAGGGATTCAAGACAAAGTTAGACAAGTTCCTGCTGAACAAGAACGTGCACAGGTAAGGCTAGTCTCAGTTAGAGCAGTGGTCTTTGACCTGGGGGCCGCCGCGTGAGCGGACTGCTGGGCATGACGGGCCACTGATCTGACCTAGCAGTGGCAATTCCTATGTTCAAACTTTTCAAACAACTTAGGGGTTCTTTTACTAAGGCCCGCTAACCGATTTAGCGCCCGCTAAATGCTAAGGTGCCCTTAGAATATAATGGACGCCTTATCATTTAGCGGACGCTAAATCAATTAACGTAAAAGGACCCCGTAGTCTCTATCGAGGGCTATACACTTAGTCCAGCGAGTTTCCAGTTTTTTCGTATCGTAGGAAAAATAGCTAACGAAAAAACTGGAAACTCGCTGGACTAAGGGCTCCTTTTACAAAGGTGCGCTAGTGTTTTTAGCGCACGCACCAGACTGGCATGCGCTAGCCGAAAAAACTACTGCCTGCTCAAGAGGAGGTGGTAGCGGCTAGCGTGCACGGCCTTTTAGAGCTCGCTGTTCCGCGCGTTAAGGCCCTAACGCACCTTTGTAAAAGGAGCCCTAAGTGTATAGCCCTCGAAAAGAGACTCCGTTGTTTAAGTTGCTTTTCAATCAAACCACCCTCATACGTAGGGTTCCCCCCCCCCCACCTCGGCCTGGGAATATAAATAAAAGCGTGCCAATATGAAGCAGTTTTTGTTTTTGGTGGAACTCGGTGTGTCACAAGTATAAAATGGAAAGAGCGCTTGCAGTTCAACATGGATATTTTAATAAATTTAAGGATGTGTGGGGGCCATTAATAAGGTATTATAATGAATAATCAGAATTTATCCCTACTTACTTAATATGTATTGTTTTGTGGGTGGGGGGGTGGGTTTTGTGGTTTTCATTATCAAATTATAAACAAATGATCTAAATTATTATATTATAAGCTGATAAAGGGTATGGAAAATCTCTCATAGACTGACAGATTGAAACAGTTAGGGCTTTTCTCCCTGGAGAAGCGGAGACTTAAGAGGGGACATGATAGAAACCTTCAAGATCCTGAAGGGCATAGAAAAAGTAGACAGGGACAGATTTTTCAAATTATGGGAAACCACAAGTACAAGGGGGCACTTGGAGAAATTGAAAGGGGACAGGTTTAGAACAAACGCTAGGAAGTTCTTTTTCACCCAGAGGGTGGTGGATACATGGAACGCGGTGTAGAGGTAGGTTATAGGGATAGGAGTAGAGATAGGTTATAGAGCTAGTCAGGGACCACTGCTCAGGCAATGGGCCTGATGTGCCGCCGCGGGAGCGGACCGCTGGGTGAGATGGACCTCTGGTCTGCGGAGGCAACTTCTTATGTTCTTATGATATATTATATTTGAATATAATTTCTGGGAGGGTGGAGTGGGATATAATCTTTTTTCTTGAGAAATTGTAGAACTTCAAGTGATGTATATTAAATGATGACTTTATTGTACACTTGTTGAAAAATTTAAAATGAATAAAGATATATATAAAAAAAAAAAGAAGCAGTTTTCTTATAAAAAAAAACAACCAAATAATATACCAGCAGAGGAAGGAAACCTCTAAACAGCAAAACAAGAGGTGAAAAAACTATTTGCAGAACATTTTAATCTAAAACATAAAATTAATGTCAAAGTACAATGTTTTCGTGATCTTTGTACACAATCTCTCTTCTCCTGTGATCAAAAATTAAAATAAGCAAAGAAAAACGATGAAACTAAGGTTATCCAATTACATTCCAGATATTTATTTTATTTCTTTATTTTTGTCAACTTTCATCTGGGGTGGGGGATTTCATTTGGAGGGAAGGGTAGGGAGTAAGGGAATGGAATCAAGGGGGGGGGGTGTAGAAAGGAATGGATTAGTTCATATGGAAATTTAATTTGGAGGAATGATATAAATATGTATGAAATATTATTATTATGATTCTTATTGTAATGAATGCATTTTTGCATTATCTTATTGTATTTCTTACTGGATTCTTTCAATAAAAATTGTTATAAAAAAAAGTATTCAAACAGCACAAGAATCGGTACAAAATAAATATATTCAAAAGAAAATATAATCCTTTTATACAACCTTAATCCAAACAACTGGTACAAATTGCTACAGTCTACTTTCACTTTTTTAAAGCTCAAATCAAAACTTTGATCGTTTTTTCCCCCCAAAGAAATAGCCAGGACCAGGCATTGACAAAAAAACTCCATCTAAAGGTCCATTTAACCCATTAGGCTGTGATTTGATGTCCAGAAGTTATAATGAAAGGGAGGAGGAGTTAATGAATTAATACGGGAAACAGTGTGGTGTCGGCAGTCGGCACAGGCCCACGCTAGCAGTGAAAACAGCGACTTGACACTTAACATGTATGAAGAGAATAACACATAGGATCTGCCTCTTAACACACATTGCAAGATAGTTCAAAAAGCAGTTTTAGTCAAGCGAGTTCTCAAAGGGATAACTTAGATTAAATTTTTTGTGTGGCGGGGTGTCCTCAGTGTGTAAAGTCAGCGATAGGAGAAGACCTCCAGCGCTTAACGTGAATGGCACGGGTTATCCAACCCCTGCCAGCACACCATCACTGGACACCTCACGTGTGCTCAAAATAAATAATACTAGTGAGAATAACTCAAGTAGTGATAATTGCTTTATAAATCGCACAGGTGCAGTAACAAGCGGGAAGCCCGCTAAGAGAACCCCCCGGCCAACTCCAGCAGGACGAAAAATCAGACTTAGCTTAAGATTTGGTTCAAGAGTCCATAATCCAACAGGAGACCCTAATCACTGCTTTTTGAATTATCTTGCTAAGTACCTATAGCAGTTCAGTGTTCCCCCGGTCATTCGCGGTCGGTGATTCTCGGTCCCAGTCATTCACGGTGTTTTCCGACCGTGACCGCCGACCAGAAGAGGACAGCTGGAGAGAGCAGCCGGAGCACTGGCAAGTGAAGGAAATCACTTGCTGTATGGTCCGACTGCCTCTTCCTGCACTAAAGCCGGGCCTCACCAATCAGGAGCTGTGTGTCAAAGCCCGACTTTAGTGCAGGAAGAGGCGGTCGGAGCTTACAGCGAGTGATTTCCTTCACTCGCCGGTGCTCCGGCTGCTCTCTCCCGCTGCCCTCTCCAGTCTCCCCCACAAAAAACCGTAGTCGCGGTTTTCCAAGATTCGCGGGGGTTCCTGTACTATTTTGGGATTACAGTGTTGGTCTTAACACATATTAGCAACTGCTCCCTTAATGTGTGTTATGGGATTGCTTATTAACATTAACCGGGCAGATAATGCGGAGCATTTAATGACACCTCGGTAGGTGGTGTTAAGTGTGGTACAATAACTACCTCTGCATTTACTATATGGGAAGATGCTGGCCATGTCCCTGAGAGTGAATGCAGAGGTTGCAGTCAAGCTGTGTTTATTTTTGCAGCTAAGGCGGTAACTGTAAAACTTTAGCACAGCTTAAAGGAGGTATAGTGCACTTCAGAAGACACTCAGAAACACCCAACTCCTGAGATCAAAAGGACTGAGGAAGAGGCAATGGGGCTCATTTTCCAAAAATGGCATAAACCGGCACTTGGACTCATGTTATCCTTATCTGTTGCCTTTCCTTTTTAAATTGTAGTTCTCCCTTTGCCCATATGTTCCAGTAAGTGATTCGTGTTTATGTGTCTTATGTTTTTAAATGATTACACGTTTCCCCAATTTTATTGTAAATGGCTTCAAATTTTATGTAAAGCGATCAAACAAATTTTTAATAAACTTGAAACTTAATCACCAAAAAGTCCAAGTGCCGATTTTCAAAACGTAAGTTTTTAGACACCTTACAGGTCATTTATCCTCCAGATGTTTAAATGTTAAGGAGGCGTGCTTTGGGTGGTCTTAGCACGTGGACATCTTGCAGGGCTAATCAAAACATTTCCCAAGACATCCAGGATGCCATTTAGACGTCTGGTGGTAGACCTATTTTTAAAAGTGTCTAAGGGCCAAAAAGGTACCCAAACTGATCAGATGAATACTGGAACGTTGAAAGCATGGCTCGCCCACGTTGCCCCAGTGGTCAATAACCCCCTCCTACCCCCTAAGATGGGAGAGAAATGGTATATACCAACCTCTATGACAGCTGCAGATATTATGGGAAATCCTAGTAGAGCAGCAAGCATGTGTTTGGAATAGCCTGGTGGGCAGTGTAGTTACCAACACAAAAAGACGCAGGGGAGGGACTGTGCACATCAGCCTTCAAAACAAATGTAAATTTATTAAAAGTATTTAAATCATTAAAACATATACATAAAATAATTCAAACCTAATGTAGAATCCTTAATCATTTTTTGCTGGACCCCGACATGGTCCGTGTTTCGGCTTCTAAATGCAAGCCTTCATCAGGGGTGTGCTTTTAATCACCAGTAGATGGCGCTGGAATTCCGAGCAGCATTACGGACTGCAATCCTTTTTGTATTTCCATGACACCAGTGCCATCTACTGGTGATTACAAGCACATCCCTGATGACGGCTTGCATTTAGAAGCTGAAACACAGACTGTGTTGGGGTCCAGCAAAAAAAGGACTAAGGACTCTTTATTAGGCTTGAATCGTTTTATGTATATGTTTTAATGATTTAAATGTTTTTAATAAATTTACATTTGTTCCAAAGTCTCAGAAAGAAGAATAAGACAGAGGTGGAGTACAAGCACCAAGACTGTCCAGAGAAATCTGTTACATTGGATACTGTGAATTGTACGTGTTTATCTGTGATACAATCATCAGACTATCCAAGAACACCTGAAACTGGGGGAGGGCAAGACTCGTCAATGTATAGGAGGGAGAAACTTCAAGGAAGTCAGTGACAGTCGTATTAAGGATCAATGATCGCCCAACCTTTCCCCTCCCTACCACTCACCGGTGGTTGTCCACTGCAAGCTCAGATTTGCAGTAGCTCAAGCAATATTTGAAAGAAAACTTCCTAGTGTTGGTGAATGCCGCTTCAACTTGGATATGAGCTGACATTCTTACAAAACTATGAAGACCATTTTTGATAGGTTGTGTAAGTCCCATTTTGGACGTTTTCCACAAGACATCCAAAGTCGGAGGAAGAGAAATGGCAATTTTTGAATCTGGTCATCACAAGACGTCCATTTTTTTAAAAAAATTATTTGCCTACTTAGATGTCTTGACTGCCAGGATGACCGACCCTTATTTTTTTGACCACAGAAACATCTGAATTCAAAACGTCCTAATCCAGATCATTTGGGAAGGGCCAGCATTGTAACATGGCCACACAGACATGCCAATACAGCAGTGGGGGCAATTTAGGAGGTGCTGCTGTGAACGCCACATTAGAGAATGACACGGGGACAAATTTTTCCGCGTCCCCGCAACTCATTTTCCCATCCCGTCCCAGAGAGTTCTTTTGCAAGCTCCATCCTCATCTGCACAAGCATCAAACACTTTAAAACCATAAGTGTTCGAGGCTTGTGTGGTTAAGGCCGAGCTTACAGGAATGGGAGCAGGGACAGCGACAAAACTCACGGGACGGGGAAAAATTTGTCTCCATGTCATTCTCTACTTCACATAAAGGATGCCAGGTTTACATCCCACCATAACCCCCTTATAATATATGGTGAGCCCTCCAAACCCCTCCTCCCCCCCAAAAAAACCCTCAAAATAAACCATACTATACCCGTCTCTCTACCACCCCAATAGCCCTTATGGCTGCAGGTGGCACCTATATGACAGTAGAGTAGGGTTTTGGTGGGCTCACACTTTCCACCATAAATGTAGTGGTTAGAGTGGCTTTTGGGTCTGGCTCCTTCTCTCTCTGACTCACTAGCCCGCTCACCAGGCTACTTAAGAATTAGACGCATTTAAATCAGGTCTAGCTCACAACATCTAAGTTTTGTCAAGGACGTCTTGAGAAAGGTTCGATTATTACCACAAGACGTCCAAGTTTAAGCTTGCCCAGAACACGCCTCCAACACGCCCCTCCCCCCCTTAGTCTTGGACACACAACGGCTATGGTGCCCCACAAGACATCCAGAAAGACAGTTTCGAAATTAGCACTTGGACGTTTTGAAAATGCCCCTATAAGTCTGTGGATGTAAAAATAGAGGGCATCCAATCCCTTAGGAACCTATCCTTCCTAAACGAGTTACTATACTGCAGAACAGTCAAATCTATTGTGTCTGAATGGGAAGTTTCTCTCACTTAAGATTCGGCGTGCAGTAATTCTTCCTGTGGTCGGGAACAGCAATTCCACCGACCTCCTCCAGCCGTACCACTGCAATCAGCAATATAACGTCACGCATAGTCACACATGCTGAGAAATTTCATAAACAAGGGCAGAGGTGGGCAACGAGGGCCGGAATCCAGTTGGGTTTGTAGGATTTCCCCCATGAATATGCATGAGATCCATTTGCATACAATGGGAGGCAGTGCATGCAAATAGATTTCATGCGTATTCATGGAGGAAATCCTGAAAACCCAACTGGATTCCGGCCCTTGTTGTCCACCCCTGGACTAGGGTTCCCAGGATTACCGACACGCTCTGAAAATGCTGCCGATTTTGTGTCAAAAGAGTGTGTTTAAAATACAATGTACACTAGGTGAGACTGTATTTGGTCAAAGGCCATGATTTTGACAGGAAACATAAGATGAAAAGAAGCTGCTCTGTCTGCTCCATGAGTCCCGATGATTTACTGCATTTTAGGAACAGCACTCCACAGGGCAAATGGGAAAAGGATGTAGGAGCTGGCCCAGAGGAGATAGTACAGACATGCCAGACGGGATGAGGAAAATAACAGCATCATGACACCTGCAACACAAAAGCAGGACACACGGGTTAGAAGTCTGCTCTAGGGAAAATAAAAGAAATAAAACTTCTGGACTTCTTTTCATCTAAAGCAGGGGTAGGCAATTCCGGTCCTCGAGAGCCGGAGCCAGGTCAGGTTTTCAGGACATCCAC
The DNA here is from genome assembly GCF_902459505.1 of Geotrypetes seraphini. Taxonomy (NCBI): domain Eukaryota; kingdom Metazoa; phylum Chordata; class Amphibia; order Gymnophiona; family Dermophiidae; genus Geotrypetes; species Geotrypetes seraphini. Next base: position 6,261,661 of record NC_047098.1, read on the forward strand.
AATGACTATGTATGAGATGGATTTGCAATCACCATATATTTAGCCTATTATTACATTACATTACAGATTTCTATTCCGCCATTACCTTTCGGTTCAAAGCGGATTACAAAAAGAGTTATGGAAGAAGGGTTACAACGTTAGATCAGAGAAGGTTTCCAAGAGAGGGAAAAGTAGGATCTGGGGTTAGGGAGGGGATGGTAAGAGGGGGCTTAAGCTTTATCATGGTATTAAGCTTTATTAAGGGATTTCTTGAAGAGTATAGTTTTTATGTCCTTTCTGAACATCTTGTAGTCTGGGGTTGGAGACTTGGTTGTCTATCTTCGCTGCCTGAGTGGCCAGTAGTCCGTTGTATAGTTTTTTCCGTTTTACTTCTTTGATTGGGGGGTAAGTGAATGGGGTGCGTGTTTTTCTATGCCTGGTAGAGGTGGTTTGGATGAGGCGGTCGTTCAGGTAGGTTGGGCTGTCTCCGTTTATAGTTTTAAATAGTATACAGTAGAATTTAAATTGTATTCTTTCCTATTATATATCAGCAAATATCCTCGAGTGAAGCTAGTGACTTGATTCACCAAAACATGCAACACTCATCATAACTCATAGTATTCAATTCTATTTTACAGCTTAAGTCTTCTTATGCCATGCTTCATCAAACACTTAGAGATTAAAGATGTATTCAAAATCTTCCTTTCTTCAAAAGACCTCAGGGCTACCCTTGAATTCTCTATTTTATGTAAAATTCAAGTTAATAGTAGCAAGCTTCCTCATCGGTCTATTTTAAATCTTAATCATACCTCTTATAAGATTAATAATATGCCTGTGGCACTTATCTTAGTTAGCAGCAAGGAGGGACTCCGACGAGAATTCACGTTTCGCTATAAGCTGATCTAAATGGGGACTTTCCTTGAAACAGTTTATAGCGAAACGTGAATTCTCGTCGGAGTCCCTCCTTGCTGCTAACTATATGTTTTAGAAATGTTAATTTCTTTCCTTTCCTTTCTTAAATATGATTAAGTTGTGATGTAAACCGCTTTAATCCTTTTTGGCTTTATAGGCGGTATAGAAAGATTTTAACAAACATAAACATCCTGTTTCCGACCGTGGTCCATTCAGATCACAAGCACCTGGGCAGGAATAAAATCTGTGTGCATATTTTCCTGGGGATTATTTGAAAATGGGCGTGTACGTGCATATTTGTCATTTTAAAATCAGTATGGCTTTATGCACGCTCCGGATGCAGAAGGCAGCACCTGTTACAAAATGCTCCTCTGGGTAGACACCCTTGTGAGCTACTGTTGTCAACTGGTTCCAGATTTTCAAGACAAGCAGATGCGGTAAAACCAGACCTGATCAACTTGTCCTGAGAAAATGGAATAAGCAGGTAACCTCACACTTCCTGCTTTAATTGCTGTATGTGTCTCAAAGTAATCAAACTGCTGCTCTCAAAACCTTCCTAATACATCTCCAACTTAGCAGAGGATTGAAAAATGAGCCACTTCTGAGGCTCAAACCCATATTGATGCACTTCCGTTACTCCTTCATGACTTGGCCTGATCTTCATATCAACCAGGTCTCTGAAAATCATTTTGAGAGAGTATTTCAACTCACCCCCTGTAAAGACCATCTTTTTCCAGAGCTGGGATTCTAACACTTTGTCATGCGGATAAAAGCCCTGATCCACCATGAAGAGGATCATGACGACAGCTGTGATGCGCAGAATCAAGAGGTTGCCACTCGACAACAGGAAAGCGCATACCAGGATGCAGGAGGCATAGGTACACGGCAGCCCACGGTACATAAAAGGGATTCCTGAAAATGAACCGGGAGAAACACAAAATGGTAAGCTACAGAATAGGGGTGTCAAAGTCCTTCCTCGAGGGCCGCAATCCAGTTGAGTTTTCAGGATTTCCTCCAATGACTATGCATGAGATCTATCTGCATGCACTGCTTTCATTGTATGCTAATAGATCTCATGCATATTCATTGGGGAAATCCTGAAAACCCGAATGGATTGCGGCCCTCGAGGAGGGACTTTGACACCCCTGCTACAGAAAAATGCTGATGCCAGTGGCTCCCTCGAACCCATAGATTCCCATACAAAATTCTACTTCTAGTTTTCAAAACATGCCATTTTTCTCGATGGAAACCCCTCCAGAGAATTTCCAGCCAGATAAATGTTGCCACCTTCACCCTGTGTTGAGCTGAATTTTCCATGCACTTGTTTTTGTAATAATAATAATAATAATAACAGTTTATATACCGCAATACCGTTAAGTTCTATGCGGTTTACAGAAGATTAGTGGGGTACAAGTTGAGTTAACTTAAGGGATGTGGGAACAATGGGGAGAAAGGGCAAGAGAGGGGAAGGAGGGAAGTGGGTCAGCTGTCTAGGTATTTTATGCTATAACACATTAGGATAATTAAGGAACGTTTGATTTTGAAAGAACTAATGAAGAGATGCAATTTGAAATTTAGAGAATGACACGGTGACAAAATTCATCACCGTCCCCATCCCCGCGGATAACCGCGGGAAATAATCCCATGTCATTTTCTAGTGTCTATTTCAACCTCGGTCCTTCTACACCAGCATTCTTCAGAGCAAAGCTTGTGGGTCAGTGGTTGTGGCCATTCATACTCTGATTCTTATGGGAGCCAAGGATAATGAAGCCATTGTGACATCACTGATGTGATTGGCTCTTAGGCACTGGTGGAATGAGGCATTATGACATCACAATATCTGCTCTGGATACCAGAGACTGTCATTCTGTAGTGTCTGTTTCAACCTCAGTCCTTCTACACCAGCATTCTTCAAAGCAAAGCTTGCGGGTCAGTGGTTGTGGCCATTCATACTCTGATTCTTCCCTCTCTCCTTAAAGAATGACATGAAGATGGTTTCCCGCGGTTATCCGCGGGGATGGGAACGGTGATTAATTTTGTCACCATGTCATTCTCTAATTTGAATGTCTTTCGAAGGAAATGTATATTTTTTCCAAATTTTTAAGTCATGTTCACACTGTCAAACTTGAATGTTTCTTCAATCTAGTATTGGCGTGCTCTAGTAGAGAGTGTGATTTTGGCACTCTATCAGTTGGTGTGTAATCTATCCATAGTTTTATTCCTGGCATGTTTAACACACATATTGACGCTCCTCTTTCTCACTTTATGTCATTTCCCCCCTCCCTTTTATGAAGCCGCATTAGGGGTTTTAAATCGCCAGCCGCAGCAGTAAAAGCTCCGACGCTCACAGAATTCCTATGAGCATCGAAGCTTTTACCACTGTGGCCTGCGATTTTAAAAAAAAACCCTAACACGGCTTCATAAAAGGGGGGATTCCATTGTTATTGTCAACTAAATTTATTGTATTGTCAGTTTTTGCATCTTTTTTTAATTAGGCAGATGCTATTTGATTTTTATTTTTTTAGGATATTACCCCCGATGCGTCGTTTTCTAGGGCGAAACGTGGATAGTTTTTAATGATTGCAATAAAGATCACCTTTCATCATTCGGGGATCCGTTCATCTTTTCCTCCTAAACCCTCAACCTACAGAGTACACCTTAGAGCAGGGGTGTCTAACCTGTGGCCTGAGGGCCACATGCGGCCCCGTGAAGTATTTTGTATGGCCCCGGTCGAAGGCAATGCAGTGTTTTCCTCTGCTGCCCCCTGGTGTTCACCGTCTTGCCGGCTCCCTCCTCTGTCTCGCTGCAGCGTTTGCGCGGCCCCCAGAAACATTTTTTTTCAGCCAGTGCGGCCCAGTGAAGCCAAAAGGTTGGACACCCCTGCCTTAGAGTGTTTTTCTTATACTGGGGGAGTGAAGCGTCACCAACTTACCACTGCAAAAGAAGCAGAGCCGCGTGAAGACCGCCAACACGTACGCAATTACCAGGCAAGCATCTAGCAACTGATGAGCTTGAAGAAGCAAGGCCGTAGCCAAGCCAAAAGAGGTGAAGTCAGCGAAGTCATCAAGTTTGGCTCCTACAAAGCATAAGGAAACAAACACTGCAGCATCAATAACTCTGATCCCGACACCTCACAAGTTTATATGCAGGAGGCTCCTTCAAGTCCTGCACAGATGCAAGAATATATCACTTGCTAATACCGCCTTTATATCGTCCCTTCCTAAAATATCAGAATCTGCTTTGAATTGTTGATTCACAATCTAAACTAAACTAAAACTTACTGTAACAAAGCAGTGATTAATTACGGTAGACTGAGGTAGCCCAGGTGTCAAAACTCTGATTCCTAAGGCTGTTTCTTCCCACGCCTAGTTGGTATCATGATTGGTCTTTGGAGATGGAAATAATTGACCCATGACATTTAATCATACCAAAAGGAGAGCTTTTGATGCAATATGGGATACATTTATAAATCAGTTACCTATAGAACCAGACAAAATAATTAATTGCACTTTTTTTTTATACTGAATGAAAGGAACATTGGCTTACTCACAATAATTAATATTGTAAAAGAAAAATCAGAAGGTGGGATGACCGCTTGGTATGAATAATGGACATTATGTTGTGGTTGTTTAAAAAAAAGTGTGTATGACTAAGCTTACCATATTTGCTAAACTCAAAAAGAGAATGCTTGATCCTACCCCCGCTTCCTCTATGCCACATCCTCTGTCCCACTCACAGAGCCCACCCCACCCTCCGCTAGTCTCCCCCAACACAGCCTCTCTCTCTCTCCAGCCCCCACCTGGGCAACCTGGCTCTTGTGAGTCTCCCCTCTCCTTAGTAGCTTCTCTGGCGCTGTAATTTAAAAACTTCTGCCGCTGGTCTGCCCTGGAAGTCTTCACTGTGCAGCGTCTCACCTACACGGGAACAGAAAGTGCTACAGAGTAGAGAGCTGCACGGGAACGGGGACGACGGGAATCCCGCGGGTTCCCCCTTCGGGTCACGGGGATCCCGTGGGGACGCCCCCTAGGTTGCGGGGATCCCGTGGGGACGCCTCCGAGGGTCGCGGGGTTCCTGCGGGGCTGGATGTACTAAGTCGCGCGGCTTTTCTCCCTACTTGCTCTGCTTGCAGCACAGAGCCGAACGGAAGTCTTCCCGACGTCAGCGCTGACGTCGGAGGGGAGGGAGGGCTTAAACAAAGCCCTCCCTCCCTCCCTCCCTCCCACGTCAGCGCCGACGTTGGGAAGGCTTCCGTTCGGCTCTGTGCTGCAGGCAGGGCAGGTAAGGAGAAGGAGAGTAGCCTCGTGGCTCGAGTGGCTACCAAGGGAGGGGGTCGGTTCGCCCCGGTGCAGCACAGCCGGCCAGCCAGGTCCCCTTACTTTTGTGGCGCTTCCCTGACCGACCGCCAACAGTCCCGGTCCGATAAACCTCCCTGCCCTTAACCGCGAATCTAAATTACCTTCTTACAGCAGTTGTAAGAAGGAAATTTAGATTCGCGGTTAAGGGCAGGGAGGTTTGTCAGACCGGGGCTGTTGTCGGTCCGGTCGGGAAGCACCACAAAAGTAAGGGGACCTGGCCGGCTGTGCTGCTACCCGGGGCGGGAGAGAAGGAGGGGGGGAGAAGGACGCTGAAAGCCCATGGGGAAGACGGGGGGGGGGGGAAGGACACTGAAAGCACTTGTGGAAGACAGAAGGGGGAGAAGGACGCTGACAGGCATGAGGAAGACGGGGGGGGAGAAGGACGCTGAAAGCACATGGGGAAGACAAAGGGGTGGAGAAGGACGCTGAAAGGACATGGGGAAGACAGAGGGGGGAGAAGGACACTGAAAGGACATGGGGAAGACAGAGGGGGGAGAAGGATGCTGACAGGACATGGGAAGACAGAGGGGGGAGAAGGATGCTGACAGGACATGGGGAAGATGGGGGGGGGGGGGAGAAGGATGTTGAAAGGAAATGGGGAAGAGAGAGTGGGGAGAAGATGCTGGCAGGGAAGAAGACAGAGATGCCAGACTATGGGGGGAGCAGAGGGAAGAAGATGGTGCCAGACCAATTTGGAAGGGGGGATAAAGGGAGAGGCACAGTAACAGAGCAAATGGAAGACGCAGAAGGAAGAGAGACAGTGGATGGAAGGAACTGAATGAGAACATGAGGAAAGCAGAAACCAGGCAACAAAGGTAGGAAAATAATTCTATTTCTTTTTTTTTTTTTGCTTCAGGATAAAGTAGTATATTAGTTGTGTTGATAAAAATTTATAAACAAAAGAGGCTCTGGTAGAAACCCGTTTACAAAGTATGTATTCTTCCCAATTAATATTTCCAAATTAATAAAGTCTTTTTGTTTATTTTTAAATGGGTTTCTACCAGACCCTTTAATTCAGTAGCATAATTAAATGAAATAACTATTTCTGAAGTTTATAGGGACGGGCGGGGACTTAGGGGATTCCTCACGGGGACGGGCGAGGACGGAGGGGATTCCTCGCGGGGACGGGTGGGATTCCTCACGGAAACGGGTGGGACTTTGGCGGGGATGGGTGGGATTTCTGTCCCCGCGCAACTCTCTACTACAGAGTGAAGGCTTCCGAAACAGGCCGACACCAGAAGGATCTCGTCGCTAAAGCTGCCGACTGCCTGAAGTTTTTAAATTACAGCGCCAAAGGTACTAGGAACAAGAGCCAGACCAGACTCTGGGGTGGGGGCTAGACTGAGTCCAAAACCTGGACAATTTCCTCCAGTTCAGATACCTGGACAGTCCTCTAACAAGAGGACATGTCATGACTTGGTGAATCCACTCATCTGGTAATCCTAAATCCGACAGATAAATGGGTTTGTATCAAAAGACCCCCAAGTAGCTGCTGTGCACTCCCACCCCTCTCTTTTAACAAAAACTTTACAAGGCTGTTGCCTCAGAAGACAAATGACAAAAAAAGGTCCTTCAATGCAAGAGCAGGTGACTTACCCAGGGGTGAGCATGCATTCAGTCTCCTTGCAACAGCTCCATCAGCCAGGTCAAGCAGGAAACCAATCAGCAATAACCAGCAGGCTGCATAGTGGTGCCTGAAGGGAAGAAACATTTTAAGAAAGGACCTCCTTGGCAACGTCATGCAACTGGTTGTTAAGAGGGAAGAAGCAAAATGAACCTTGACCTTTTCCAGACAGGAAGGCAGGCTACTGGTGTAAAACCCTAGACCTTTCTGAAAGACAGGGATACCAGATTTCCTTTTTTTAAAAAAAAGAGAGGACACCTGGCCCCGCCCCATTCTGCCACAAGCCCTGCCCTTCGAACTTCGTGTTCTCTTTCTCTGAGCTTGGGGGCTGCATGTGACATCATCGTGTTGATGTCCACGCATGCACAGAGGCGCTCTAGACGCGGCCCCGGGCCTTCCAAAACACGGACAAACTGCCGGGTTTTGGAAATCCTTCTAGACAGTCTTCTTTAAAGAGGACATAGCCGGGTTTTCCCGGACCTCTGATAACCCTACTGAAGGAGCTTAGAGTTACTGCCACCTTCACACACTAGAAAGCTAAGTCATTAACCCTTTAGCTTCCTAAATCACAAAAGGATGATAGAGGAGCCAGTTACCTACAAAATATACAACTCATTCATTGCAAATCTATGTCACGTTATACAGTGATCCAAAAGAAAACACGTTATTATCATTACCCTGAAAAGAAGATCTTTTACAATCTGCAAAAGAGTCCACATGCATCCTTGATCTCTTCTGGGTTAATCTCGTAGATCAGCAGTTGAAAATTATTGCACTTCTCAAATTTAGTGAGGGAGGAGGGGCGCAGGGATGTAATAAAAATCTTCTCAGCTTTTGGGATTAGTGAAGGGAAAGGGAGGATGGAGGCAGTGGCTTAGCGAGAGGCGCCCCTCCCTGCTCCCCCGCGCCCCCCTTCCTTTGTACCTCTGTTGTTCACCGCCGTAACAATTTCAACGTACGCCTCGCGACCCCGGCGGCTCTCCCTCTAACATCACTTCTTCCTATGCGCGGCACCTGGAAGTGATGTCAGCAGGAGAGCTGACGCGGTCGCGAGGAACACGTTGAAGTTGTTGCTCGTGGTGCTGAACAACTAAAGGTGCGGGGGAAGGGGGGGCGTGGGAAGAGACGGAGGGGTGCTGGCGCCACCACCAACATGGCACCTATGGCAGACCGTCCCCCCGCCGCCCCCTTACTCTGCCACTGGAAGAGGTGGTGGAGACAGAGACTGTGTCTGAAATCAAAAGGGCCTGGGATAGGCACGTGGGATAATGGTGACTGCGGGGGCCATGTGGCCTTTATCTGCCATCATGTTTCTATGACATAGGTTGCTTCTCTCAATGTAGGAGGCAATAATAAGCAAAGCCCCCCCCCCTAACTTTTTCTCTCTCTACGTTTCAGTAACCTTAAAATGTTGTGTCTATCTAGTGGTTGGAAAGCTGTGCAGGTTTCTTGCTGTTACTATATGTTGTTTTTTCAAAATTCAATAAAATAATTATACCAGGGGTGTCCAACCTGCGGCCCTGAAGTATTTGTGCGGCCCCAGTCGAGGGCGATGCAGTGTTTTCCTCTGCTGCCCCCTGGTGTTTACCGTCTTGTTGTCTCCCTCCTCTGTCTTGCTGCAAGCGTTTACGCATTTGTGCAGCCCCAGAAACATTTTTTCGGCCAATGCGGCCCAGGGAAGCCAAAAGGTTGGGACACCCCTGAAATTTATACTTAAAGATGTCTTTGAAGTTAGCCTTCACTTACTCATACTGTTCATATCAACACGATTGGGAGTGCTGAACTCTACACAGATTACCACCACCTCCTCCTCCTCCCCCCCCCCCCAGCAAAAAAACAGCCCAACTGGTCAAGGGTTCAACTTGCCAGCCTATATTTAAATATTCAGAAAGAAAAAAGCCTGTAGTGGGGACAAAAGAACTAGGGGACACCAGTCTCTTTTCCCTTCCCCAGACCTGCCAACTCTCCTGCTTTTGTGGGGCTTTTCCCACCCTTCAGTCAATCAGCCCCAGTCTCCCGCTGAGCCGTCTTCCTGTGCCACAGCATGAAATTACATTTCAGAAAGGCCTTTCCTACTTTTGCCTCTGGCTGCCAATCGGCTGTGCCAGGGGGTGGAGCAATGGGGGCAGACCCTGACTCTCCCACAGTCAGCCTCCTTGGCAGCTTTGCTCCCTCCCTTAGGGTTACCAGATTTTCCTTCAAGAAAATCCGGACCCATGGCAACGCCCCAAGGACTGCCCAAATCCGCCTCTGTCACGCCCCCAGCTGGCATCCACAATGCAATGCAATGATGTCATCCGCGCATGTGAGGATGCTCCTTCCCGACGCGATTTTGTCGGGAAGCTTTTCAAAACCTGGACAAAGTGTTGGGTTCTGAAAAGCCGTCCAGATCGCCGGACACGTCCGAGGAAATCCAGATGTCTGGTAACCCTCCCCTCCTTACAACCACTTTCGCTTCTGCTCCCAATCCAAACTTGTCCATCCATGCCCTACCACAAACTGCTCCCCAGCCGGTCTTCAACCCTCTCTACTCCTCAGACATCAACTTTATCTACCCCCCTCTCTCACTTCTGATCTTAGCTTCCTTTTCCCATCCCCTTCTTACTCTCTTGGATTCAAATCCAGATAACTGTAGAAGCCTGCCTATTTATAACAACTTAAACTAAACTAAACCTTAAGTTTGTCTACCGCATCATCTCCATAAAGATAGAGCTGGGCACGGTTTACAGGTAATTCAATAAATGAGGGAAGGACATAATAAGAAATTAGAGGTTATGAAGAGGATAGCTAGCTTTACATTTTAAATAGATAGCTTTACGTTTTGTGAAAAGCCAGGTTTTCAGATGCTTTCGGAATAACTGGAATGAGCCTAGGTTCCGCAGCAGGGCAGGGAGGTTATTCCAAAGCTCAGTGAATTTGAAGAAAAGGGATTTCTCTAATTTACCTGCATACATGATGCCTTTTAATGAGAATGAGAAAGAAAAAGAGAGAAAAAAAGAAGAGAGAAAGAGAGAAAACAGAGAGGAAGAGAGAGAGAGAGGGAAAAATGAGAAGAAGAGAGAGCAAAAAGAGAGAGAAGAAGAGATAGAGAGAGAAAAAAAAAAAGAGAGAGAGGAAGAGAAACTAAACTAAACCTTAAGTTTGAATCCCGCATCATCTCCATAAAGAGCTCGGCACGGTTTACAGGTAATTCAATAAATGAGGGCAGGACATAATAAGAAATTAGAGGTTATGAAGAGGATAGCTAGCTTTACATTTTCAATAGATAGCTATACATTTCGGAGAAAAGTCAGATTTTCAGATGCTTTTGGAATAATTGGAATATGCTTAAAATATGCTTGTCACAGGTTTCCAGGTCTCATTGTGTCTTGTCAGGCAGAAACTACGTTCCAGCCATCGTGCTGTGACGTCTGCGGTTTGTTATTATCTAGCAGGTCCTCAAACCCGATTGGTTGAGGTGAAGGAGGCAGGAAAGACCATTTGTCACCAATTTGAATTTTGGTGGGAAAGTCAGTTGGTCTCTTTTTCCCATAGAATAGAAAAGTCTCTGCCTCATTTACCTCAAGCCCCAACCAATCGGGTTCGAGAACCTACTATATAAAGACAAGCTTCAGACCTCACAGCATTCCTTGAAGAAAGCCACGGCACGATGGCTGAAACGTTGGTTTTACTTGACAAGACGCGGAGAGACTCGGAAACCTTCAACAAGCATGATGCCGGCTGCAGAAACCCTGAGAGAACATAAAATATAACATACTGAGTCAGAGTAATGTCCATCTTCCAGCATCCTGTACCCAAACAGTGGCCAGTCTAGGTCATAAGCATTTCACTAGCTGTGAGGGAACCTGCTTTATGTTCCAGTATTGGTTTCCAGTACTTACCCGTTCAGGCTGCAGATGATGGAGGAAAGACCCATGAGCAGATTGGCCAAAGATAAGGTGTTGGCAGCATTTTTACGGGCAAACTCCAGGTTTGGGCACGTCCAAGCTGCTTGCTCAAAAAAAGCTTCTTGGTGTACTGAAACACACCTGGAACCCGAGAGAAGAAAGTAAGAGAACGGGAAAAGGCGAGAGAACCCTATGGTGGTCTTTCCAAATGCAGGTTATTACTACTTAAAGGGGAGTTAGTGAGCTCTGGCCCTCCAGCTCTTGGGAGATATGGGGCAACTGTCCAAGTGCATTGTACAAATTCAAGTCTGTCCTCAACTGATTCTGGGCGTTAATTTTTTTACAATCAAATCTCAAAAGCAGAAGAAATTTTACTGCTGTTACGACTTGTTGTAAAAAGAGAACTTTTGCCGCTTGTGATGTTACTTCATAGAATGCAGCAGCGTCCAGAGATTTTAATCCAGGACGGGTTTTCCCAATTTCTACTACAGCATAGCAGACTAGATGGCCCTGGGCTGGGATCAAGTCTCACGATGACTCGGAGTGATAATCACTGTTATGACAGACTTCAAATCCTCCGCATTGTTGTCATGTAATGGCATAGCCCATCTTCAACAACTTCCTATGGGCACCGAGACCTGGAAGGGGCAGAGCTCACTAATCCCCTTTGTGAGAATTTATCTTATGGAGATAAGAAAGTCTACTGGACAATATGACAGCACTGAAAAAACTGGGACTGCTAATTACTCATGGGACAAGTCACATTATTTTGTTGTTTCTGTACAGAGCGTTTTTAAATACTTTTGGTTTTTAGTTTATTTATGGTTTTGCTCTGATTTTATTGGTCTATAGGCACTGTTAATTTATAGATGTTATTTTTATTTGGAAAGGTGAAAAGATAGATAACACTGCATTGTATTAGTCCTGGAATGCCTGTGTGTGAGGCCTATTTCGTGGTCAGCCTGAGCTCACGCCTTCGTGGTAGGTGGTGCTGTGTCTGCAGTCTGCCATGTTATGTTACGGGATAACAGGCTATTTTTCATCCTAAGAAAACGCGTAATTCTCAGTTGTATATACAGTTTACCAGCCAGTAGAACGGCTACCATGTTCTGGTAGACGTCGGAGGGGCCAGTGTCTTCTTGGCTCTCCTTCCTGTTTGCTGATTTTGCAAAAGTGGTTTTACGAACGCTTCCTTCTCATATACCTTCATGCAACGCTATAATCTATGCATGGCAAATGCTAGGTTTGAAGCCTTCGGGAAGATTAATGTTTTGATGCTATTATTTGTGCATCTGGGAACCTGAGTCACCGAGATCTAGAGAAAAATCATTTTCTTCTGCAGGGAAGGAGAAGAGTGGAATCAGCCTCGCATTTTGCATAACGATTATTATTAATATTTTGACTGCGCTTAGAAACTGAATGATAAAGGGTACCTTGACGTCATTTTAATTTTGCTAAGTTTCACTTTCCCTCTCTTAAACGGCACTGCCATAAGGGTCTACAATCGGAGAGGTTTCACTTTAGTTACTGACGTTGGTTACTCAAGCGTTTGCGTGGTTTCTTTCAAAATGTCATAAGGGGGAACTAGGCAAACACATGGACTAATTTGGAAGATAATCAACGCAAAGTGAAAGCTGAAGATTCAGGGCTCCTTTTACAAAGGTTAGGTGAAATGCCACGCACGCTAGTACCGCCTCCGCTTGAGCAGGTGGTAGTTTATCGGCTAGCGTGCGCTAATCCGGTGCGTGCGCATCTTTGTAAAAGGAGTCCCGAGTGGTTTCTAGCGTGATGAATAATCTGCGTAGAGAGTTCATCTATTACCTCAGCCAACAGGAGCTTAAAACCCCCAATTTTAAAACAATTTGCCACAGTTACTATAAAGAAAATAAACGTATAGCAAATATTTAAAAAAAAAATAGATGCATAAAATAAATGAATATTTCACCATTTCTATTATATGCCCAAATCCACCCAATTACTGTCTTCACAATGAAAAACAAAGCCATGCTTTTAATTAAACGCTCCCGCCCCGGCTTCCTTTAAGTCTAGTGCTTATATACTTAGATGCCTACTCTTTAGAGAAAACGTTAAGCGTCAAGTCTCCTACTAGCGTGTTTTGCACCCTGCCCTTGACGTGTTTCCAAAGCCAGCCAAGTTCAAGAGATCCTTCATCTGAAAGAAAACAGCATGTCAGAGGGAAACAAAAGCCACCATCACAAACGCCCAACCAGTCAGTGCGCTTCTCAAGTATGTCTTCCAGAACCCCCCCCCCACTGTACGCCAGTCAATGACTCAACGGTTGACGTTACCAACGGTCAGGGTGCATCAAAATATCTTGAACATATACCAAATGTTAGGAAACCTTTTGCTGAGTAACTGTCAGTTTTCCAAAACTGACTGCTACTCAGCATTTTCAAAATTGACTGTTTCAAAATTTCAGCAAAATTTCAGCAAATTTCAAAATTGACTGTTTCAAAATTTCAGCAATTTTCAAAATTGACTTTTTCAAAATTTCAGCAATTTTCAAAATTGACTGTTTCAAAATTGTTTCAAAATTTCAGCAATTTTCAAAATTGTTTCAAAATTTCAGCAATTTTCAAAATTGACTGTTTTGAAATTTGGGTAACAATATCAGGGTTAGTTTAATCAATAAAACGGTGCTGCTGCAAATTTAATACAGGTAAAACAAAAATAAAATAAAAATCCCCACGAGAAACAATCGCAGAAAGAGTGGGGATGGAACTGTACACATCAACAAGACATAATGAACTTAAAAATGTATTAAAACACATGAAACAAACTGTATTGCAATACTGGGTTATGCCCACTGATATAATTCTGTTACAATGTTGGATCAGACCCGACACGGTCCGTGTTTCGCCTCATAAAGCCTGCTTCAGGGTACATTTAACACAGGGCGAGACAGTGGCTCTTTTGAGATAAGCAGTCATACAGATATTTAAGTTTCAAGTTTATTATGTCTTGATATACCGTTTTTACTTTCCAAAGCGGTTTACAACTTTACTGTGTTAAAAATAATTAATTAAAAAAACGGGAGAATGGACAAAACTAACCCCCTCGTCTATTAAAGTGCGTTAGCAATTTGAAGCGCAGAGAGCCGTGCTGAATGGCCCCCGCTGCTCCCAACGCTCATAGGGACTCTATGAGCGTCGGGAGCAGCGCGGGCCATACGGCGCGGCTCACCGTGCTAAAAACTGCTATCGCAGTTTCGTAGAAGGGGGGGTGGTAAAAGTAATTATTTAGACAAAAAAATGAAACGAAGGGAAGAAGGGTAAGGATACAAAATTAAAAATAAAATGGAACGGTACAGGAAAAAAACACATCAGGGAAGAGAGTTGACTGGAGCAACAGCTTTGATTTTTGCTTTTTTGTTGTTGTTGTTTCATTATCAATCATAAATCTCATTGGCGTCTTTGAAGAGAAAAGTTTTAAGATTTACGTATTTTAAAAGTTATGTAAACTAGTTTCTTGCCTTAGGATAAGGGGAAGAGCGTTCCATAGTGTTGGCGTAGAAAAGCTGTCGGATTGAGGGAATAGTCAGATCAAGTTTCAAGTTTATTAGGATTTTATATACCGCCTATCAAGGTTATCTAAGCGGTTTTACAATCAGGTACTCAAGCATTTCCCCTATCTGTCCCGGTGGGCTGACAATCTATCTAACGTACCTGGGGCTATGGAGGATTAAGTGTTGCTGAGCTGATCTCGGTGACCTTGAGGATTCGTAAAGGATTAAAAGCCTGTCAATGAAAACGGGGAAACAAGCAACACGGCTTCTGCTCATTTGCGATTTGATGTCCCAAGATTGCCAGCTCCTGGATGGAGGGTGTAGATGGGCTGGAGTAAGTCTTAACAGAGATTTCGGCAGTTGGAATCCAAGCACAGTACCGGGAAAAGCTTTGGATTCTCGCCCAGAAATAGCTAAGAAGAAAAAAAAAAAAATTTAAATTGAATCAGGTTGGGCAGACTGGATGGACCATTCGGGTCTTTATCTGCCGTCATCTACTATGTTACTATGTTACTATGTAAATGTACCCCAGAAGCAGGCTTTTCGAACCGAAACACGGACCTTGTCGGGTCTGATCCAATATTATAACAAAGAATTACAGTACTTCCCCCGATATTCGCGGGGGTTCCGTTCCAGGAACCCCCGCAAATCTTGAAAAACCGTGAATACGGTTTTTCGTCGGGGAGACTGCAGAGGGTAGCAGGAGAGAGCAGCCGGAGCGCCGGCGAATGAAGGAAATTCGCTCGCTGTACGCTCCAACCGCCTCTTCCTGTACTAAGTCGGGCCTTACCAATCAGGAGTTGCGTGTCAGAGCAGCTCCTGATTGGCGAGGCCTGACTTTAGTACAGGAAGAGGCGGGTCGGAGCGTAGAGCGAGCGATTTCCTTCATTCGCCGGCGCTCCGGCTGTCCTCTCCTGGTTGGCGGTTCACAATCGGAAAATACCGCGAATGACCGGGGCTACGAACCGCCGACCGCGAATTCGCAGGGAAGCACTGTATATCAGTGGACATAATCCAATATTGCAATACAGTTTGTTTTTATGTGTTTTAATACATTTTTAAGCTCATTAATACAACCATTGAGTCTGGCAACTGCACCAACTATGAGAATTCATCGTTTTTCTCCGTTTATGCTTCAGTTGGGTGCACATGAAAGAACAGCACTGAAGCACTCCGCCTTTTTCGCCCCTCAAATTATTCTCCAACCAGTGTGTCAAACTGCAGTCCTTGAGGGCCACTAAGGGTTCCGATTAGAAAATGACACGGGGACAAATTTGTCCCTGTCGCCTCAGAAACTCAATTTCCCCCCATCCCGTTCCCCGAGAGTTTTTGTCGCTGTCTCTGTCCCTGCCTCATTCCTATAACCTCTGCCTTAACTGCACAAACCTCAAAAGCTTATGATTTTAAAGCGTTTGAGGCTTGTGAAGATGAGGATGGAGCTTGCAGGAATAGGGCAGGGACAGGAAATGAACTCGCAGGGACGGGACGGGAAAATGAATTCCTGCGGGGATGAGGAAAAATTTGTCCCTGTGTCATTCTCTAGTTCTGATGATCAGTGGAGATGGCGTGAATATTCATGGCATTTGTTTGTCTTGAATGGCTCTAGTTAATAGTTAATTTACATGTTTCAGTTATCTGGAAAATGAGGCCCAGTAGTGACCTTTGATTTTCCTGGTCTGTACTGAAGGAACATATCTATTCATGAAAAAAAAAAAAAAAAGATATCCTTTCTTAAAAGCTTTACTTTTAAAAGGCAGCACAATTAATTTTCCTACAGCTTGAAATGCATTTCAATAAATGTATTTGAAAATCAAATGGAATGCATTTAAAATTCACTAGGGCCACATTATAAATTTGCTTAAATAAAGGCGAACGCAAAGATTTATAGCTCAAATCCAGGAATGCAAGCCCACTGTGCCCTGGGAAGGGGGGTCCCAATTTATATACACAAGGAAGGTCACTGGTCAATGCAAGCCACGATTGCTCAGCATTTTGCAGATTGTAATTTCCTGTGGAAGGAATGCCAGAGCCCAAACAAGGGGATCTATTGCCATCTGCCCCACTGTAATTCAAATGATCCTTTTCAGAATCAGCTCCCCAGTCTTTTCAAAGGTCCATAACCATAGGGGCAGGGATGGGTCTGGCCCAGAAATCTACAAGGAAAAGGCAGAGCACGTCAAGAGACCATACAAGATAAGCTGCATAACACAAGATGGCTGTAACATGCAAACGTATGCAGAAGGCATCCATTATCTTCCCTGACAGGAAATTCTTTCTGTGCTGACAACAATCATCGCACAGATAGAAATACGCTGCTGGGTCATGGTACAAAAAGCACCGCTGTGTCCCGTGCCTGTCACTGGAATAGTGCATGACAGAGATTGTTTTTTGGACAGGCTATCACTGTCTTTCATGTAGTTCTACTGACAAACTGCAAACTTGAGGGTTTGGAGTGAGCCATGGTGACTGTGCTCATAAGCAAAGCAGTATATATTACAAGACTCGAATTTAGTGCTCCTCAAACAATGCAAATCGTGTGCTTGCTACTGTTCCTTCTAAGCTGTGTGCGAGTCCTCCACCTAGAGTCCTGCCAGTGGGGGGCGCTCTTTCACTCACATTTTCAATAGTGAGGGACAGGCAAGCTCTGCAGGAATCCTGTTTGAATCTAGGAGTGCTGCCCGATTCAGGGGAAAAAAAATTTCATTTTCAAACACCTCTCCAACTCCACACCGGCGCTGTACGGTAAACAAAAAAGACTTTTCCTCTCTCTTTTAGGTCCTACCTCACACTTACAATCCTCTGGCAGGACACACATTTCAAATCTGACATATTTTAATCACAAAATAGAAAATAAAGTGATTTTTTTCTACCTTTTGTTGTCTGGTTCTTCAAATCATGTTGATCCCAGGCTCTGGTTTCTTTTTGTCTTCCGTTAACTCGCTTGCCAGGGTCTCCTGTCAATTTGCCATTTTCTTCTTTCTCTGTACTCACCATCCATCTTCCATCTCTGCACCTTCCCTTCCACTGTATCTTCCCATATCCAAATTCTGGTTTCTCTTCTCTCTCTCTTTCCTTCTGCCTTGTGCCCTGGGTCAAACCTCTCTATTCTCCTCCATGCAGCATCTCTCCCTTCCTCCCTTCCATTATCATGTGCAACATTTATTTCTCTTTCCCCATGCACCATCTCTCCCTGCCCTCCACCCTATGTCCAACATTTATCTCTCTATTCTCCATGCATGTCTCTCTCCCCTCCACCATATGCAGGATTTCTCTCTCACACCCCTTTCTACCTCTTTGTTGCATCTCTCCCTTCCTCTCTTCCATCCCATGCCCAATAATTCTTCCTCTCTCCCCCTATGTGCAGCAGCTTTCCATCCCTCCTTTCCCCCTGTGCAGCACCTTCTGACTGACCCTCCCCTCCCCTGCTCATCCATGAAATCTGACATACCTTTGGGCCTCCCAAAGCAGCAGCGATGGCCGGCTGGCAAAGGCAGCGCTGTGAAAAGGCTGCTTGCAGCCTGCCCCACCAAGGCTTCCCTTTGCCGCATCATCAGTGACACAGTGGAGGGAAGGCCCCGGTAGGGCAGGCCACATACAGCCTGGTCAAAGTGCTGACTCTGCTGGTCGATCACCACCGCTGCTGCTGCTTTAGGAGGACCGGTGGTATGTCAGGTCTCACCGGAGGGGGAGAGGGGGGTGGGGACGGTGTATGTGTGTATTGGTCACTGAATTGGTGAGTCTGATTTTTTCCGGAGAACAAAATCGATTTACCAAAATGAAATTGGTGAATCGATTTGAATCGGGCAGCACTAGTACCTAGTGACTGAAAACAAAATACTGAAGCACTCCCCCCTTACAGTTGAAAGGGCTCTTGCTTAACTTAGGGCTCCTTTTACAAAGTCATGGTAGCGGCTGCTGCTGGGGTAATCACTCCAACAACCCTAGGGGTTTAATGGGCGTCAGAGTATTTGCCATGTGTCAGCTGCTTCTGTGCTTTGTACAAAAGGGGGAGGGGTTAGAGGGAGCACCGGTGGCCCCCAACCCAACATCCCCATGGTTTGTTAGCCCAGTCACTTGTCAGCTCATGGGAAACAGATACCTTCGTTTTAGGATTGAAGGGCTATGAAGGGTTGGGGGCAGAGGATGGCACACAGATTTAAAGCTTTGGGACAGGGTGTCAAAGTCCCTCCTCGAGGGCCGCAATCCAGTCGGGTTTTCAGGATTTCCCCAATGAATATGCATGAGATCTATTAGCAGACAATGAAAGCAGTGCATGCAAATAGATCTCATACATATTCATTGGGGAAATCCTGAAAACACGACTGGATTGCAGCCCTTGAGGACCGGAGTTACCCATCCCTGACATAGACACTCTAATCCAGAGATCTCAAAGTCCCTCCTCGAGGGCCGCAATCCAGTCGGGTTTTCAGGATTCCCCCAATGAATATGCATGAGATCTATTAGCAGAGAATGAAAGCAGTGCATGCAAATCGATCTCATGCATATTCATTGGGGAAATCCTGAAAACCCGACTGGATTGCGGCCCTCGAGGAGGGACTTTGACACCCCTACTTTGGGGCCTTAAATTGGGACTTAGCAGAAAGGCCAAGGATTGAAACAGGCATAGAAAGTATTCTCAAAAAGGAGGAGGAAAGGACTGGGGTGGGCTTTTCTTCCTTGTGGGGGGTACAGTATTTGGACGGACAGAAGTTGGGGAAGAGACTCCGACTTCTACTGTCTGCCTTCAGTATTGCATACAGGGATGGGCAACACACCAGGAGCTGCATCTTACAGCCATCTCTAGGAGCAATGAAGAACTATATGAAATTCAGACGGAATCCATTTGGGGAATCCTGCATTCACATGTTCCCATCAGCTACCAGCTTCCAGTTTCCTTTTAACCAGAGCGCAAGCGGTCCTTCATGCCCCAAGTCACAGTTGACAAAAACTTCTTCCTGGTTAGGAAAGTTCTCTTGTCACCAGCAACCGTCCTGCTGGCAAAGCCAAAATACAGTTAAGCAATTAAAAAAACACTTCCAGAACGGCTGTTACTCATGAGCCTGTTCAAATGTAATATAACTTCCCATTGTGCTGGTGTAACATTCATGCCTAGATCAGGGGTAGGCCATTCTGATCCTCGAGAGCCGGAGCCAGGTCAGTGGCGTAGCGAGAGTAAGAGGCGCCCGGGGCAGTGGTGCTCCTCTCCGCCCTCCTTCCCTGATCCCCCCCCCCCCCTCTGCATCGCGCAGCCTCTTTCCCATATCTCTAATTGACGTCGTTGCTCGCAGCGGCCATCCCTGTGCTCCTCGCAACCCCGTCGGCTCTCCCTCTGACGTAACTTCTTATGTGTGTCAACCGGATGTGACATCAGCGGAAGAGCCGATAGGCCGCCATGAGAAACAACTTCAACTAGAAGTGCGGGGAAAGGGACGGGTGCGCATGCGTGGCGAGGGGAGGAGTGTGAAGAGGCGGGGGGGGGGGGCGGAGAGGGTGCTAGCGCTCCCATCAACATGGTGCCCAGGGTGGACCGCCCCCTTTGCCACTGTTCCCAGGGTTGCCAAAAAGGGAGGTAAGAAAACCAGTGTGAGGAGCTGAATTTTATCTGCGCCTACTTTCCAGCAAAGCGTATTTTGCAAAGTCCACAAGTGCTCTGTACCCGTAAGAAAACGTGAAGGTGAAACCACCTTTAGAAAAATCAACTACAAGAGTCTCACGGATGTTGGCGCAGTGTGGGCTGTCTGATGGTCTCACATTAGACGTGGAACAGACCATAACCAGGGAGTCGGCATTTCCTACCAGTTCTTCTGGTATCATAACTGAACAATTCGAAAGCTTCTTTCCACTAGCCAGGTGTAAGCCTGCAAACAGCTGACATATATTGTTAGAATCTGAAATAAAGTTGGCTTTTTTTTTACCTTTCTGTTGCAAAAGGGGGGGATTTTCCAGTGGTCTCCGGTAAAACACGAAGGGTCTTTCATTACCTGCTTGCAATTGCATCTGTTATGAGTATCTTGCCTTAAAAATACTAACAAGAGTTACTCTACTCTTCCAGTGCAACTTTTAACCCCTCTAATGCAGTGTATCGCAAACTGTGCCGCCTGAGATATCTGGTGTGCCGCGGTACACTGGGGAAGAGGAGAGGTGCCGGATGACTGTCTGCAGGACGTGCCTCTCGCGAAGAGAGGCACGCCCTGTAAGCAATCTCCCCACGCCGGGCACCTCTTCTCTCTGCCGGCCCTTCTCTCCAGCGCGGGGTCTTTCTCTCGGCGCAAGACCCGTTTGAAGAGCCTTTGCGCATACGCTGACGTTGGCGTGCTGACGTCACGCATGCACATGACGTCATCACGGCGACGCCAGCGCATTTCCGGGTGTCTCGAGCCGGGGACACTAGGGTTTAGTGTGCTCCGGCTCGCAAACGTTTGCGAGACACTGCTCTAATGCCTTATGATGACGGACACAACTTACTTCCCCACGTCTCTAATAATCAACGGGATTCCACACTCTTGTCAAACACCAAGTAAGATCCTCGAACGCCGATATTCTCGCATTGGATATCGCTCAGGAAAAGTATTAAGTAAAGGGGATGAAACTTGATATATCGCTTTTTCTGTGCGGTTACAATCAAAGCAGTTTACAAGTTTTTAAAACAGGTACTTATTTTGTAATCTGGGGCAATGAAGGGTTAAGTGACTTGCCCCAGAGTCCCAAGGAGCTGCAGTGGGAATTGAGCTCGCAACCTCAGGGGGCGGAGGCAGCTGCTCCAACCACTAGGCCACGCCTCCGCACCACTATAGGACTTGTTATCCCAGAGAAGCGTGCGTCAACATCTAGTTCAACGGTATTAGAAAAGGAAAAATAAATTTTAATGTCATCAGATTGCTTTTTTGCTTCCACAGACCACAGAAAAATGTCACTGTGGCAGGGGATCAAGGGAGCTTTGCAATTTATTCATTTCTCTGGATTTCAGTCTTGCATAGGGAAGCGACAGTGAAACCACTAAATTTGGCAGCAGCAAATTCTCAGTGTCAAACAAAAAGTGTGGAATCCCTCAAATTAAGCAAGAAATGGACAAAATACAATGCCAGTAGCAGCAAAGGTTTTGAACGTGTCAAATGATTTTTTTTTATACCTAAATAGCAAGTTAATGGTTTTAAGCAACTAATCAGAAGTTATTGGGACAGACATCAAAAATTTGTTTTATATCTATCTTATTTTCCAAAAGATGGACATATTCATGATCGCTTCAGACCATTGCCAGTTCGTCATTGGTCCTCCAATATTCGAATAATTTCTTTATTTTTTTATTATTTATCTTGTACAGAAAGTAAAATTTAAGTTAAAGATACATATCCATTTTCATCATATTTAAAATCAAAGAATATAAAGTCAATAATACATAACCACATTTATCCAAATTAAGTCAAAGAAATATTCAAATAATTTCAATGCCAACTTGAAAAACTTGTAATAAAAATTTTAGTTTGATTTTATCAACTTTTTAAATCAGTCGCAATAGCACTTATCCTTAAGCGCATTGTAGCCATTCACAAAATGCCAAACAGCCTTTGCGGATGGCTACAAGCGCTAAACAGATTGATTTTAAAAATTTTTATAGTCAAACTAAAATTTATATTACAAGTTTTTCAAGTTGGCATTGAAATTATTCGAGTAGTGGAGGACCAATGACGAACTGGCAATGGTCCGAAGCGATCCTGAATATGTCCAAGTTTGGATATCACCCCCATCTTTTGAAAATAAGATAGATATAAAAAAAATGTAACACATCTGTCCCAATAACTTCCGATTATTGTTGGTGGGTTCAGCTCTAAAGGTTATTGAGATCACTTTATCTTTAATTCATGATTTAAGCAAACCAGATATTTTTGCATAGCAAATTGCGATACATTTTTTTTGCAACCCCAGGCCAAGATTTAGAGACAGGGCCATCTCAGTTTCAGGGAGACATCCTAGTGGAAGTGTCTCAAAAATCAACTGATGCCTTCTAACGTAGAAACCACATCGAAAACTTTTTAGCATTGCTCTTTATGAAAAATGTGTACTTCTGGCATGTTTTGTACTTCGGCCAAATTTTGCTTAAAATTTACAATGTCAACAATACAAAGATTCAAAAAAAACAGGCACTTCCCTCCCACAATTAAAAAAAAAAAAAAAAAAAAAAAAAAGGGATTTAGATCAGTTTTATTCAACTGACCACCCAAATGATACCCAGGAAATGAATCCTTTGTGGGAAAAGATCTCATGTTGTATCTAGGGAACAGTCTATGGACTTTCAAGGCCACCTTACAATTTTCTCTCCTTGTGGCTGGGTAGAGTTTTTTGGGGGGTGATGTCAGTGCTAGGGTGGGGGGCAGGCCTCTATAATGAAAGCCGTCATGAAACAAGGAAAGAAAATTGGCTAGCCCAAGAAGAGGGTCATTCTTTGTCTTTTTATAAATGTTTTAATGTTTCCTCAGTGGATTATTTGTATTTGTTTTATAATATTTTATTAAAACATGGTGGAAACTTACTGCAGGTCGGTCCGTTGGCTGAAATAAATAGGGTTACTCCATGAGATAAGACACAGCAAATGCAGAAGACAAAAACGAATCAGTCTTGGAAGGCCTTTGCACAGTTTCCCCCGAGCGTTAGGATCCAGGGAAAAACAAGGGGGAACACCCTTGCCCCAAGAAAGTGGCTTGTCCCATTTGCACAAGGCCCCGTTTCAGTCGATGCTACAGTGCAATCTGGCATGCAGACCGGGACAGGCTTTCAAAGTTGGAACACCCAGCCCAATCTGTACCCCAGGCTAGAGAATGACATGGGGAGAAATTTTTCACCGTCCCATCCCGGCAAGTTCTTTTCCTTTCCCTGCAAGCTCTGTCCTCATCTACACAAGCCTCAAACATTTTAAAATCATAAGTGTTGGCTTGTGTGGTTAAGGCAGAGATTACAGGAATAGGGCCTAATGACTGAGCCAAAGGAACATGTTCTTGGGCCCATTTTTTTCCCCTTTTTAGGCTACTACTCTAAGGAGGAAAACTTCAAAGTTACATCTCCACCCCTGAACTGGAATCATTCTTCTAACAATTGGGAAGAGATTTTCAGGCCTTACCGACTTATGCAAATGAGGTCTTGCAATGGCTTCATCCAGGATTCTGCGCTTGTGAAACTGAGAACATGGATGTGTCTGCTTGGAAACATGAAGGCCTAAAGTCCTTCAAAGTTAAGCCTCTCCTCCCTCTCCAGTCGCTGGGTGAGGCCTCAGCAACTTTTCCTGTTCATTGAACTCAAGGTTTGCAAAATGCTGCCTCTGTGGTCGCCATAATTTAGGTTTTACCCACACCGGGAAATGCCCGGTCCTTCCCTCTCCTGAAGGCCCCCTTAAAAGGCGTACGATATCAAAGAGAAAGCCTCTCAATTACACTCACTGTGCGGAATATTGGTTGATTTAGGCCATTTATCTTCACAGCAACCTAGGATTGCAATCAGAAACTCTCTTCTTCTCATCAGTAAATGCGTCACTTAGTCTTGTCTCTTCCTTGTTAGCTTACGTAAAGCTCCTTCTTCTCCCTTGTGTTCTTTTAGGACGCTTCTTTCTGTACCTCCTCCTCCTTAGACTTACGATTGGTTACTCAAGCTCCCCTTACGTCCTCTGTTTACTACACTTCCCTGCTTTTCAAGAGTTCCGTACTGTTCAACTTGTATTACCTAGAATGTTCTCTGAAATGTAATGCCCTACATAGTTCTATCCCCACATTCTTCTGTGATCTCTGCGTAGATCAAAGTATCCTCCAATTTCTTGCTGCAAGTCGCCTTGAGCCTTTACAAGTAGGGTTACCAGATTTTCTGTTCGGAAAATCCGGACCCCTTAGATCCACCCCAAGGCTCACCTAGTTCCACCCATCCCCACCCTCTGCTCTGGTCAGGCAGGAGGACATGCGCTCGTGTGTGCAACGTCATCGCGCTGCTCTTCTGCCCGACGTCGATTTTGAGGGAGGCTTTCCAAAACCCGAACAAAGTGCCGGGTTTTGAAAAGCCGTCCGGGGAAATCCAGACATCTGGTAACCCTATTTACAGGTGTAGTGCGATGCACAAATTACAGATTAGATTAGTATAGCCCCTCTTTATTGCAAACTTCACTGGTTACTGGTTATGGCTCGAATTAAATTCAAACGCGCGTCTATGATTCATAAAGATTTGTATGGTCATGCTCCTTAGTACATATACAACTATGTCATGGGAACAGGGTCTACTCCCTCCGGAATTTGGTTTTGCTTCAATTGCCGAACGTTAAAAACGTATTTAAATTTTTACAAAAATGTTGACTTTTAAAAATGTGAACGTTTTAGTTAACCTTTTTCTTTACATTATCAGGACCCACAGATGTCAGGTTGATGATTGTTTTTATTTCATGCTTAGGAGAATAACCTGAAGACGTATTTATTCAAGAAGTTTGGTGGGGTGGGAAATTTCATGGCGACACCAGAAAATATTTCTTCACCGAAAGGGTGGTTGACCGCTGGAATAATCTTCCACAACAGGTAATTGAGGCCAGCAGCGTGCCAGATTTTAAGAAAAGATGGCATTGGCATGTGGGATCTCTTCATGGAGGTAGTTAGGGGGTGGGCCATTAGGGTGGGCAGACTGGATGGGCCGTGGCCCTTTTCTGCCGTCATGTTCTATGTTTCTATAATTTTTAATCGGCATATTATTGGGATCTGCTAGGGATGGCCTAATGTTCAGAATGTGTAGGTAACTGCGGAATACAAGTATTTTAACATAATATTATTTTTTTGTGAACAAAGAAACAGCTATTACGGGTCATATCTTCCTGCCTTTTAGAGCCTGGAAGGAAAATTATAGCATAATCTCCCTTCAGTTTTCACAGGAGATGCATGATTAAGGGCTCCTTTTACAAAGGTGCATTAGGACCTTAACGCGCGGAACAGCGCGCGCAGCCGCTACCGCCTCCTTTTAAGCAGGCGGTAATTTTTCGGCTAGCGCATACGCTAAAAACGCTAGCGCACCTTAGTAAAAGAAGCCTTAAGATTTCTGGCATTTCATGACTAAAAAATCAAGGAGGTGTAGGAATGTGATGAGGCTCTTCAGAGCGATGCTCTCAAGGCTTGTGCAGACAGTTAAAGGTACTTAACTCCCCCCCACCCCCTCACGGTCCTTACTGAACTCATAAAGGCCAGAGTTTGGAGCTTTATTCTATTTCAAAGCTGAATTTCAAGTGACCATTTTTAATTAAGAAAAAAAAAAAAGGATAAAGGAGTTGAAATTTACCTCATGGCGGAGGTGTTCTTCCACGGCCTGATGAGAATTAAAAAAAAAGTCCCTCTAACTACTCCAGGCCAAAATAATTAGTTGCTAAGAGACAAGAAAAGCCAATAGAATTGCTTGTTTTATGAAGGCTGGAGGTAGATGAGCCAATGAAAAGTGTCCTTTTATTCAACAATGGCAGGGCCAGACCCAACCAAGCACACAGTTAGCAGAGGAAGTATCCAAGGTGGGATTTGTAGTCCTCCACTCATGGTTATTCTACCTCTGAAGGGCTTTCCAGATGATCAGTTCTAATGTCCTTTTCCTATTTCTGACTTAGTTGGGAAACAAGTTTCTTTTTTTTTTTGTTGTTGTTAAAATATGACATTTCAGGCAGGCTTGGTAGTCCAGCAGTCCTACTGTACACTGTTGTGAAGACCCAGGTTCAACTGCGTCAGACCAATGGTCCATCGAGCCCAGTAGCCTGTTTCCCCAATGGCCAATCCAGGTCACAAATCCCTGGCAGAAGCCCAAAAAAGTAGCAACATTCCACGCACTGATCCAGGGCAAGCAGTGGCTTCCCCTATGCCTGTCTCAATAGCAGACTATGGACTTTTCCTCCAGGAACTTGTCCAAATCTTTCTTAAAACCAGCTACGTTAACCACTTTGACCACATCCCCTGACAACTATTCTCTGAGTGAAAAAATATTTCCTCCTACTGGTTTTAAAATTATTTCCCTGTAACTTCATCAAGTGTCCCCCCCCCCCTAGTCTTTGGACCAGGCTGGGAATCTCTTTTAACAAAATATACATTGATTACAAACCTATAAGGTAACCCCTTGAACTCCAGCTCAGCCCTACCTCACCTAATTTAAGCATCTGCCTTACACTAAAACCTACAAGTATATTTCAGCTCCATATGTTAGGTAAACAGGCTCCATTAACAATAATACAGAAGTGTTAAACTGGATTAACACTAATAAAGCTAGCCCTAAGCTTGTATTTGAGACCTTGGAGAATTAAATGCCCAAGTGGGACACTTGAGATGCAAACTTAAGCTTCCCCGAGTCTCGGCTTCCTGCAGTTTTGTCTCTAGAGGCCTGGCTTTAGGGCTCACCCAGATTTCTACCTCTCCCTTCTCATTCCAGCCTCGGCCAGCAGAGAGGCCTGACCTGAATGTTCATTTTACTTCACTGGCAGCTCACAAGGAAAATGGAGATAGGGAAACGTGGCACGTGCCTACTGCAAAGCAGACTCTGAAGGATGGTGTGTAAGTACGTTTTGTTCCGACTATTTTTAGATGATGAGACCACAAGAGGCTTGCAGAAAACAAAAAAAAATTCACTTGTAAAGAGAGAAAGGCCCCAGAGAAAGGCCAGCAAGAAGCAGAAACGTATAACATTAATTAGCTTCCACTGAAAACTTGGGCCAAGAGCAGCAAGGTTTGGCTTGCTCTGTTATAACCCTGGATCCTGATGTGTTCTAGGATAACCTCCCCAGAGAACTGTGAAAGACCTTCTAGAGCCATGATTTGGACAACCAGAGAGGAACACCAGCTGCAAACAAACCAGGGAACAAAATACTGCAAGCAGAGGAGAGATTCTTACACCAACTTGGAGGCAAAAGGATCAGAGAGAGTGTGCAAGAGCCCCCTTCCTGCCTTATTACGCTTCCCTTTGTAACCAGGTTTCCCTCTCAGATTTGCAGTGTCCTAAGCAGATCTGAAAATCCCACATGTTCATTAAAGCTGAAGAAATGTCCGAGAATGGAATGATGGATTTGTCAGTCACATCAGACCACACTTGGTGAAACCACGGGCTAGTCTAATTTCAGAGCAGCACATCAGGGAAAAAAAAAAAAAAGTACATTATATGTAGTTCTGAACCCTGCTGTCTGGTGTCCTGAAAGAGAAAATCCTGTCAACCTGCCTGAGGTCTTTAATACGTACATACCACAAGTGATACCTATCTGGATTTCCTGTAGCGCTTCTCACCTTGTTCTGCATGCAAGACAGATATGAAAACTAACAAAATTTGGGAGAATATAAGAATAGCCTTACTGGGTCGGACCAATGGTCCATCAAGCCCAGTAGTGAATTCTTGCGGTGGCCAATCCAGGTCACTAGTACCTGGCCAAAACCCAAGGAGTAGCAATATTCCATGCTACCAATACAGGGCAAGCAGTGGCTTCCCCCATGTCTTTCTAAATAACAGACTATGGACTTTTCCTCCAGGAATTTGTCCAAACCTTTCTTAAAACCAGCTACACTATCCGCTCTTACCAAATCCTCTGGCAACGCGTTCTATAGCTTAACTATTCTGAGTGAAAAAAATTTCCCTCCTACTGGTTTTAAAAGTATTTCCCTGTAACTTCATCGAGTGTCCCCCAGTCTTTGTAATTTTTGACAAAAGTGAAAAATCGATCCACTTGTACCCGTTCTACTCCACTCGGGATTTTGTAGTCTTCATATCTCCCCTCAGCCGTCTCTTTTCCAAGCTGAAGAGCCCTAACCGTTTTAGTCTTTCCTCATACCGAGAGGAGTTCCATCCTCTTTACCATCTCGGTCGCTTCTTTTTGAACCTTTTCTAGCTCCACTATATCTTTCTTGAGATAAGGAGTCCAGAATTGGACGCACTGCTGTGACTATTCACAATGACACAGGCAAACGTGAGGCCAACACCATTACACCAAATGGTCTGACTGACTGATGATTCCATCGTTCACAAGTTTCCTTCCGGTTCTGAAAGCGGTGCATGTCCCACCCTCATTTCAGGCATGGCAGCGTACATCAATATATATTGTTCAGGGATAAATGAACTTATATTAAACACGTGAAATTAAATTAGGTGTACAATTAGTTCCATGTACTATATGTATTCACAGCATACAGTGTAGTAACAATTGTATGAAAACATGGAGCTCCTCCAGGGACTTAGCCCTATAGAGGGATAACAGCCCAATCACCGCATATGTATTAGCATGGGAAAAAAAAAATTTGTTAATGAACTTAATAGCTGTTGGTGCCGGGCAATCAGATCGCAGGATAGGGAGGAACTCCAGAGCGACTTGTGTCAGTTCGAGAAATGGCAGATGAAGTTCAATGTGGAAAAGTGCAAAGTAATGCATTTAGGCAGAAAGAACAAGGAACACGAGTATAGAATGTCAGGAGCAACTCTGGTGGGGAGAACGAGAAAAGGACCTGGGCGTACTGATAGATAGGACCCTGAAACCATCGGCACAATGTGCGGCAGCAGCAAAGAAAGCAAATAGAATGTTAGGCATGATAAAGAAGGGAATCACGAGTAGATCGGAGAAAGTTATAATGCCGCTTTATAGGGCAATGGTCAGACCACACTTGGTCTTCTCTCCAGTTCAGATCCAGCCCCCCTCTTCCTCCCACCCCACCCCACCCAGTTCCTACTTAGGTGCCCTTTTATTAAAGCTTAGGACATGTGCTTGCCCTGTGGGCTTCCTAACATTTAGGGCAGGGGTGAAGTCCCTCCTCGAGGGCCGCAATCCAGTCGGGTTTTCAGGATTTCCCCAATGAATATGCATGAAATCTATTAGCATGCAATGAAAGCAGTGCATGCAAATAGATCTCATATATATTTATTGAGGACATCCTGAAAACCCGACTGGATTGTGGCCCTCGAGGAGGGACTTTGACACCCCTGCCCTAAATGTTAGGAAGCCCACAGGGCAAGCACATGTCCTAAGCTTTAATAAAAGGGCACCTAAGTAGGAACTGGGGGGGGGGGGGGGGAGGAAGAGGGGGGCTGGATCTGAACTGGAGAGAAGACTAAGAAATTTATGTAAATACAGTAATTAATTTTAATTAAAGTGAAATCAGACCAGCCCTTACTGTATCACCTATAATTAAGAAGGTACAACGACCATGTTTCATACTCTTATCAACCAGCTTCGTGGCTGATGTCCAGACGAGGCTGCATCCCCGTATTCAGAGAATCTAACCGGGCTTAGAAAAACCTCTACTCCAGTTTATCAAAAGCACAGTGCAATAACATCAGATATCTAATAATATGGACTTGTTATTGATTAATTGCTTTGCCTTGTGAATTTCCTCTCTGGTGCCCTCGGTTCTGTAACGCCTTTAAATCACAGCACAGAGTGAATGATAGCATGCAAAGGTTTTCATCTGTACTCACCAGTCGGAGGCATCAGCAGCAACATTGTGAAGGGGAGAGGCAGCACACGTCCACTACTGGAAAGTAATCAAATTGAGTTTCAGATCACGACACGATAGCAGCAAATGTGACAAATATACAGGGGAAACGGAAGTACAGATGGACCAAGTAACGTACTATATATTCAAATATAAACCAAGATTTTTGGACCAAAAAAATTGGCCAAAAATGGGGCCTTGGTTTATATTTGAGCCTCTTTTTTGATGATGGTGCTTTTTCCTCCCCTCCCCACCCAATGCTGGTATTTCCCTCCCCCCTCCCCCCGATGTCTGGCACTGCTATCCTCCACTACCCACTCCTCCCACCCCAGACCAACATCGCACTTATAGCTCCGGGACTCGATAAGCCAACATTGACGCTCTGTGCTGGTGAAGGACCTTTAGCGTCTACACGTGCTCAAGGCCTGCTGGCTCCCGCCCTCTCCGGAATTCTCGGAGTCCAGCAAGCCTTGAGCACGTGCAGATGCTCAAGGCTCTTCGCCCGCACAGAGCGTTGGCTTCCTGCGTACCGGTGCGATGTCGGTCTGGGGCAGGGGGGGAGAGCGGGTAGCGAGGGACAGAAGTGCCTAAGCTACTGTTCTTCAATTCTCCAGTGCTGCCGTGGCCTCCTCTGTACTGTTCTTTTGCTGTGATCCACCCCCCTTTGAAGCAACTTCCTGTTTCCCCTTGGGCAGACCACAGCAAAGGAATAGTGCAGGGGAGGCCTTGAGCAGCGCAAGAGAATTGCACCCATGCCGGTGACCTCCTTGTAGTGAGGTCTTCACGATGGCCAATCCAGGTCACAAGTAGCTGGCAAAAGCCCAAATTGTAGCAACATTCCATGCTACCAATCCCAAGTCTGTCTGTCTCAATAGCAGACTATGGACTTTTCCTCCAGGAACTTGTCCAAACCTTTTTTTAAAACCAACTACTTTAACTGCTCTTATCACATCTTCTGGAAATGCTGACTATACTAAAGAATTAGTTTTATTGAGAGCAATGCAAATCAGGGATTTTTATGAAGGAACTGTTACAAGAGATATGTTTTATTGTGTTAATTGTCAGTAATGAAAAATTTATTGTTATTGTAAACCATTTTACTACCTTGTAGTGAAAGGCAGTAATAAACAGTAAATGAATCAAATCAAATTAATCATAATGGTAGAGTTTAATGGGAGTAAGGGCAGGCCCACTGCTAAGGTCCCACCCAATGGCTGAAGCACTCTTAATCCGCCCCTGAACACGTTACACCCCCAAAAGCTATTTCAAAGCCAAACCACCCTTTATATTACCCTGAAGCCCTTGACCAAAGGCCAAACGTCTCGTAGAGCAAAGAGGTCTCACACCCCAACAAGATGAAAACTTCCTGAAACATCCAGTTAGAAGTCGTTTGCCACATACCAGATACTAGTTTTCCCACGGGGCACGAAAACACCAAGAGCACCATCCGCAATGTTGGCCAGCTGGCTCCACATCTGCTCAACAGGGTTGATCCGGTCCTGTCTTTACTCCACTGCATGCAGGGATTTGTAATCTTGCATTTCTCAGGGAAGTCGACGCATTCCATGGGGTAAAGCCAGGACTGGATCATCCCTGTCAAGGAAATATGGAGCCAGCTGGCAAACCTGATCACAGAATCAATCCTCTCTCTTTACATTTGCACTCTTAAATTCATCTGTGTTTTATCGCATACCTTCCCAGCCCCACGCTCCTTCAAGTTTATTCAGATTTGATATCCCGCCTTATCAATATTCAAGGCGGTTTTACAAAGTTTAAAAATGCAGAGAAAGCACAGAAAAAGGGGAAGACAACAAAACCTACAACAGATAAACATGAAGCAATTAACAAAAACAATGTCTGACTGGTACGAGAGGAGAAGGGGAAGAACCACAAAATTTGGATAAGAAGAAACACGGGAAAAACAAAAGGCAGAGAAGACAAAGAGACTGGCCAGAAGGCAAGTCTAGCATAAAGGTAAAACATCCTTAAAAGGACGATCAAGATTCAGAGGCATAGTAAGGGTCTCAGTGGGGGCGCTGGCACCTCTCCTCCCTCCCCCCACACCTCTTTGGCTCTTTGCCAAATCATACGTGCTATGCTGCATGCCTTCCATGGAATCCTCTCCAACCCCACGCTGCTTCCCTAGCAGTGAATAAATAGTAAGAGGGGAGCAGACTCAGTAGGGGTCCCAGCACCCCCCCCATACCGCTTTGGCTCTTTGCCAATTAATCTGTGTTATATTGCATATTTTCCATGGAATCCTCCCCAACCCCACGCTCCTTCCCTAGCAGAAGCACAATAAGGGGGGCAGACTGCCCCAGCACCGTCTTGGTGGGGGCATCGGCACCTCGCCTCCTCTCCACCCCCCCCCCACCATACCTCTTTGGCTCTTTGCCAATTAATTTGCATTACATTTCTCCCTCTGTAGTCGCGGTTTCGATTATTCGCAGTTTTTAGCTTGCTGGCTTCTCTCCCCCCCCCCCCCCCCCCCAAAATAACATCAGCTTGCATAGAGAAATCGCCGATTTCAAGCGTTTACAGAGAAAAATCGCCGATTCCTGGCACTTTCTTCACCGTGTTTTGCCTCTCCTTCAGGAACAGGCCAGGTCTCCCGCCATGTTATTCGCGGTTCCACCATATTCACGACGCTTTTTAATAGAAAACCTCGACTAACGTATGAAATAGTTATTCGCGGGTCTGTTAATCCCCTATCACAGCGAATGCAGAGGGAGAAGTGTATATATTGCATACCTTCCGTGAAATCTTCCCCAACCCCACGCTCCTTCCCTTGCAGTGGAATAGTAAGGGGGTGGACGGCGGACTGCTCCGGAACCATCTCAGTGGAAGCATCTCCTCCTCTGTACCCCCCCCCCCCCATACCTCTTTGGCTCTTCGCCAGGGTAAACAGCAGCTCCAACCCGCTTGCCCTTGCCAGCCTCAGCTGTCCCTCTCAAGCCACTTTCGCAGTAATAAGCACACCTGGATAAATTGCCCTCTACTTGTAAACATGAAGGAAGTTCTCTTTGGCACAGTTAGCGGTAAATCTGAGAGACTGAGATCATACCCCAATACTCTGGCTTAAGAGTGAGGCTCATTACTTTCGTGGTACGTGCAAAACGAACTCATTTAAGAGACACTGCCACCCGCTACTTATTTCAGCAACCATATTTTTTCTTTTAACACTTTCATTAATTGTTTTGGGTTAGAGACTGAGCTGCCAAGTTTCTCAGTCGAGGCTGGAGATTTGAGGCCAGTCTTGGTTCTGAGCTTACATTGCAAAGCAGTGTGGGATTTGTATGGTCTGATCCCGCACACTGAAAAATAGTGCTTCAAATCCTATAATGCACTAGGGCGGAGAATTAGAAATCCAGGACCGGTCCAAAATCTCCAACCTGGAACTGGGTAGTTTGATATCTTTGTGGAGACAGGACCTGTGTTAAAGGGGTGCAAACAGGGCTTTTGCCCTGAGCCCTCTTCCTACAGGTGACCCCCAAGCCTACCTACATATGAAGGAGATACAGCCTGGGCTATGGGGCCCCCTTTCAAATTTCTGCCCTGAGCCCCAGTATGCTTTCAAACACTGGCTATTTACAGAGACACTGGGAACAGGATACCAGGCCCACCCTCCCCTATTCCATATCCCCCTCTTTCCCAGAATATAGGTGTAACTGAACTGCCTTAACATGGAAACAATGGCAGATAAAGGTTAAATGGTCCATCCGGTTTTCCCATCTGCAGCATCCACTATTCTCTTCTCCCTATTGGCTAAGACTCTTTATATCTGTATTTTGAGGTCATAGAACAATCTAAATTAAGGCTCTTAACACATGCATTGTGAGGTCATAAAGCTTTATTGTTATAGAAACATGATGGCAGATAAAGGCCAAACGGCCCATCCGCAGCATCCACTATCTCCTCCTCTCCCTATTGGCTAAGGCTCTTAACATTTGCATCTCCTCTTCCTATAGGCTAAGGCTCTTTACACCTGCATTGTGATGTCATTGAACTTTATGGTTATAGAAACAGAGAAACCTGCTGAAAATTAAAGGCCAAATGGCCCATCCAGTTTGCCCATCTGCAGCATCCACTATCTCTTCCTCTCCCAAAGAGATCCCACTGTCTGTCCCACAGTAACACAGAACGGCCTTGAATCATTTACAGGATCTCAGATCTCAAATGAAAGCCAATTAAGAGAGACCAACCTCTCCATAGTAAAGAAGATAAAAACCTTCAAGTTGCCCCAGACATCTTCACTATACTATTATTTTTAAGCTACTGAAGAAATGTTCATGCTAGGAAAGGACCCGACCTGATGGCTTTACAAACTTACCTGCCAAAACAGAAAAGAAGCCTTTAAATTGGGCGAGTATATTGGTGGCACTGGAAGCCTGTCTGCAAAAGGCAAAATTTAGAGGTCCAGTGGCTTTCGCTGCTAAGTAACAGGGCTGAGCTGCTGGGGACAGATATATGGGTGGGTTGGGGCTCTGATATTAGGGCTGAGGAGTCCAGGCTCTTTGTTTGCCGAGGAGGCTCACCCTGTATGCTTGCTATGGGTGGGGAGGACTGTCTCTGTGTGTTTGGGGGGTAGGTTACAGAGGCCGTCTCTCCCTGTGTCCAGGGGGGGGTGAGGAAATGCAGGGGTTCTGTCTCTCAAAGGAGCAGGATGCAGGGGCTGTCTCTCTCTTGGGGAGGATGCAGGGGCTCTGTCTCTCAAAGGAGCAGGATGCAGGGGCTGTCTCTCTCTCTCTCTCGGGGAGGATGCAGGGGCTCTGTCTCTCAAAGGAGCAGGATGCAGGGGCTGTCTCTCTCTCTCTCTCGGGGAGGATGCAGGGGCTCTGTCTCTCAAAGGAGCAGGAGGCAGGGCCTGTCTCTATCTTGGGGAGGATGCAGGGGCTGTCTCTCTCTCTCTCTCGGGGAGGATGCAGGGGCTCTGTCTCTCAAAGGAGCAGGAGGCAGGGCCTGTCTCTATCTTGGGGAGGATGCAGGGGCTCTGTCTCTCAAAGGAGCAGGAGGCAGGGCCTGTCTCTATCTTGGGGAGGATGCAGGGGCTCTGTCTCTCAAAGGAGCAGGAGGCAGGGCCTGTCTCTCTCTCGGAGAGGATGCAGGGCCTGTCTCTCAAATGAACAGGAGGCAGGGGCTGTCTCTCTGGGTGTCTTTGTCTCGGAGGAGATGCTCTTCGGCCGCTCACCGCTGCTGCCCTCCCAGCTTTCAGCGAATCACCCAGACACTGCAGGTGCAGGATCAGCCCCACAACGCTTAAGTTCCCCGGGAAAATTCCACAGGAAGTGTCGCCACCGCATTCTGGACATTTCTCTGACCGGGCCCCGCCCCCACCCGTGACGTCACCGCCACGCCCCCCTCCTCTCTGCTCCGGAGCAGATATCTGGGTACCGCTACGATGCGAGCGCTGTCCCGGCTTCGACCGCGCGGTGGCGCTGCGCTGTCTTTTGATCTTATTCGGAAATGTTATGTTTACACACTGAAAACCAGAAATAGGTCCGATCTATTTGCATATATGGCTTTAAACAAGGTTGATTAAAACCTCATAGATAAGCCTTGATAGGCGGTATATAAATACTTAATAATTAAAACTTAAACTTTGCATAATCCGGTTACCCAGGATCCCAGACCTCTTGGACCAGAATTAAGAGCAAGCAATAGTTGTAACAGAAGCAGTCACTGGTAGGGTTGCTACTGCAATTTGCATTTGCCTAACAGGTTTGATCCATTCCTGGATTCACTCCATTGCATGCAAAGCCTAAGCAAAACTACTCCTACAAGTCAGTTCATGCATCAGAGTATAAAGCCCGGACTGGATGGTGGATTCTCTACTGCAGGGGTAGGGAACTCCGGTCCTCCAGAGCCGTATTCCAGTCAGGTTTTCAGGATTTCCTCAATGAATATGCATTGAAAGTAGTGCATGCAAATAGATCTCATGCATATTCATTGGGGAAATCCTGAAAACCCAACTGGAATACGGCTCTTGAGGACCGGAGTTCCCTACCCCTGCTCTACTGCTTCCAGGTTTTCAGGTTACCTCCAATGAATATGCATGAGTTAGATTCACAGGGATCTCAAAGTCTCAATCCAGTCGGGTTTTCAGGATTTCCCCAATGAATATGCATTGAAAGCAGTGCATGCACATGGATCTCATGCATATTCATTGGGGAAATCCTGAAAACCCAACTGGAATACGGCTCTTGAGGACCGGAGTTCCCTACCCCTGCTCTACTGCTTCCAGGTTTTCAGGTTACCTCCAATGAATATGCATGAGTTAGATTCACAGGGATCTCAAAGTCTCAATCCAGTCGGGTTTTCAGGATTTCCCCAATGAATATGCATTGAAAGCAGTGCATGCACATGGATCTCATGCATATTCATTGGGGAAATCCTGAAAACCCGACTGGATTACGGCCCTCAAGGAGGGACTTTGAGACCCCTGGATCAGAGGTAATCAAAGTGACCTATGCAACTCCAGCTCATTCATAAGCGTTGAAACCCTGTCCTGGGGCTTCCTCCCTCTATTAAACAGGTTCTCAATCTCCTGAGATTTTCACACTGAAATTAAGAATTTGTGCCTTTCCATCTTGTGCTCCACCTTAATTCTCAGGTCCCCCCTGCAATTTTGCTAATTAGACTAAACAACCATAATCACTCTAATAGTATCCCTCCCAGAACAATCCTGTATAAACAAACTTAATTACATAATTGCACATCATCCATTGAAATAATAATCTTCATTTTGTATATGCAAGAACTGATTGAAAAGTAATGAGACTGGGGTGTTGTGTTTTGTTTTGTTTTTAATTTATTCAGAATCAGATGACTCCACAGGATCTGAACATTTTTCTTTTCCAGAGCAGTGTCCTTCACATTCAGTACATTTTTTTTGCAGCGTTTCAAAAATGATTCAAAGTCGTGCAATAATAGACTGTTTTGCGATATCACTTTTAATGCTGCGGCTGTAGCATTTTTCACTTCATCATCTGAAGAGAACTTCTTTCTGCCCAGTTGACTGATGGACCGTAGCATGTGAGTCTGCATTTCAGTGGCCATTGCAGCTGCCTGAATCCCTCATTCAGATGGAAAATTACCGTACCCACTTTTCAACTTCATGCCCTACAATAATACAAAGTGATGCATCTGGGCACGAAGAACAGGGAACATGAATATAATTTGTTAGGTGTGACTTTGGGCAAGAGCGAACAGGAAAGGGACCTGGGGGTACTGATAGACAGGAACCTGAAGCCGTCGGCTCAATGCGCAGTGGCGGCAAAGAAAGCCAACAGGATATTGGGCATGATAAAGAAGGGTATCACGAGTAGATCGGCGGATGTCATAATGCCGCTTTACAGAGCAATGGTCAGACCACACCTGGAATACTGTATCCAACACTGGTCTCCTTACCTAAAGAAGGATATAACCCTGCTGGAGAGGGTGCAGAGGCGAGCCACGAAACTAGTAGAAGGTATGGGAAATTTGAGCTACAAAGAACGCCTCGGAAAACTAAGCTTGTTCACCCTTGAGAAGAGGAGACTGCGAGGGGATATGATAGAGACTTTTAAAATACTAAAAGGTTTTGACAAAATAGAGCATGAAGCTTCGTCATTCACGCTGTCAAACGTAACTCGGAGAAGAGGTCATGGACTGAATTTGAGGGGTGACAGGCCCAGGACGAATGTCAGGAAGTTCTGTTTCGCACAGCGAGTGGTGGGCGTTTGGAATGCTCTCCCGGAGGCGGTTGTGATGGAAGCCTCCATTATGGGATTCAAGTGCAAGTTGGATGCACACCTCCTTGCAAATCACATTGAGGGATATGGTTAAATAAGGTCTCCATCAGGGAACACCTAGATTGGACTGGATGTACCAAAGGTCTGTTCCGGCGAGGGCATTTCTTATGTATGTTCTTATGTTCTACCGCCAATGGGATACGCCACGGGGTACTGTTTATATTCTCTTCCAAAACTACTGGTCCTCGTTCAAGGAAAATATGTACAGCTTCATCCACTCTTACAAAAAAATAAAATTTGTGAGCACAAAAGCAGTAACAATGTGCTCAGTTTGTTTTATGATAAAAACTGCTGGAGATTCCCCCCCCCCCCTCAAGGCCAGCTTTGGATCTGGAGTCATAGATTTATTTATTTTTTAACAGTATCTGTGAAATGATACACAAAAGATTCTGAAGTTAATAATTAGTCTTGCCAAAGCCAAATAAAGATCCTACTCTAGTTTCAAATTACAGGCCTATTTCCTTAATTAATGTAGATGGAAAACTTTTAGCTAAAACTTTGGCTAAAGCTCTCCCTTTTCTTATTGGAATGCACCAAACAGGATTTGTTGCTCAGAGACATTCTTCTAATAACACTAGGCTTGCCTTGCATATGTTGAATTTGTCAAAAGCCTTAAATGATCCGGCTTTTTCTGTATCCCTCGATGCAGAGAAGGCCTTTGATCGTGTTGAATGGACCTTCATGTATCAAGCGTTGGAGTGGTTTGCTATAGGTTCAGGATTTATACAAATGATTCAAACATTGTATTGCTCCCCTGTTGCTAAATTGTATATTAATAATAATTTCTCAGATGGCTTTAGGTTGCAGAGGGAGGTTAGACCAGGCTGTCCTTTATCTCCTCTGCTTTTTGATATTGTATTAGAACCCTTGTTATTAGCTATTCAGCAAGCGAAGGAGATACAGGGTATTCCTCGTAGAGATCGGGAATATAAGGTCTCTGCTTATGCGGATGATATACTGCTATATTTGAGAAATCCTGAGGCAGCCATTCCTTGCTTACTTGAAATGATAGAGAAATTTGGAAAATTTTCAGGATACAAGATAAATGGGAGTAAATCAAAAATTCTTCCACTTAGTGTCCACTGTACAAAAGGTTTGTTTGATTCATTTCCCTTTCTTTGGAAAGAGGATGGAATAAAGTATTTAGGCATTTGGATTAAAAATACGCTGGAAGAAACAATGAAAATAAATGAAAAATCTTTATTACAGAAGGTCACAGAAATGTGTGAGCAATGGAATCCTTTACATCTTTCATGGTGGGGGAGAGTCCAAACTATTAAGATGATGATCTTGCCTGTGGTTTGTTATCAGATGGGTATGTTGCCGGTTTATTTTCAAGGGTCCTTTTATAAAAAATTAAATAGTATTCTCATAAAATTTATTTGGCTGGGTAAAACTCCCACAGTAGCCTTGGTATCTTTACAAAGGCCAATTTCAGAGGGAGGGGTACATTTTCCCAATTTTTATAGGTATCATCAAGCCTATATTTTGCGCCAGGGTATGTATTGGGTCCTCCCAGAGCTCATGGAAAAACTCCCAGATTGGTTGTGGCTTGAACGGCAGCTCATGTCTCCTTTGCGCCTTTGTCATGTGCTCATTATCAGAATATTAGCTGATACATGGAAAACATTGCGTTATGTAAGTAATTGAACAACAATTCCAATTCACAAATCTACAAATCAATCTATATGGCTGAACTCCAAGATTCAAATTGGCGGAGAAAGCATTGGATGATAGCAGGAATATGTTTATTAGATGATGTTATCTCTAATGGTAAAATGCTTGAATTTTCACAGTTGCAAAATAAATGTGGTCTTAATAAATCAGAATGTTTTAGATCAGGGGTGTCAAAGTCCCTCCTCGAGGGCCGGAATCCAGTTGGGTTTTCTGGATTTCCCCAATGAATATGCATTGAAAGCAGTGCATGCAAATAGATCTCATGCAGATTCATTGGGGAAATCCTGAAAACCCGACTGGATTCTGGCCCTCGAGGACCGACTTTGACACCTGTGTTTTAGATGGTTGCAACTGAAGCAAGCCATTCAGGCGGGGTTCCCTGAATGGAAAAACCTTAGTAATCATTTTAGTACGGAGTTCTTATG
The DNA here is from genome assembly GCF_902459505.1 of Geotrypetes seraphini. Taxonomy (NCBI): domain Eukaryota; kingdom Metazoa; phylum Chordata; class Amphibia; order Gymnophiona; family Dermophiidae; genus Geotrypetes; species Geotrypetes seraphini. Next base: position 6,301,285 of record NC_047098.1, read on the forward strand.
CTTTCAGGCGGACTTCTTAGGGTCACCAGGCCGCACAGTGGTATAAATTGCTGACTGGATTTATTAAAAAGAAACTAAACATTGGTCTGAGAGACATTTGGAGTATTGAGATTATACTGCGTCTCAATGGCCACGAATTTGGTCTTGGAGGATGAGATGTATAGTCTCGGCATCTATGAGACAAACTTGGTTTTTTCTGTTACATAGAGCATTCTGGACCCCTGTTCGGTTACAAAAATTGGATAGCTCTAAGACTAATAGATGTTGGCACTGTCATCTCGAAGCAGGGAAAAAAAACAACCACTTGTAAAGAAGGCCCCAGAGAAAGGCCAGCAAGAAGCAGAAACGTATAACTAGAGCGTGATGGGGGGGGGGATTCAGGAAGGGGCAGATGCCAGGCTCCCAGAGGAAGAGAGGGGAGTGGGACACTGCCACGAATGAGTGGTCTTGGGTGCCACAGTACAGGCACCGAAATGCAATTTTGTTCGTGCTTGAAACTAAGGGCTCCTTTTACTAAGGTGCGCTGAGGCTTTAACGCACGGAACAGCGCCTGCTCCATTGCCACGGCGCGCTAGACCTCAACGCCAGCATTGAGCCGGCGTCAGTTCTAGAAGCGTAGCGCCGCGGTAATTTCTTGCGTGCGCTAAAAACGCTAGCGCACCTTCGTAAAAGGAGCTCCGAGGATGTAGCGAATAGGAAATGCGCCGCTCAAAGCGCCTACAACTTTCGTAACCTGGGGTGTTTTTAATGTTTCACTGCGTTGTAAGCCGACGTGGCATTTTGTATATTGCAGGATATCAAGTTTTTCATAAACATACGGTAATACTGGATTATTACAGTGGCTAAATTTAGTCCTTAATGCTATATTGGAACACCACTGAAGAGTCAGGTTACTTTTTTTTTTTTACTAAGCAGAAGATATTTTTAGACATATCCTATGGTTGTGCCCTGGGGAGGGAGGGGGGTTAAGCCTACTCCAAAAAGAGAATCTGTGGTCAAAGGCTAAAAGCATGCGAGGGGGATCAAGGACTTAGCCTGCTCCTGTGTGGTCCCACCATATAAGGGACATCCTTGAGACAGAGTTCTCAATGCCATTTGCCATGTCGCAGTGTCACTCTGTCACCGTAAGTGCAATTGTAACTTGATCGGCTTCGCTTCGCTAAGTATTTGGCCTAGACTGATTCGTTCCTGGCTTCTGGCTTTTGGCATTCAAGACTAGAAATGCTGTGGCTGTGTTGAAACTGTTCACATCCGGCACAGCTCGTTCCGAGAGGGTCCACGTGCCCTGCTGAAGTATGACTACTATGTAATGTCACATGGCTCTCCTGGGCTGGAATCTGGTTGTTTACCTCAAATACATCCACAGCAAAAACATGCAAAAACAGCTTTCTGCTCCCTTGACACAGCCTTTCCCCCAAAACTCTGAAGCGGCAGGGGGGATCCAGTAGAGAACGTACTGCAAAGTATAGTCTGTTTGGGCAGTTTTTTTGCTTTCTGGTCCTAGAGCAGGGGTGTCAAAGTCCTTCCTCGAGAGCCGCAATCCAGTCGGGTTTTCAGGATTTCCCCAATGAATATGCATGAGATCTATTAGCATACAATGAAAGCAGTGCATGCAGATAGGTCTCATGCGTATTCATGGAGGAAATCCTGAAAACCCGACTGGATTGCGGCCCTCGAGGAGGGACTTTGACACCCCTGTCCTAGAGGGAGGGAGAGGCTGAATCACATGCTGTGTTTGGGGCTATGGATCACCCACTAGATGACAATCCCTTTATCCCACCTACTTTTATCCCCTATGGTTCAAGACAGTAAGAATTAAAAGCATAATAGCTGGGAAAAATATGGAATAAATTAAATACAACAAATATATGTTAAAAAACCCAGGATACAGAGGGAGGAGCCTAAGGCCCTGATTGACTCAGACTCCTAAGGCCCTTCCCAATGGGTGGTACATTAGACATCCGAGCCAATCAGGGCCTTAGGCCACTCCCCATGCATCACATGATGCACCAGGGAAGGAAAGCCCCACCATTTGGAAGCGGCCAGCCTACGAGCAGGACGGACTGAGCTTCCATCCTGCTCTAACATCTCTGATAAGGTACGAGGGTGGTTCGGGGGACGGCAGGGAACCTCTGGTAGCAGGAGGGGTGGGCACCCCTCCTGCCTTTTTTTTCAGGGGGGGAGAGAAAGGGTGGGGGGGCACCTGGCGCCTTCAGTGGCAAGAGGGAGTGGGCATCCCTCCTGCCGTATAGCTGCTGTGTGGGGGTGGGGAAGAGTTGCATTGGCAGGAGGGAGTGGACATCCCTCCTGCCAATTTTCTTTCACGGGGGGGAGGGGTGTCAGCATGCAGCATGGCAGGAGGAAGAGCCATTTTTGCTGGTGCGAGGGGAGGGGGCATTGTGCGGTGCTGGTTTATCGGGGAGGGAGGGCCATTATTGGTGGTGGGGGGTGCTTTTTTCTTTTTTTCCTATCAGCGTCGGAGCTTTTACCACAGTGGTCTGCAATTTTTTTTTAAACCATACTTAGCTTGATAAAAGGGGGCCTAAGTTTGGTGCCTATCTTTATCACCACTTACAGAATTTCCCCCTATTGTCTACAGGCTTTAAACAATGGTAATTTCTAACGAAAACCAAAGCTACTATGTTGGAGCAGTGGGGGCACCATCTTCCCATCCAGCTACAATGATTCCAGGTGAGAAAATCACCCTTAAGCTCCAGGCTGCACATGCTCATTTCTGGTAAAACAGCTTTTGGAGTCCTGCTTGCAGATATCTTACTCCTGTGCATGATTTCCTTAGCTTCTGTGCATGCCCATTTCTCATTTCACTAGCCTTTTGCCCTACACTCAGAATACAGAACATAGTAACATGATGGCAGATAAATGCCAAATGGCCCATCCAGTCTGCCCATCCTCAGCATCCACTATCTACTTCTCTCCTTAAGGCAGGGACCAATGTGCTGTGGAGGCCGATGGCAGCCTGCTAGGATCGCTGCAGCCAACTGGTGATCCTCTGCAGGCTGCTTTGAAGGTGAGACCAGGAAGCTGGGAGAGAGATGGTGGACAATGGGATGGAGGGAAGGAAGGAACAAAAAGAGTATTTTCTAGCAGGCCACCACAGGCCTGAGTTTGACACCCCTGCCCTAAAGGAGCCCACATACCTGTTCCATACTTTCTAGAATTCAGACACGGTCTTTCTCACCACCACCTCTACCGGGAGACTATTAATATAATATAAAATAACATTACCCTTCAGATCTCTGCGGTTTAGCAAAAGTAAAATACTGCTAAATAAATAAGTCTTTAATAGTTTTGTAAATTTTTGATATGATGTAGATGTAAAGAATAATTGACGGAAATCTGTATCCCGAGTAGCTGCTTGAAATGACAGCAGTTGATTATGATATCTTTCATTGGGCGATGGAAAATCAAAAATGGGAAGCTATCCGAGTAGAACGTCTATGATGGGAAAAATGAACTAAATAGGTTGTAGCCATATCAGATATTACTTTGGAGCACTAACCAAACTTAAACTGCACTCGAGCTTCCAAACATCTACCACCCTTTCTGTAAAAAAGTATTTCCTTAGATTACTCCGGAGCCTCTCACCTCTTAACTTCATCCTATGGCCTCTCATTCCAGAGACTCGACTCATGCACATTCCTCTTTCTTGATGCTTTTGTAACTTAAACTGTCCCCTTAAGGACGACTTAGATTCAAGAAAGGTTTCTACTTATTGTTCCCCCCTCCTTTTGGTTTTCCCCTTAAGTGTTCTCTTTCTCTCTATCAGTTGTAGTTCCAATCCCTTCTTCCCTTTTTGTTTCCGTTTGTCATTGTCCTTAAAAAATTGTCTTTTCCCTTGGTTTGTTCTTTGTTTACATTGTATTATAATTGGCGCATTGTTATGGCGTTTTTTGTACACCGCCTAGAAGGTTCGAGTGGGCAGTAAAATAACTTTTAAATAAACTTGAAACACATTTACATCACGTAGGTATTTAAACGTCTCTATCATATCTCCCCTCTCCCGCCTTTCCTCCAAAGTATACAGATTGTCTATCTCCATACGCCTTATGACAAAGTCCACGCACCATTTTAGTAGCCTTCCTCTGGACAGACTCCATCCTTTTTATATCGTTTTGAAGGTGCAGCCTCCAGAATTGTACACAATATTCAAAATGAGGTCTCACCAGAGTCTTATACAGGGGCGTCAATACCTCCTTTTTCCTACTGGTCATTCCGCTCCCCATGCACCCTAGCATCCTTCTAGCTTTCGTTATCACATTTTCCAATCCGTTTGGCCACCTTAAGTTCATCACATAGAATCCCACCCAGGTCCTGCTCCTCTTTCATGCACAAAAGTTTTTCATCCCCTAAACTGTACTAGTTCCTCTGGTTTTTGTAGCCCAAATGCATGACCTTGCATCATAGCTGCCACATTTCAGACCATTCCTCAAGCTTCACTAGGTCCTTGCTCATGTTAGCAGGTTGGAGATGGAGTGGTCAAATTTTGCTGCTTGCGTCGCCAGAAGGTTGTCAAACATCTTGCGCTGAGTGGAAGGCAAAAGGGGTCAGGGTTCTTCTTTGTCTTGAGGTGAGGGTCCGATTTACGCGGTTGTTTAGGTAGGAGGGAGCAGATGCCTGTGTGGATCACTTTCACAGGCTTTGCTAAAATCTAAATACACCACTTCTAGTGCTCTCTCTCGATCCAATTGATCAGATTTGTCTGACAAGACCTGCCTCTAATGAACCCACGTTACCTCGAGTTCTGTAATTCATCAGATTCCAGAAACGTTACTGTTTTAAAAGCATTTCCATTCATTTACTTACCACAGAAGTCAGACCTACGGACCTGTAGCTCCCTATTTCTTCCTAACTTCCACCAGAACGTCCGTAAGTTCATTATTCCCCTCGGATGCACGCCATCCGGTCCCGTTGCTTTGTCCACCTTTAGTTTCGCTAGCTCTTCACGGACCACAATCCTCTGAAAATCAATCAGGATCTACCGCACCTCCATCCTTATTTGCGTTCGTTGACCTTGGCGCTTCAGCTGCGAGCACAGAACAGAAATATTTGTTAAGCAATCCAGCCATATCTTTTATCAGCATTTACATGTTTCTCCCTTTCCCCTTTGACTCTCACAATGACACTTTTGCACTCCCTCCCCCCTCCCGCCCCCCCCCCCCCCCGTTTTACCATGTCTGATGCTTTTTTTCTAATTTGACTGCCAGCACACCCAATCAGTTTGAGATTTTGACTTTTGCTATCGTACGTCAAAAGAGCGCCTTCTGGATGACTCTCCATGTACCCTAAAACATATTTATCACACCGTACATATGCGTAGGAACTGCTGGAAAGCTCATCTTTACAAGTTTTGTGAATGACTATGTTGAAAACTATTTAGGAAGGGCTTAACTCTAATAACAGAACAGAGATTTGGAGCGTAGCATTCCCATCCATTCCCGTCCATCAATAATAACTTTTTTTTTTTTGTATACCGCCATACCCGGAAGAGTTCTAGGCGGTTCACATCAATTAAACAAGGTTACAAGTGGTTTACATTAGTTGAGCGGGGTTACAAGCGGTTCAATAACAATAATAATAATAACTTTATTTTTGTATCCCGCCATACCCGGAAGAGTTCTAGGCGGTTCACATCAATTAAACAAGGTTACAAGTGGTTTACATCAGTTGAGCGGGGTTACAAGCGGTTCAATAACAAATTGATCAAAGTTGCCAGGGGGGGGGGGTGAGGGAAGGATGTAGAGGGGAGAGGGGTTGTTAGATAGAAGGGGCGTTGGGATCCTGGTCTTGGAAGAGGCGGGTTTTGAGTAGTTTTCTAAAGCCGAGGTAGTTGGGGGCCTTGAGGGCCATTTGGGATAACCATGGGTTTAGCTTAGTGGCTTGGAAGGCGAGGGTTTTGTCGAGGAATTTTTTAGAGTGGCAAAGCTTAAGGGAGGGGTAGGCGAAGAGTTGGATTCTGCGGGAGTCCTTGATGCTGTGATTCAGGGCGAAGTGAGGGATGATGTAGCTTGGGGATAAACCAAATACTGTTTTATAGCAGAAGCAGGCGAATTTGAATAGGACTCTGGATTCTAATGGCAGCCAATGGAGTTTGTGGTAGAAAGGGGTGATGTGTTCCAATTTTTTCAGGCCGAATATGAGGCGGACAGCAATGTTCTGGATCATTTTGAGTCTCCTGATGTTTTTTTTTGTGGAGCTTAAGTAAATGATATTGCAGTAGTCCAATATGCTAAGGATGGAAGATTGTACTAGCAGGCGGAATGAAGTGTCGTCAAAGTATTTTTTTATGGTGCGGAGTTTCCAAAGCACAGAGATACTTTTTCTGACGGTATTGTCCGTGTGTTTGTCAAGGGATAGATGTTTGTCTAGTGTGACGCCCAGTATTTTTAGGTTTTGTTCAAGGGGGAAAACGAATCCTTTTACTTGAATTGTGGTGTCTTTGATTTTATCTTTGGGGGTTGCTAGGAAGAATTTTGTTTTATCCGGGTTCAGGTGCAGGTCTGGACTGCGCTCAACGCTCTGCATTCCTACTGTCTGCCGTTGAGTCTTACTATTACACAAGTTTGCCGAGGCTTTAATTGGTTATCGCAGAGGGCTGGATTCAGGAACTTTTCCAATGATGTTTTCAGTGCCGTGAAAGGAACCTCTCATTTAGGAACCCGATTGGCCAAAACTGTGCCTGGTTTTATGCTTCCTTCTGGGCCACCCCAGAAAGAAGGTGGGAAATGAAAAAGGTCAGCGCCAGAGAATTAGGCTGTGGCAGCTCTCAGAGCCTGCCCTGGGGACCCTACAGTCACTTGGGCTTATCAGGAGAGCCCCAGCGGTAATGCAGGAGGTCATGGTGGCCACATTGGGTCTCCTGCATAGTCAGTGTGGCTATCCTGAAACCACAACTGGCTGTGGGATCGCTGAAACACATTTGCTTATAGCATCCATCACTTATAAAATCACTCCCCCTCCCCTGACAAGTTTATTTGTCTGCGGCTAATGCTAACGCTGGGCCCTGTTCAGGCTTTGGCATTGAATTTCTAGGTTAAAAAAAAAAAAATTGTTTTTTTTTAAGCCAGCTAGCACATGTTAATATTCAGACTTAACTGGTCTCGGGTTAGAGCTATTTATGTGGCCGGTTACATCTGAACATCAGGATGTAACTGGACTATAGCCCCAGAAGGCCCTGAACTTAGCCAGCTTGAAGTTTGGCATTAACTGGTCATTTTTAGTACAAAGCAGTGTCGCCTCTCCCCCCTGCATGACTCATCTACCAACCTCACCACGCTCATGCCATCCCTCTCCTTAAGTCACTTCACTGGCTCCCTATCCACCAACGCATACAGTTCAAGATCCTATTGCTGCCCCTCAAAATCTCTCCTCTCATCTCTCTCCTTATACACCTCCCCGCTCCTCAGATAAGCCGCCCATAGCTTTACCCTTCTCCTCCACTGCCAATTCCAGACTTTGTTCCTTTCATCTAACTGCCCCTAAGCCTGGAATAAATCACCCTTCCCTTCCCTTGTTTAAAAGCAGACTGAAACCCACCTTTTTGATATAGCTTTCAATCCTTAACCCTACTCCTCTGCCCTCCAACCCAGCCAGCAGATTAACCCTTCCCCTTAACTGTATCCATGACATCCCGTTTGTCTTTTTAGATTGTAAGCTCTTTGGAGCAGGGACTGCCTTCTTTGTGACTCAGTACAGTGCTGCGTGCGAGTGGTAGCGCTATAGAAATAATTCATAGTAGTAGTGTGAAGAGTTTCAGTCTTTGGGAAGCAGAGCTGAGCTTGTGATGTCATAATGCCTCATTCCACCAATAAGAGCCAACCTCGTCAATGATGTCACAATGGCTCAATTGTCCTGTACTCCCCTCTGCCCTCCAACCCAGCCAGCAGATTAATCCTTCCCCTTAACTGTATCCATGACATCCTGTTTCAGTCTTTGGGAAGCAGAGCTGAGCTTGTGATGTCATAATGCCTCATTCCACCAATAAGAGCTGACCTCAGCAGTGATGTCACAATGGCTCAATTGTCCTAGACTTGGCTCACATAAAAACATAACGATGTAAGATTTAATATTGTTTAGAGGGGAGTGTATGTTTTTTCACAAGCGCTTTGCTTTTGTTGAGAAGAACTAAATAGATTTGTTCAATCGCTTGATATGGCCAGGTATTGAATTTCCGGGTTCGCCTGGGAGTCAGCCTGGCTAATTTCTGCAGTCTGAATGTCGGGTTCTTTATGTTTATAATTGGTCATTTTACTATTGTTATGTTATCAAGAAAAATTGTAGGGTTTATGTCGAGCTGCACCTGCTGTACACTGCCTTGGGCAAATCTCTCATGCTCCAAGGCTGCCAAAACCGAAGACGGCATAAGATGCTGGCAGGTTTCAGGAGCCCATTGCAAGTTTCTTCCCTGGCCCCAACATGTTGTCCTGTGGCTCCACCCCCATAGTAGCTAAACCTCCCCCACCCCCGCAGAACCTATGACAAGGCAACATTGCAAATATTATACCTTAGAAAACAGAAGAAGCAAGATTCTCTTTATGTCAGCAGAATAGCTCACATACTGCGATACCGATTATTAGCGCAGGAATCCACGCTGAATGCTCCGCTCTGCTCCCGACGCTCATAGGAACGGTTTAGTAAAAGTGGGGGATAGTTACTAAATTAAATTATCAAATGAGCAATACTTTCTCATCGTAAGATTTATCATTCTTTATTTCTAAAATTATAATTAAATTCTGCATACATACAGAATTACCGTAGTAAACATCCTTCAGAAATATCCCAGAGGGTTCAGTAGGAACGGGAGCTGGCCACAAGGGGGCGACAGAAGGAAGGACAGAAAGAAAAGTCATTCTACAAACAAGTATTTTTATTAGCCGATTCCTTCTTCCAGGATCTGGATTTCTAATTCTGTCCACTTCTTCCTTAGTTGTTTTAATGCGCCTGAGAAAACAAAGAGAAGACCGTCTTTAGTTCTCCAGTAGAATGCAGTGCTGAACTCCACAATGGGATTTAAGACTCTCACCACCTGGCTAAGCCAGCCAGGTTGGCAGTGGCTAGGGTTACCAGATTTTTTCTGTTTGGAAAATCCGGAAACATAGACCCGCTCCCCCCCCCCCCGGCTCACCCAGTTCCACCCATCCCCGCCCTGTTACACGTGCGGTGTGTGCGTGGCATCCCCACGTGCACGAATGCCCTCTTGCCCGACAGCGATTTCTTCCAAGCTTTTCAAAACCTGGACAAAAGTGCCGGGTTCTGAAAAGCCGTCTGGACCCCCCCCCCAGGGAAATCCGGACATCTGGTAACCCTAGCGCTGGCTGATGCCTGAATTCTCACCAATCTCCCAGGATCTGTGTTATTTGCTATACTATCAGTGCTAGAGACGCCTAAAGATAGGCGCCTAGATTGGCACGCCTAGATTACCTGGGCACTTAATTTAACTGTTTAAAAAGTTGAACCAGTGCCCAAAAATTGGCAATTAACAACTCTCGATTGATGTTAATTGCACTTAATTGGATGGTAGGCACCTACCACAAAGTAGGCATGGTTGAGGGTGGGATTGTGGGTGCGTTTTTCATCTAGGCGCCTGTTTTGGACTTAGGCACACTCATTTAAGCCAAGAAAACCCTGGCATATACATGGTGCAGCTAATGTTGGGATGCCATAGGTGCGATGCCATAGAACACTGTTGGCATCATTCTATAAAATACGGCTAAATGGTTGAACCGTGCCTAAGCACCGCATTACTCAATGCCTACGTTTTACGCACCATTTCTAGACTGGGGCGCACTCTGAATGTCCCGCTATCCTCACATCTGAGCTTCTTACTAGAGAATGACACAGGGAAAAAAAATCTGTCCCCATCAGTGCCCCTTCACCGCCCCGTCCCCGCAGGATCCACCCTTCCCTCTCGCCATCTCACTGCCCTTCGGCACCCCTCACACGGTCCGTGCATCTCCCTCCCTCCCCTTTACCTTCGCAGCCCGTTTTAAGGTTTCAGACTTGTTGAAAGCCGCCGGAGTGTTCGTGCCGTCGCGTGCGTGTGCGGGTGGAAGCTTCTCCTCCGACACAATCAGAAGTTGCGTCAGAGGAGAAGCTTCTGCCCAAACACGCACGTGACGGCACGTACACTCCGGCTGAAACTTTAAAACGCGCCGCAAAGGTAAGGGGGAGGGAGGGAAATAGATAGATTCGGGTGGGTAGGTCGGAAGGAGGGAGGGGGCCGCGCATGATCAGTGACTGCGCGCATTCCCTCCCTTAACTACGGGGCCAAGGCCATTCGCTGCTCCATGGGGGTGGTGAATGGCCTTGTCCCCGTACCTGCGGTGAGCACCTTTCCCCCCTCCACCATTTTGGCGGGTTACCTGCAGCTACTCAAGGGTAACGTCCACCGTGCCATTCTCTACATCTTACCACTAATGAACTCTCAATTCCTAGGCCAGTTGTCCAGCGTTCTCCTTTCTTGATTTCCTTGGTCTCTCCATTCAGGGGCATAATAAGGGGGGGTGAGGTGGAAATCTGCCCTGGGCGCCAGCACCCCTCCTCCTCTCAGCCCCCTGCCATGTATACCACCTTTTTGTAGTTTTACAATCACACTGAAAGCGGTTTCCATGTCTGTCCTGGTGGGCTCACAATCTGTCTAATGTGCCTGGGGCAGTGGAGGATTAAGTGATTTGCCCAGGGTCACCAGGAGCCATGTGGGGTTTGAACCCACAGACTCAGGGTGCTGAGGCCCTAGCTCTAGCCACTGCGCCATGCTCTCCTCCAATGCAATAGCAGAAGTGAGCCAAGTATAGAACAATGAAGCCATTGTGACATCACTGATGAGGTTGGCTCTTATTGGTGGAATCAGGCATTATGACATCAGGGAAAGGGGTTGGGACTTGGAGACCACCTTTTTCTAGTTATACAATCACAACCAAAGTGGTTTATATATAGGTACTTCAAGTATTTTCCCTATTTGTCCCGGTGGGAGGATTAAGTGAGTTGCCCAGGGTCACCAGAAGCCATGTGGGGTTTGAACCCACAGATTCAGGGTGCTGTGGATGGAGCTCTAGCCACTACAGCACACGCTCCTCCAACTACTTTAACTATAAACACTATCAAATCCCATCCCCTTTATTCTAAGCCCCTCCCCCCCACCGAATTACAAGATACTGTACCTTTCCTGAACAGAAGGCTGCTGGGCAGGTGAACCGAACCGTATAGTCCTTGCAGTATCCTTGAGGTGGCGTGAGCTTATTCACACAGCCAAACCCGCTGGTGGTGTCAGAGCTGTACAGAGAAAACAGAGAGGTCAGTTGGTGGGGGGGGGGGGGGGGGAGAGGATGCAAAATGGCTACGATTTGTTAGGCGAAAGGATTCTGCTAGAATAGAAACACACGTCAACTCTACCTGTCCCTCACCCCCCCCCCCTCCCCTCATACCACTCCATTGCTGAAAATGTCCCGGTCATCCTATATCAAACTTCTCTCTCTCTCTGCCTAACTTTGGCCAGGGCAAGCGATTTCTCTCCCCAACCAACCATGACGTAAAATCAAGCCTGAGTAGCTGAGCTGAGAACTCAGTTGCATGAACCATGTGGCAGAGGAGGAAGGGGGGGAGAAGCTACGAGGGAGGGAGAAAGGGTGAAGAAAGGGGCTTTAAGGCAGCTCAAGCTATCATAAGACCATAAGAAGTTGCCTCCGCTGAGGCAGACCAGAGGTCCATCTCGCCCAGCGGTCCGCTCCCGCGGCGGCCCATCAGGCCTATTGCCTGAGCAGTGGTCCCTGACTAGCTCTATAACCTATCTCTACTCCTATCCCTATAACCTACCTCTACACCTAACCCTATAACCTACCTCAACACCTATCCCTATAACCTACCTCTACACCTAACCCTATAACCTACCTCTACACCTAACCCTATAACCTACCTCAACACCTATCCCTATAACCTACCTCTACACCTAACCCTATAACCTACCTCTACACCTAACCCTATAACCTACCTCTACTCCTATCCCTATAACCTACCTCTACACCTAACCCTATAACCTACCTCTACACCTAACCCTATAACCTACCTCTACACCTAACCCTATAACCTACCTCTACACCTAACCCTATAACCTACCTCTACACCTATCCCTATAACCTACCTCTACACCTAACCCTATAACCTACCTCAACACCTATCCCTATAACCTACCTCTACACCTAACCCTATAACCTACCTCTACACCTAACCCTATAACCTACCTCTACACCTAACCCTATAACCTACCTCTACACCTATCCCTATAACCTACCTCTACACCTAACCCTATAACCTACCTCTACACCTATCTGTACCCCTCAATCCCTTTGTCTTCTAGGAACCTATCCAAACCTTCTTTGAAGCCCTGTAACGTGCTCCGGCCTATCACAGCCTCCGGAAGCGCGTTCCATGTATCCACCACCCTCTGGGTGAAAAAGAACTTCCTGGCGTTTGTTCTAAACCTGTCCCCTTTCAATTTCTCCGAGTGCCCCCTTGTACTTGTGGTTCCCCATAATTTGAAAAATCTGTCCCTGTCCACTTTTTCTAGGCCCTTCAGGATCTTGAAGGTTTAAACATGACTGATTTTCATATTATCAGGTAGTTATAATGTACTTTTAGGGCTCCTTTTATCAAGCCACGCTAGCGGGGTTAGCGCTTCGGACATTTCATCACGTGCTAACCCCCGCGGCCGGGTAAAAAACTAACGTCTGCTCAATGCAGGCGTTAGTGGCTAGCGCAGCAGGCGGTTTGACGTGCGGTATTACGTGTGTTAAACCCCTACCGCAGCTTGATAAAAGGACCCCTAGCTCTACTTATTTTAGTTTATATTGTGTTTTTTAATTCATTAGTTTTAATGCTTGTATTAGTTACTTAGAATTTTATTATGTATGATGTTATTATTATATTGTATGCTGAGTACCTATGAACTGCTGGTTAGGCGGTATAGAAAAACAAATTATTATTTGCCTTAAATCCTCCTTATTAGTTCCCTATTCCTTGGTCTTTTTCAGTGTTTCGCACCTCTCCCCTGAACCACCAACACATTCTAATTTTAACAAAATTCTGATTGAAACTGGTCTGTCCAGATCAAGGCTAGAATCCAAGTATCGCTGGAGGAGTCTTTCCACACATTCTCTTTTCCCCAAATCCCTTCTTAACTATCAGGTCTGAACGTGCTTACAATTGAATGAGAGAGGTCTGCAGGGGGCTGCCATCAATTGTCCGCACCTCGATCCCGATAGGGTTAGTGCAGATCTGGCCGGGGTATTCTGTACGCAGATCACTCAGAGTTTCATAGTCTCCATATCCACTGGGATCATCCCGATCAAACCATTGAGTTGTGCACACTGCAGTAGAGAGGTAGAGTGAATGTGAGTTTCCTTACATTCCCTGCGTCTTTGGTCCTCAGGGCGAGGTGGAGTGCTTCCTCCAAAGTACAACCTCAGCCCACGCTTTAGTAAGAACAGACTGACAGCCTCCATCTTTCCTCCTTCCCTTGACCTTTGTTCATTACTTCTGCAGTGCCCCCAGACTAGGGTTACCATATGGCTCCAGAAAAGGGAGGATGAAATGAGACATCCATTGCTTTCAATGTCTCAATCCGCTCTATTCTCTGGAGCCATATGGTAACCCTACCCCTGACTCTACTAACAATAGTTATAAATAACCTTTGTAGGTGAGGATCCAAACTCAACAGCTCTTTGAACTACAGCTGATGCCTTCTGCATGTTGATCAATTAAAATATTTATTTAAAAAATTTACCCAATCAGATTCCTCCTGCTGCACTATATAGACTGACTGAAAGAGATACTACCCCAAAATTATAGCAGTCTCCTCCCTCTCCCTCCTCCTCCCCTGAACAAGAGTAGCCCCCCTCCCTCCCTCCCCCAAATAAAGGTAGCACCGCAGCTCCCTTCTTCTCCCAAATAAAGGTAGTGTTGCTGCCCCCCTTCCCGGACCTACCTCTCAGTCCCTGGTAGACAAGTAGCTAGACAGGGCAGGAGTGTCCCCAGTCAACTCCTGTTTCTGCTTTCTCTACCATCAAAATAGCTGTTAAGGGTAGACTGCTCCTGAAGGTCACAGCAGCCTTTTTGAGACTAAATCTGGCATGGGATCGCTCCTGCCCATTACGACTCCAATCTCAAAATGGCTTCCTCAGCATCCAGCTGCAAAGTACGAGACTAGGGCTGGGATTTGTGGCAACCATTTTGACCGTGGAGATGGCAGGGTATCTCTCCTTCCCAAACTAGCCACTAGACCACCAAGGACTCTAAGGAAGACCAGGGGGAGATCTACGGGTGGGTCGGGGGAAGAGGGAGCCAAGCTCGGTCTTGTGCAGGGGAGGGAAGGAAGGAGATTAGCCCACTCCTATTTGGGGGAGGGGAAACATATATTATGGGTAAAGAGTAAGTTGCAGTTTCAGTCTAAAATGTACCGAAACCAAAACCAGACCAAATACTGTGCTAAAACTGAAGGGTGGTCTCTACTCCACTGAACCTCCAGCTCTCCTGCAAGTAGCCTCTGCTGGGCCACAGCAGTGATCCTCAGCCCCAGTGGCATATGAGTGGATTGGCAGCCTCTCGGGCAGAGCACTCCCTCCGCTGGCTAGGAGCATCCTTTCCTCCAGGCAGTGGTGGTGGAGCATGGAGCAGTTACGGGGCTGCAGTCTAAATGCGCACAGCCATCGGCTCCATCGCTCTCTGCCCAGAACAGGTAATTGATGTTGGCAGGGGTCAGTGGGGGCCAGCAGAGCCAACAGCTGTGTGCATGCAGACCATGGCTTTGTGACCTCTCTACGCCCCCCCTCCTTACTTATCTGCACCCAGGGCAGACCACCCCCACTGCCCTAGCCTTGCTACACTAAAGCCAGTCTTCCAGGTTTTCAGGATATTCATAATGAATATGCATGAGGGAAATTAGCATACAACAGAAGCAGCATATGTAAATTTATTTCATGCATATTCATTGTGGATATCCTGAAAACCTAACTGGATGGGTATGTCCCAGGACTGGTTACAGCCTTCGAGCACAATGCCGAGACTTTCTACCTCATTTTTCACATCCCCTCCCATTTACTTTAACTGCGAAATTCCCTCCAGAAAACGTAATCAGAGGCTCTCTGAATGCGCCTTTGAAGCACCACAAGGCCTTTTACTCCTGAAGTTGTCTAGATTCTCAAGTCAAAAGAAATTCCCATATTTTTGTCCTTAAAAATTAAATTCACAGGCACACTCACAAAAAGTTTTAATAGGAAGATATTAAAAAAATATAGATCTCGTACATCTAATTACCCAAATAAATCAGTCTTTTAATATAGATCTTCAGAAGTGACTTTCAGAGGCACTCGTCAAACAGAATAGGTAGACATTGCAATCAGGTCACAATCTATACATGCAATAGTCTTCAGTTTTCAGAATTTAAATTCAGCTTCCAAGAAATAACCTTACTTATGTCT
The DNA here is from genome assembly GCF_902459505.1 of Geotrypetes seraphini. Taxonomy (NCBI): domain Eukaryota; kingdom Metazoa; phylum Chordata; class Amphibia; order Gymnophiona; family Dermophiidae; genus Geotrypetes; species Geotrypetes seraphini. The sequence continues at coordinate 6,316,773 of NC_047098.1, forward strand.
CATGCAATTGGAGCCAAAATCTACTTATACATCCCTGAATGCGGGCAGCGCATTTTCAGACACTTTCTGGACCTTACCTGAGCAGAAGCTGTCTGGGCAGGTGAACTGAACCTCATAATCCTTGCACATCCCCGCAGGTGAAAGAAAGTTATTCACACAGCCAAATCCACTGGTGGTATCAGAGCTAAGTGAGAAAAGAGACATTGAGAAAGGCAACGGGCCTGAATGCTTTGTGCTGCTCGGATACTCATAGGAACTCTGACCATCAGAGCAGTGCAGAGCTTTTAGTGCGTGGCCTCTTGCGTGGTTTTGCGAAAAGGGGTGGGGAGGGGAGGGATTGCTTGCTTCTTCAGATATCAAGATGGCTTAATCTGGAATAAAGGCTGACTATCCTGCTGTCCACGGAGAACCTACGTTACAGGTAAGTAACTACACTTGACTTGTAAAACAACAACACATTTTTTGTAAAAATTTCAAAATATTTCTGCCCTTGGTCATAGTCTAGTATCTTTTAAAATTATCATTCTGATTTTATGGTGGTAACACTGTGCAACAGAGGTTTTGGGGCATGAATTGTAGTGGGTGTTCTAGAGTGATTTGGGGGTCGCTGAATTCAAAACTGACCTTAATTTTTCAGTATAACCCTCTGTTTTTTGGAAAAAGAGCTTTTATTTATTATTTTTTTTTATTTATTCAATTTTCGATACTGTTCTCCCAGGGGAGCTCAGAACGGTTTACATGAATTTATTCAGGTACTCGAGCATTTTCCTCTGTCTGTCCTGGTGGGCTCACAATCTATCGAATGTACCTGGGGCAATGGGGGGGGGGGGATTAAGTGACTTGCCCAGGGTCACAGGGAGCAGCATGGGATTTGAACCCACAACCTCAGGGTGCTGAGGCTTTAGCTTTAACCACTGCACCACTCTAGAAATCAAAATGTAGTAAAAGTGAACCAAGTCTAGGACAATCAAGCCATTGTGACATCACTGCTGAGGTTGGCTCTTATTGGTGGAATGAGGCATTATGACGTCACAATCTCAGCTCTGGTTATCAGAGGCTGAAACTGTTTATTGATTCAGGTACTCAAGCATTTTCCTCTGTCTGTCCTGGTGGGCTCACAATCTATCTAATGTACCTGGGGCAATGGGGGGATTAAGTGACTTGCCCAGGGTCACAAGGAGCTGTATGGGTTTGAACCCACAACCTCAGGGTACTGAGGCTGTAGCTTTAACCACTACGCCAAACTCTCCCCCCTGCAAAACTTTTCTAATCTAATCTAATCCTTAGGTTTGTATACCGCATTATCTCCACATTCGTAGAGCTCGGCGCGGTTTATAGTAGATGAAATAGGAAGGAACTACAACAAAGGGTTAGAGGTAGAAGTGTGAAAAATATTTAGAGGACTTGGGTTGCCAGATATAAGAGTTTTTTTGATACCTAAGTTGGAGAGAGGCTTACATTTTTGAGAAAAGCCAGGTTTCTAATGTTATATAACAATCTCTGAAATAGTCAAACAGTTGGCCTCAAATTAGATTTTTAAGCTAAAGTATTCATTTTAATGATGATGTAATAATGTGCTCTATATAATTCAATTATTATGGGTGAGGACTGTTCCCTCTAAGCTGAGCAGGAGTCCTCCACCCACAGTCTCACCAATAGAGGGTGCTGTTTTACTGTCACATTTTTCAATTGTGAGGGACAGGCAAGTTCTGCAGGACTCCAGGGAACATACCTGTCCTTAGCGACTGAAAATATTCCACCCCCTAGTGGTAGCAATGCAGCTGGAGGACACCTGCTCAGCTTAGAGGGAACCTTTCTGCCGGCCTATTGCATCATCGGCGGTTTTCACGCTTCATCAGCGCCGGTGAGATTAAGGGCTCCTTTTACTGAGCTGCGATAGCGTTTTCAGCGCAGCACAGACTTTTAGGCCGCGCTCAACCCGCGCTTCGCGGCTAGAACGAACGCCGGCTCAATGCTGGCGTTAGCGTCTAGCGGGCGGGGCAATCTCTGCGCCCGCTAAGTGCGCGCCAAAACCGCTATCGCAGATTAGTTAAAGGAACCTTAAATTGTCGATTTTTGTATCAGGGTTTTTTGCTTCTTAGTTAAATTGGCGCAATGCGTTACATTATGACTTTTCTCATGCTATAAATATTTGCGATTTGCTCAAAAACTATACGTGACAGGAGAAAACTGAGGCTATTTCCATACACAGCGGGTCCAGTTCTATAAAGTAAACCTCATTTTCTTCATGCCGCAGATAAAAATGTCACAATTTGTTGCGCAGTGTGATTGGGAGAACATTTGATTAGGACAATGGACACTGCTTTGAGCCTCTTGGGATTCTGTGGTTTATAAATTCTGGAGAACAGAATAGAATAGTGTGTGGAGCAGTGGTTGGAGCTACAGCCTCAGCACCCTGAGGTTGCGGGTTCAAATCTCTCACTGCTCCTTGTGACCCTGGGCAAGTCACTTAATCCCTCCCCATTGCCCCAGGTACATTAAATAGAGTTGGAGCCCACCAGGACAGGTAGGGAAATATGATAAAGTACCTTGCAAATGAACTAGGGAAACCCGGACGTCCATGAAAACCCAGCATCCATGTATGTTCAGAGGTCCTTCAGACATGGCCCAGAGGTTGGGAAAGAAGTGACAAAGCTTTGTGGGGGCAGAGCTGGAGGCAGAATGGGGAGGGTTGTAGGCGGGGCCACACAGCCAGCATTATCCAGCTCTAAATATGGTAACTCTATGGCAGCCCTTTTCTCCCACTGCCAGCTTTGGTCCCCCCCCCTTCTCTGAGCTCCAGTCCCATTATTGGCTCAATTGTAGACACAGCTCCAGTGCCAGTAGCAGCATTAGCCCTCTTCGAGGCCAAGCCACAAATCCTACCTCAGCATCCGTGCCAAACCCCTGAAAACCGTGGATCTCGTTGCTTCCTTCTGTCACTCTCTGAGAAGCAGGAAGTGCTTTGTCTACTATTTCAACACTGCCCTGGTGCAGGCAGATAACAGCAGCTTTGGAGAAGAGTGGCAAAGAGAAGCCACACTCTCCTACCGCTAGCCTTCTTAAGAAAGCACACTGGCTCCCAGTCGCGCAACGTATAATGTAGAAACGTAGTCCGCTTACTTTCAAATCTTTGCTATACAAAACCCCGGCTTTTACTCATAAATGACTGATTCCTTATACCTCAACTAGATTATTGAGGTCCAATGATCAACATTTGCTAGTTATTCCCTCACTTCAAATTATTAACACACGGTGGCAAGCCATCTTTTCTGTCACAGCCCCTCAAACATGGAATTCCCTCCCTATTTATTTAAGGGCCGAACACAATTTGGATAAATTTAAGAGCAAATTAAAAAGCTTTCTTTTTAAGGATGCATTTGATAATTAGAAAGCCGGAGTAGGAGTCTCATTTCAAGTCCATTCTATAACTTCCCTGTAGTACATTGCTCTCTCCCTCCTTATTGTTTTTTTCCCTTGTCTTATCTACTCTCAACAATTGGTATTTCTTTTCCCACTCTCCCCTCTTGTTTTAAATATGTTTGTAAGATTAGTCTTCAATATGTTCTGCAAAGTTTGGTTTTTCGTTTGTTTTGTTATCCCCTACAATTTTGCAATTTTATTGATTTGCACGTCGCTTAGAGTTTTGAATAACCGATTAATCAAATTTATAATACACTTGAAACTTGAACTAACTGATGAGCCAGTGCCTGACTTGATGCATTCTGCAAGCTGCCCTGTCTAAGGTCCTCCTTAACCTTGAGGTATAAAATACTTACAATTGAACGAGAGAGGTTTGGAGGGGGCTGCCATCCAGTGTCCGCACCTTGATCCCGATAGGGTTAGTGCAAATCTGGCCGGGGTATTCCTTAACGAGATGAGTCAGAGTTTCATAGTCTCCTTTTCCACTGGGATCATCCCGATCAAACCAGCGTGTCTTACAACCTTAAACATGGAGGGGAGAAAGGCGGTCTACGTTAACATGTCATGCTTGTTATACATATAACACGAATGTCTACACCACAGGTGTCAAAGTCGGTCCTCGAGGGCCACAATCCAGTCGGTTTTTCAGGATTTCCCCAATGAATATGCATGACATCTATTAGCATACAATGAAAGCAGTGCGTGCAAATAGATCTCATGCATATTCATTGGGGAAATCCTGAAAACCCGACTGGATTGCGGCCCTCGAGGAGGGACTTTGACACCCCTGTCCTAGAGGGAGGGAGAGGCTGAATCACATGCTGTGTTTGGGGCTAAGGATCACCCACTAGATGACAATCCCTTTATCCCACCTACTTTTATCCCCTATGGTTCAAGACAGTAAGAATTAAAAGCATAATAGCTGGGAAAAATATGGAATAAATTAAATACAACAAATATATGTTAAAAAACCCAGGATACAGAGGGAGGAGCCTAAGGCCCTGATTGACTCAGACTCCTAAGGCCCTTCCCAATGGGTGGTACATTAGACATCCGAGCCAATCAGGGCCTTAGGCCACTCCCCATGCATCACATGATGCACCAGGGAAGGAAAGCCCCACCATTTGGAAGCGGCCAGCCTACGAGCAGGACGGACTGAGCTTCCATCCTGCTCTAACATCTCTGATAAGGTACGAGGGTGGTTCGGGGGACGGCAGGGAACCTCTGGTAGCAGGAGGGGTGACAGCCTCCATCTTTCCTCCTTCCTCCTTCCCTTGACCTTTGTTCATTACTTCTGCAGTGCTTTCAATGTCTCAATCCGCTCTATTCTCTGGAGCCATATGGTAACCCTACCCCTGACTCTACTAACAATAGTTATAAATAACCTTTGTAGGTGAGGATCCAAACCCAACAGCTCTTTGAACTACAGCTGATGCCTTCTGCATGTTGATCAATTAAAATATTACTTAAATTTACCCAATCAGATTCCTCCTGCTGTACTATATAGACTGACTGAAAGAGGTACTACCCCAAAATTATAGCAGTCTCCTCCCTCTCCCTCCTCCTCCCCTGAACAAGAGTAGCCCCCCTCCCTCCCTCCCCCAAATAAAGGTAGCACCGCAGCTCCCTTCTTCTCCCAAATAAAGGTAGTGTTGCTGCCCCCCTTCCCGGACCTACCTCTCAGTCCCTGGTAGACAAGTAGCTAGACAGGGCAGGAGTGTCCCCAGTCAACTCCTGTTTCTGCTTTCTCTGCCATCAAAATAGCTGTCAAGGGTAGACTGCTCCTGAAGGTCACAGCAGCCTTTTTGAGACTGAATCTGGCATGGGATCGCTCCTGCCCATTACGACTCCAATCTCAAAATGGCTTCCTCAGCATCCAGCTGCAAAGTACGAGACTAGGGCTGGGATTTGTGGCAACCATTTTGACCGTGGAGAAGGCAGGGTATCTCTCCTTCCCAAACTAGCCACTAGACCACCAAGGACTCTAAGGAAGACCAGGGGAAGATCTACGGGTGGGTCGGGGGAAGAGGGAGCTAAGCTCGGTCTTGTGCAGGGGAGGGAAGGAAGGAGATTAGCCCACTCCTATTTGGGGGAGGGGAAACATACATTATGGGTAAAGAGTAAGTTGCAGTTTCAGTCTAAAATGTACCGAAACCAAAACCAGACCAAATACTGTGCTAAAACTGAAGGGTGGTCTCTACTCCACTGAACCTCCAGCTCTCCTGCAAGTAGCCTCTGCTGGGCCACAGCAGTGATCCTCAGCCCCAGTGGCATATGAGTGGATTGGCAGCCTCTCGGGCAGAGCACTCCCTCCGCTGGCTAGGAGCATCCTTTCCTCCAGGCAGTGGGGGTGGAGCATGGAGCAGTTACGGGGCTGCAGTCTAAATGCGCACAGCCATCGGCTCCATCGCTCTCTGCCCAGAACAGGTAATTGATGTTGGCAGGGGTCAGTGGGGGCCAGCAGAGCCAACAGCTGTGTGCATGCAGACCATGGCTTTGTGACCTCTCTACGCCCCCCCCTCCTTCCTTATCTGCACCCAGGGCAGACCACCCCCACTGCCCTAGCCTTGCTACACTAAAGCCAGTCTTCCAGGTTTTCAGGATATTCATAATGAATATGCATGAGGGAAATTAGCATACAACAGAAGCAGCATATGTAAATTTATTTCATGCATATTCATTGTGGATATCCTGAAAACCTAACTGGATGGGTATGTCCCAGGACTGGTTACAGCCTTCGAGCACAATGCCGAGACTTTCTACCTCATTTTCCACATCCCCTCCCATTTACTTTAACTGCGAAATTCCCTCCAGAAAACGTAATCAGAGGCTCTCTGAATGCGCCTTTGAAGCACCACAAGGCCTTTTACTCCTGAAGTTGTCTAGATTCTCAAGTCAAAAGAAATTCCCATATTTTTGTCCTTAAAAATTAAATTCACAGGCACACTCACAAAAAGTTTTAATAGGAAGATATTAAAAAAATATAGATCTCGTACATCTAATTACCCAAATAAATCAGTCTTTTAATATAGATCTTCAGAAGTGACTTTCAGAGGCACTCGTCAAACAGAATAGGTAGACATTGCAATCAGGTCACAATCTATACATGCAATAGTCTTCAGTTTTCAGAATTTAAATTCAGCTTCCAAGAAATAACCTTACTTATGTCTCATGCAATTGGAGCCAAAATCTACTTATACATCCCTGAATGCGGGCAGCGCATTTTCAGACACTTTCTGGACCTTACCTGAGCAGAAGCTGTCTGGGCAGGTGAACTGAACCTCATAATCCTTGCACATCCCCGCAGGTGAAAGAAAGTTATTCACACAGCCAAATCCACTGGTGGTATCAGAGCTAAGTGAGAAAAGAGACATTGAGAAAGGCAACGGGCCTGAATGCTTTGTGCTGCTCGGATACTCATAGGAACTCTGACCATCAGAGCAGTGCAGAGCTTTTAGTGCGTGGCCTCTTGCGTGGTTTTGCGAAAAGGGGTGGGGAGGGGAGGGATTGCTTGCTTCTTCAGATATCAAGATGGCTTAATCTGGAATAAAGGCTGACTATCCTGCTGTCCACGGAGAACCTACGTTACAGGTAAGTAACTACACTTGACTTGTAAAACAACAACACATTTTTTGTAAAAATTTCAAAATATTTCTGCCCTTGGTCATAGTCTAGTATCTTTTAAAATTATCATTCTGATTTTATGGTGGTAACACTGTGCAACAGAGATTTTGGGGCATGAATTGTAGTGGGTGTTCTATAGTGATTTGGGGGTCGCTAAATTCAAAACTGACCTTAATTTTTCAGTATAACCCTCTGGTTTTTGGCCAAAGAGCATTATAATGCAAAACTTTTTCTAATGTTATAACAATCTCTGAAATATTCAAACAGTTTGCCTCAAATTAGATTTTTAAGCTAAAGTATTCATTTTAATGATAATGTAATAATGTGCTCTATATAATTCAATTATTATGGGTGAGGAGGCGGAGCTGGAATATGTCGGCCTATTGCATCATCGGCGGTTTTCACGCTTCATCAGCGCCGGTGAGATTAAGGGCTCCTTTTACTGAGCTGCGATAGCGTTTTCAGCGCAGCACAGAATTTTAGGGCGTGCTCAACCCACGCTACGCGGCTAGAACGAACACCGGCTCAATGCTGGCATTAGCGTCTAGCGGGCGGGGCAATTCTGCGCACGCTAAGTGCGCGCCAAAACCGCTATCGCAGATTAGTTAAAGGAACCTTAAATTGTCGATTTTTGTATCAGGGTTTTTGCTTCTTAGTTAAATTGGCGCAATGCGTTACATTATGACTTTTCTCATGCTATAAATATTTGCGATTTGCTCAAAAACTATACGTGACAGGAGAAAACTGAGGCTATTTCCATACACAGCGGGTCCAGTTCTATAAAGTAAACCTCATTTTCTTCATGCCGCAGATAAAAATGTCACAATTTGTTGCGCAGTGTGATTGGGAGAACATTTGATTAGGACAATGGACACTGCTTTGAGCCTCTTGGGATTCTGTGGTTTATAAATTCTGGAGAACAGAATAGAATAGTGTGTGGAGCAGTGGTTGGAGCTACAGCCTCAGCACCCTGAGGTTGCGGGTTCAAATCTCTCACTGCTCCTTGTGACCCTGGGCAAGTCACTTAATCCCTCCCCATTGCCCCAGGTACATTAAATAGAGTTGGAGCCCACCAGGACAGGTAGGGAAATATGATAAAGTACCTTGCAAATGAACTAGGGAAACCCGGACGTCCATGAAAACCCAGCATCCATGTATGTTCAGAGGTCCTTCAGACATGGCCCAGAGGTTGGGAAAGAAGTGACAAAGCTTTGTGGGGGCAGAGCTGGAGGCAGAATGGGGAGGGTTGTAGGCGGGGCCACACAGCCAGCATTATCCAGCTCTAAATATGGTAACTCTATGGCAGCCCTTTTCTCCCACTGCCAGCTTTGGTCCCCCCCCCTTCTCTGAGCTCCAGTCCCATTATTGGCTCAATTGTAGACACAGCTCCAGTGCCAGTAGCAGCATTAGCCCTCTTCGAGGCCAAGCCACAAATCCTACCTCAGCATCCGTGCCAAACCCCTGAAAACCGTGGATCTCGTTGCTTCCTTCTGTCACTCTCTGAGAAGCAGGAAGTGCTTTGTCTACTATTTCAACACTGCCCTGGTGCAGGCAGATAACAGCAGCTTTGGAGAAGAGTGGCAAAGAGAAGCCACACTCTCCTACCGCTAGCCTTCTTAAGAAAGCACACTGGCTCCCAGTCGCGCAACGTATAATGTAGAAACGTAGTCCGCTTACTTTCAAATCTTTGCTATACAAAACCCCGGCTTTTACTCATAAATGACTGATTCCTTATACCTCAACTAGATTATTGAGGTCCAATGATCAACATTTGCTAGTTATTCCCTCACTTCAAATTATTAACACACGGTGGCAAGCCATCTTTTCTGTCACAGCCCCTCAAACATGGAATTCCCTCCCTATTTATTTAAGGGCCGAACACAATTTGGATAAATTTAAGAGCAAATTAAAAAGCTTTCTTTTTAAGGATGCATTTGATAATTAGAAAGCCGGAGTAGGAGTCTCATTTCAAGTCCATTCTATAACTTCCCTGTAGTACATTGCTCTCTCCCTCCTTATTGTTTTTTTCCCTTGTCTTATCTACTCTCAACAATTGGTATTTCTTTTCCCACTCTCCCCTCTTGTTTTAAATATGTTTGTAAGATTAGTCTTCAATATGTTCTGCAAAGTTTGGTTTTTCGTTTGTTTTGTTATCCCCTACAATTTTGCAATTTTATTGATTTGCAAGTCGCTTAGAATTTTGAATAAGCGATTAATCAAATTTATAATACACTTGAAACTTGAACTAACTGATGAGCCAGTGCCTGACTTGACGCATTCTGTAAGCTGCCCTGTCTAAGGTCCTCCTTAACCTTGAGGTATAAAATACTTACAATTGAACGAGAGAGGTTTGGAGGGGGCTGCCATCCAGTGTCCGCACCTTGATCCCGATAGGGTTAGTGCAAATCTGGCCGGGGTATTCCTTAACGAGATGAGTCAGAGTTTCATAGTCTCCTTTTCCACTGGGATCATCCCGATCAAACCAGCGTGTCTTACAGCCTTAAACATGGAGGGGAGAAAGAGAATGGAGAAAGGCGGTCTATGTTAACAAGTCATGCTTGTTTTACATATAACACGAATGTCTACACCTTACCCCTACCTTGCTCTGGAGCTTTACTGCACTCTGCACCTATAAAAGCAAGAAACACCTATTAGTCCTTGACCAATCTCCTCTCTCAAACTCTGCTTATTAAACCATAAGGGCAGTAACTTTCCAGATAACAGCAGAATTGTGAAAACAACTCAACATTCAAACAGAATTTATACAGGTACCTTGTGGTTAACATAGTAACACAGTAAATGATGGCAGATAAAAAGCCTGTAAGGTCCGTCCAGTCTGCCCAGCAAAGCGACCAGAGTTAAACCTACTGCTCTGAACGTATTACACCCCTCTAGACCAGGGGTGGGCAACTCCGGTCCTCGAGGGCCGGAATCCAGTTGGGGTTTCAGGATTTCCCCAATGACTATGCGTTCCCTATCTAAGTTACTCGAACCAGCTGCACTAAATACACTAATTCATTCTTTGGTGATTTCATGCATAGATTATTGCAACGCTCTGTATAAGGGCATTACAAAAAAGGAGATTAGACGACTACAGATCATCCAAAACACTGCTATTAAGATCATTAGCGGGGCAAAAAAAATATGATCACATCTCCCCCCCTCTTGATCAATGCTCATTGGTTACCAGTCGAACACACAATTGGCTATAAAATTTTAATTTTAACACTCACAACTAAACTGAACAATCAACCCGATTTCATTCATAGACTTCTAATCCCGTATAGCACACCAAAATCTCTCCGTTCAGTTTCCCAAAATCTTTTAGTCATACCTTTGTTAAAATCTATTAATACATTGCGCTCCAATAACTTTGCACTCTGTGGAATTCATTACCGATTCATCTGCGCTACGAATCTGATATAAAACAATTTAAAACTAAATTAAAAACATTTCTATTCCAAGATGCTATTGGATAATAATTGCCCTTTCAAGGGCTAAATTTAAATTTAAACTTCTGCTACGTTAGGGGTGGGAGGTGGTATTTATTGGAGAGAGATGGGCTTGTAGCCTTTTTTTAAAAAGAAATGCACTTACCTCTAAGAAGAAGAATCAAAAGCTGAAAGGAATTGAGAGACGTTAATAACTGTACACAGAAAGGGTTGAACCCCTCCAACCCTCCACCACCGCAGCTATATTTTCAGCCCCTCCCCATCCCAACACATAGGTGCCAACATTTCAAACTAATTGGAAGTGCCAAATATTTATTCATGTATTCAGTCTTCTATACCAGTGTTTCCCAACCCTGTCCTGGAGGAACACCAGGCCAAACGGGTTTTCAGGCTAGCCCTAATGAATATGTATGGTTCAGATTTGCATGCCTCTCACTTCCATTATATGCAAATCTCTCTCATACATATTCATTAGGGCTAGCCTGAAAACCCGTTTGGCCTGGTGTTCCTCCAGGACAGGGTTGGGAAACACTGTTCTATACTGTTCTCCCAGAGGAGCTCAGAACGGTTTATAGCACAGATTACTCCTCCCTGGACACAGTAAAGGGGTTTGTCAAATATTAGGAGTACACAGCAGCCACTGGCTCCTAAGTCTCAGTGGATGGAATTCCAATCAGGAATTTAATTAAAAAACAAACCAACCCAAAACTCTTGGGCCCTCTTTAACTAAGGTGCGCTAATTGATTTAGCGAACGCTGTACGCTAACGCACTTTGTCCAGGTTTTGAAAAGCCTCCTCTCAATCGTGCCAGGCAGGAGGCAATCCGAGCAGGCACGGATGCCAAGGGAAAATGCCAGCTTTTCCATTTATCATTTTTATTGATTTTATATAACTTATACAAAGTGCAAGAAAATATCATAATAAAATCAAACTTTCATACTACATCAAATTCTTAAAACAACCCAAACTTCCTCCCACCCATCCCCCCCTTACCCCTCCTGGATGTGTATAAATGTTACGCCACTTATTTCTGACAGATGGGATGATCAGTGACACTCAGAAAAGCACACAGACAATATAAAAGCATAGACAATAACCCTTTATTATATTTATATATATATAGATGAATATAAAAATAGAATAATTTCACCGTGATCCCAAGCATCACCATCCTTCACGATCGGGAATCCCTGCGATTGATAGGTGGGTGGGGCATGGGACTGCCCTGTGGTTGCAATGAGATGGATTCTGATTCTGAGGGATAGTCCCGTTTCTTATATAGGGTGAAAACTGCTGAGTTCATAGTTATACAAGCCGATCCTGCAGTAACCAGCTTCCTTCACTACGACTCAGGCACACCCGGTCCTGTTCTTTTGTTCTTTGTGTTGGCAACACTCAGGTCACATTTGGTCAGGATAGCAGATAAGCAACTTGAGGAGACATAACACTTAGTATGCTGAGTTTCAGTTACCCCCTGGCCATAGGCATAACAATAAAGAATATGAATAATACAATAAATAATCTGAATAAAAGAAAAGAAACCATCATATACCGCCACGGTCTTTAACAAACATATCCAGTGGGCTCCAAATGTCGTCACATCAAGCAGCACTATGGGGTAAGGATCTAGAACAGGGGTAGGGAACTCCGGTCCTCAAGAGCCATATTCCAGTCGGGTTTTCAGGATTTCCCCAATAAATATGCATTGAAAGCAGTGCATGCAAATAGATCTCATGCATATTCATTGGGGAAAATCCTGAAAACCCGAATGGAATATGGCTCTCGAGGACCGGAGTTCCCTACCCTTGATGTAGAACAATTGCTCACGCCTTCCAGTTATGGGAAATTTAGGAAATGCCTAAACACAGATCTGTTCCTGAAGTATCTAGACAGCTGACCCGTACAATTCTTTCTCATAGTAACATAGTAGATGACAGCAGATAAAGACCCGAATGGTCCATCCAGTCTGCCCAACCTGATTCAATTTAAATTAATTTTTTTTATTTTTTCTTCTTTGCTATTTCTGGGCAAGAATCCAAAGCTTTGGGTTCCTACTGCCAAAATCTCCGTTAAAACCTACTCCAGCCCATCTATACCCTCCCAGCCATTGAAATCCTCCCCAGCCCATCCTCCACCAAATGGCCATATACAGACACAGATAGTGCAAGTCTGCCCAGTACTGGCCTTAGTTCAGTTTTTAATATTATTTTCTGATTCTAGATCCTCTGTGTTCATCCCACGCTTCTTTGAACTCAGTCACAGTTTTACTCTCCACCACCTCTCTCGGGAGCGCATTCCAGGCATCCACCACCCTCTCCGTAAAGTAGAATTTCCTAACATTGCCCCTGAATCTACCACCCCTCAACCTCAAATTATGTCCTCTGGTTTTACCATTTTCCTTTCTCTGGAAAAGATTTTGTTCTACGTTAATACCCTTCAAGTATCTGAACGTCTGAATCATATCTCCCCTGTCTCTCCTTTCCTCTAGGGTATACATATTCAGGGCTTCCAGTCTCTCCTCATACGTCTTCTGGCGCAAACCTCCTATCATTTTCGTCGCCCTCCTCTGGACCGCCTCAAGTCTTCTTACGTCCTTCGCCAGATATGGTCTCCAAAATTGAACACAATACTCCAAGTGGGGCCTTACTAATGACCTGTACAGGGGCATCAACATCTTCTTCCTTCTACTGACTACGCCTCTCTTTATACAGCCCAGCATCCTTCTGGCAGCAGCCACTGCCTTGTCACACTGTTTTTTCGCCTTTAGATCTTCGGACACTATCACCCCAAGGTCCCTCTCCCCGTCTGTGCATATCAGCTTCTCTCCTCCCAGCATATACGGTTCCTTCCTATTATTAATCCCCAAATGCATTACTCTGCATTTCTTTGCATTGAATTTTAGTTGCCAGGCATTAGACCATTCCTCTAACTTTTGCAGATCCTTGTTCATATTTTCCACACCCTCATCGGTGTCTACTCTGTTACAAATCTTGGTATCATCTGCGAAAAGGCACACTTTTCCTTCTAACCCTTCAGCAATGTCACTCACAAACATATTGAACAGGATTGGCCCCAGCACCGAACCCTGAGGGACTCCACTACTCACCTTTCCTTCCTCCGAGTGACTTCCATTAACCACCACCCTCTATCCGATAGCCAGTTTTTAACCAAGTTCACCACTTTGGGTCCTAACTTCAGCCCTTCAAGTTAACCACCATCTTTCACCTCTGTTAAGTTCTTTCAATTTGTACCATCTTTTAATCTTTGTGAACCGCATAGAACTTCATGGTCCTGCAGTATATAAACTGTTATTATTATTATTAAATGCCCGGAACTGACCATTTTGCTCTGCTAACATTCGTTCATACCGATAATACAAACACAGTGACCCCCACCAGAATGCGAAGTTTAGACGACCCCAATTTTTCCAGTTCCTTGTGATTAACTACAATCCAACTCCAGACATTACCAAGAGAAGCTTATCTTTGTGAGTTTCAAGCGGACTCTCAGGCATAATTGACGTTCCAAATAAAATGGTCCCATATGATAATGGAATAGGAACACCGAGAATTGAAGTCATTTTGCCCCACATGGATTTCCAATAGGCCTTAATTAACGGGCAATGAAATAACAAATGATCTAAAGTGCCTGGCTCAAGCTGACAATGGCAACATTTATTGGAGCGATTTTTATCTGCTTTTTGTAACCTCACTGGAGTCCAGAATACTCTGTATGGCAAAAAGTACAGAGTCTGCCTCATTGCAGCAGAGACTGTGCATTTCACTCTGCGATTCCATATTCTGGACCACTGAGACAGTGGGATGACATATTGAAAATGTCACATGCGTGCGTGCACTTGTGTGACATCATTGCGCCGATTGCCTCCTGCCCAACCAAAACAGGCAGTGGAGGGGGGAAGGTCTAGGGCAGTGGTTCTCAACCCCGTCCTGGGGACCCCCCAGCCAGTCGGGTTTTCAAGATATCCCTAATGAATATGCATGAGAGAAATTTGCATACCTGCCACTTCCATTATATGCAAATCTCTCTCATGCATATTCATTAGGGATATCTTGAAAACCCGACTAGCTGGGGGGTCCCCAGGACGGGGTTGAGAACCATTGGTCTAGGGCAGGGGTAGGGAACTCCGGTCCTCGAGAGCCGTATTCCAGTCAGGTTTTCAGGATTTCCCCCAATGACTATGCATTGAAAGCAGTGCATGTAAATAGATCTCATGCATAGTCATTGGGGAAATCCTGAAAACCCAACTGGAATACGGTTCTCGAGGACCGGAGTTCCCTACCCCTGGTCTAGGGTGTCCGGATCTGGCAATCCTAAGTAATAGGAGTTTGAACTGTATGCGAAGGCAGATAGGGAACCAGTGAAGGGGTTTGACGTGAGGGGTGAGGTGAATGTAGTGAGGTTGGCAGAAGATAAGTGTGTGGGGGGGGGGGGGGGAAGAGGCGGTTCAGTGGGAGACCTGTTAGTAGACTGCAGGAATCTAAGCGTGAGGTTACAAGAGTGTAAAGAAAGGTTCAGGAAGTGTGTTCAAAGAGGAAGGGGTGAATTTTCCGATGTTGTAAAGATAGAAGCGACAGGCTTTAGCAGTCTGTTGGATGTGGGTGGAAAATGAGAGATCAAAATCAAAGACGATTCCAAGGTTACGAGCAGAGGAGACAGGAGTGATAATGGTATTATTTACAGAGGCGGAGAGCGGGTTTAGGAGGAAAGAGGAGCCGTTAAGTCTTAGATATGTTGAGTTTTAGGCGGCAGGACATCCAGGCAGACAGGCTGAGGCTTTTTCTTGGATTTTAGGTAGAATCTCGGGTGCAGAGAGGTAGATCTGGAAATCCCCTGTAACCATTTTGTGGGCGGCCCAGTGGTATTGATTCGGTGACTTCAACTGTGATTTAGGCTTTTGAATGATGCTTGAGCTAGGAATACCAGTGAGCCACACCTCGCACACAAGAAAAACCTCCATAGACTTCAGCTAATTCAGAACGCCGCGGCTAAGCTTATTTTCACAAAAGGCAAGTTCGATCACGTCTCCCCATTCCTCTCCAAGCTTCACTGGCTCCCAGTATACTCCAGAGTCCTCTATAAATGTGCCTGCATAGCCTTCAAGATCCTACACGGCGTCCTCCCTCCCGTTATCCCACTCTTTTGGAATTCCTCAAAACCACACTCCACCAGACCCTCCCAAAAACTGAAACTATCATTCCCCTCTGCAAAAGGTATATCCCGTGCAGGAAAACTCGGAACATCCCTCCCCTTTAGAACCACGGAACTCTGGAACAACCTCTCATCCCCGCTCAGAAATTCAAGCTCCTTCCAGTCCTTCCGCAAACACTTGAAAACTTGGCTCTTCTCAAAAATCTAATCACTTCCCGTTCTCTAGCACCCGGTCCCTCTCTATCTTCTTAGTCCCTCTCCTATATCCCTTCATTGTAGTTCCTTTCCTCTTAACTTCTGTAAACCGTGCCGAGCTCTACGCTTGCGGAGATGGCGCGGTATACAAACCTAAGGTTTAGTTTAGTTTAGTAACAGGTTCATTGGAATGCATCTAGTGTTATAAATGTATATACCAGGGGGTGCTGAAAGATCCTCAGCCCAACCTACCAACTTTCCAAATTCTGAGCATTATTTTGCCACTGGAGCTGAAAAAAGTGTCCCATTATTTCGTCAAGTGCCAATTTGCAAAATTAAATTCTATACTTTGACATTGTTTCAGATCATTGATTGAACCATAGCCACATCATTCTCTTTTGGGTTGGGCTCAACACTTTACAGCACCCCCCGTCGTAGGTGTGGAATGTGATCAAACAATCTGGAAAACTGCTTTACAATGACTTTATGTCCATTTTTGTTCATTTGTATATCGATTATGCCTTTCCCTGAGCTGCGTTCTATCTCCTGTGCTCCCTTTTCAAATATTTGCAGCAAACCGACCTTTCCTGACATACTCCCATCCCCATTTGCCTTTTCGTCTCTCTGAAGTCACATTACAAACCTTACCATGCCTTGAATCAGCGTCATGATGGACAGGTTCCTGACTTCCATGTCAACTGTCCTGCGCTGGTGGTAAGTGTGGAAGCTTTATATAGGCAAATAGCCTGGCTTTCATAATGGCTTGTGGCTCCAAGTGCATTCCATCCAGACCTGTAATTCAGGTCCTCAGCATTCTTTTTAAATAGCCCTTTCTTTCTACATGGAGCTTTCAGGAAGGGGTCAGGGTGATCAAAGTCCCGTGGTGAGTATAAGCTCTCAGGTAAATAAATCACCAAATACCTCTACAAGGTAGGGCGAACGAGAGGGCACTCTCTAAAGTTGAAAGGGGATAGATTCCGTCCGAACATAAGGAAGTTCTTCTTCACACAGAGAGTGGTAGAAAACTGGAACGCTCTTCAGGAGGCTGCTATAGGGGAAAACACCCTCCAGGGATTCAAGGCAAAGTTAGACAAGTTCCTGCTGAACCAGAACGTACGCAGGTAGGGCTAATCTCAGTTAGGGCACTGGTCTTTGACCAAAGGGCCACCGTGTGAGCGGACTGCTGGGCACGATGGACCACTGGTCTGACCCAGCAGCAACAATTCTTATGTTCTTACCTTGTTTTTATCTACTAAGCCTATTCCCTTCATGATCTTGAATGTTTCGATCATGTCCCCTCTCAGTCTCCACTTTTCAAGGGCGAAGAGGCCCAGTTTCTCTAATCATCAAAATCATCAGATCCACAGTCACTCTCCTGCTCTCCTTGTGAAACTCTTTGGTGGAGTGTTGTTGGTTCTTCTCTCTGCCCATCTACCTTCCAAGTTGGCGGCACGCGATAATTTTTGAAGTATTAAAATTTAAGACTTATTGGGAACTTCCTGTGGCTGAAAGGAGCTGTGCAGTATTTAGAATTCAGTTCACTAAGGTGTAACTTAGCTGGGTTGTGTCATGAATTGCACAGAATGTAAGGAATTGTGCTTTAAGGCAAAGTTCACCTGCTTCCTTGTTCTTTTGCAAGGGGATTTCTACCCTTTGAAGGATGCTATTATCTAAAAGGTTATCCCGTTAATCAAGATTGTTGGCGGTATATAAGAATAAAGTTATTATTATTATTATCACCTGCTTCCTTGTTCTTGTGCAAGGGGATTTCTACCCTTTGAAGGATGCTATTATCTAAAAGGTTATCCCGTTAATCAAGATTGTTGGCGGTATATAAGAATAAAGTTATTATTATTATCACCTGCTTCCTTGTTCTTGTGCAAGGGGATTTCTACCCTTTGAAGGATGCTTCTTTGCTATACAAAACTTCGGCTTTCATTTATAAATCATTGATTCCCTATACCTCAACTAGACTACTGAGGTCTAATGATCAACATTTACTACACGGCGGCATTTCATCTTCTCTGTTACAGCTCCTCAAACATGGAATTCCCTTCCTATTTACTTAAGGGAAGAAAACCATTTGGATAAATTTAAGAGTAAACTAAAAAGCTTTCTTTTTAAAGACGCATTTAATAATTTGAAAGCCCTACTAGGAGTTTCATTCTTATCCCAAAACCTCTCCGAGATTCATTGTTCTCTCCCTTCCTATTGCTTGGGAAGGGGTAAAACGCGGACCTCACGGACCTGACGGACCTCGCGGATCTAAACCCGTACGGCCTTAAAATCTGAGGTCCGTGTCGGTCCGTGTCGCTTGTAGTTTCTGTCGTTGACAGACCTTGATGAGATTTTAGCGCTGACGGATCCGTCTCAGCATAGGGAGGGAAAAGTGTTAGGATCCGTCAGCGCTCAAAATCTCTTCGAGGTCTGTCAGAGCCAGAGACTAGTGCTGGAGTTTGGAGACTTCTTTTCCCCGCTCTCTTGGCTTCTGCTCTGCCGCTCCAGCACTAGTCTCTGGCTCTGACAGACCTCGAAGAGATTTTGAGCGCTGACGGATCCTAACACTTTTCCCTCCCTATGCTGAGACGGATCCGTCAGCGCTAAAATCTCATCAAGGTCTGTACCTCTTTCATTTTTCCTGCATGAGCAGCGTTACGAACTTGCTGCCCACGTCAGTGTCGCCTCCCTCTGATGTCACTTCCGGGCCCCGCACCTAGCAAGTGACATCAGAGGGATAGCCGACATGACACGGGCAGCAAGTTCATGTGTAGTCTGCTGCTACCTCTCCGTCCCCTCTGTACGGCATCGGTGGTCGCATATATATATATGACATCACAGCGTTGCATTGTCTGCCTATGACTGACATAGCAAATCTGGCACATGCGTCCGTTGTCACTGTATCGACTGGAGTATTCTGCGCATGTGTGAGCAGTTGCTCTCGTATCGATTGATCGGACAAGGTCAAACAGAGATGACGACGAACCTCTGTGCAAATCAGTGGCTTTGAGCGACCCCAGGACTTTTTAAAAATTATTTTTTGATCAAGCACAATCAAGTTGATGGGAAAACTTCAATTCGCACAGGTTTTCCAACTTTAGCTTTTTCTGGACACCCCTACTCTCTAGACTAGCCGAAAATGGAGAGAATCCCCAAAGGGAACTAGAAGGAATGGGGGAGGGACCTAACCACCCAGGTGTTAACACCCCAGGAGCAACAGAGACCCCTCACAGGCCTCAACTCCTGTCTAGCAGCTAACAAAATAAAATGCAAATAGAGCCAAGTTCTTTATCGGTCAAAGGGAACACTATTCTAACCCCCACATAACACCCTCTTGAGATTGCCCAGGTTTACCAGGTCTACCGTCTGCTGTGACTGAGAACAGATTGGCTTCCAGGGGACTGCACAGCCCACTTATAGAATGCATTGGAAGCTCAGTGGTTCTCAGTCTCCATCTCCTGGTAGGAGTGTGTATTACCCATCTGTGCCGGTCTAGACGGAAGCCATAAAAAATACTCATTGTGGGTATCCAGACTGGTTGAATATGGCCCAAGGACCAGGCTGAGAACCACTTATCTAGTCTTTTTGCAATATTCCAGGCCTCCTGCCTTTCTCTGTTTCAAGATTAAAGAGAAACTCAGTAGTTGGAAATATTTAATTTCAAAGGAGAGACACAAACACAGTATCAAAGTAGACCTAGGCTCAGCCAAGTAACGTTTATTGTCTAAAGTCAGAGAGGAAAGTAGAAAAAGCACAATAGAAGTGCTTTCCAAGGTGTAAAAAAAAATCATCTTGAAAAGCAGCTGCATGGCTTTCAAGTCCATATTTGTCAGTCTTTATTAGCAATTTTTTTGTTCTCACGTTAACATTGATAACAATCTAAGGCCACAGGGAATGATTTTGGCCAGTTACATTAAGAAGAGCCCCATTAAAATCAGAAGACAAGTTTTTATTTCCTCCCCATTGTGAAAATGGTACCCAGGAGCAGTAGGCAGGTGTGTACGACCGCTGGGCTACAGTAAAAGAAAAAGGTTTCTTGAGAAGGAAAATGGAGCTGTGTGACTCCAGGATGTAAGTTACAAAGCAGAAGGAGAGATTAAGTGTCGTAAGCAGAGGATGGGAACAGCAGTACAGGCCTTGTGTGAGCAGGAAATGCCTGGGGCTCAAGGTGAAGGCCTTGTGTACCTCCAGTACTGATGTACATCTACCTATTATTCAGAGGCCTGGAAATGTGGAAAAAAGGTCTGAGGTTTTAGCTTATAGCAGGCAGGCAAAAGAGAAACCGATCTTTTACTCCCAAATGGCACTTCAAACGAGTCTGAAAAATCTCAGCCACAGCAACTTATCCTAACTGAGAAGTCAGTTCATGCCATAACTCAGGGGTGTCAAAGTCTCTCCTCAAGGGCCTCAATCCAGTCAGGTTGTCAGGATTTCCCCAATGAATATGCATGAGATCTATTTGCATGCACTGCTTTCATTGTATGCTAATAGATCTCGTGCATATTCATTGGGGAAATCCTGAAAACCCGACTGGATTGCGGTCCTCGAGGAGGGACTTTGACATCCCTGCGGCATAACTGGAGACAGGATGCCAGAACCTCCAGGCTCCCCCTAGCCCAGGGCTTCTCAACCCAGCCAGGTTTTCAGCACACAGTGGACGCAGGGCTGGCTCAACCTATGGACCAGGTGATAAAGGCTGTGGAAATCCTTCTAGAGGGATAGATGCCGGACTGGGATTTTGGCACCTTTTATTATCTGTGCCCTGAGCCAGCAGGAGGGGGAAGACTTGAGAGAGAGCGAGAGAGAGAGGGGTATCAAAAATTATCATCTGTTCCCTCTTTGAGGATAATTGGTATTAAACGTCTAGAAATGTTTTCTGTCACTGCAGCTCAGCTGTGGAACGCTTTACCTCGCTATCTAAGAGAAGAAAGAATACTCGGTCATTTGAAGAGTAAACTAAAAAGTTTTTTATTTAAGGATGCTTTTCTGTCTTAATTCAATACAGTGCTCCCCTGAAATTCGCAGAGTTTCTGTTCCAGGAACCCCTGTGAATTTTGAAAAACCATGAATACGGTTAAAAGGCAGGAGAGGGCAGCTGGGACGCCGGCAGGTGCAAAATCACTCATGGTCTGCTCCGACCGCCTCTTCATGTTACTAAAGTCAAGCTACACCAATCAGGAGCTGATTTGAAAAGCAGCTCCTGATTGGTGTAGCCTGAATTTAGCACAGGAAGAGGCGGTCGGAGAATACCGCGAATTAGTGAGTCCGCGATTCGCAAAATCGCGGGGGAACACTGTACAGCTTTTTAAATATTTCTTTTATGTTTCCATTTTTTTTTTCCTTTTTTCTTACATTTACGAGAACATTTTTCTTTTTATCCCTACTCCTAGCTGTGTTTAACTTTATATCATTTTCTATCCTATAACTATTGTATTTTTCCCTCCATGTTCCCCCTTTTAATATTTTCATTTTACGTACATTTGTATTTTACATACTGGTATTGTTTTAACCTGTATTTTTTATGTACTTGTACTTTGCCCAGAAATTTATGGCTAGGCGATTATACCAAATTTTAATCAAAACTTGGAACTAGAGAGAGGAAAATACCAGATCACAGGTTGTGGGGGAGCAGGAGAAAGACACCAGACTATGGGGTTTGGGGGCCAATGCAAAAGTTGGCTCACAGTGCCACAGTCCTTTGAGCCAGCCCCGAGTGCATGCAAATCTCTCTCAAATGTCTCCACGGGGTGTCTTGAAAGCCTCACTGCCTGGGTGTGTCCCAAGGACCGATTTGAGAAACCCCTGCTCTACCTAAAGCAGCACCAAATTCCAAGCAGAGGCAGAACCCCTTCCATCAGCTACGAAAACCTCGCCCCCCCCCCCCGCTTGCACAGGTCCTTATCGATCCTCTGTTCATACTTTGTGCCCCATCCGCGCCCCCTCACAACTGACGGTCACTTTCAGGGTCCCGGTCCATTCTGCGTGTTCTCCAGGGCGCAGGGATAAATTAAATACTGAAAACTCCTTTGTCGTGGAAAAGCAGAAACCAGAGGACAGTAGAGATAAATAGAAAAAGTCCGACAGGCCCAATGCTTATACCCCCACTAGTCCCAGGGTATGCGTTTGTTACTTTCTCCTGCCTCCGGGGTATTTGTTGTTGAACAAACTGACTTTGGCTCCGGGTGAAGACGTGGAGATGGACGGAGACTCCTGCTGGACCTTACTGAGGGTGGTCTTCTTAATAGCCGCAGCAGGGATTTTCTCCTGATCGGCGAGGAACTGGAGCTCTCTGCAAGGAAGGAAAGAGATAATATGCAGGAGATGGAACGGGGACATTGAATTTGGTTGTAGTCTATAGATTTATAGGTCCTCGTCCAATCCATCATCCTCTCCAAACTTGACTATTGCAATGCCATTTACTTATGCCTAACAAAAAAAAAGCCTTCAAAGACTCCAGCTAATCCAGATTACTGCAGCCAAGTTGATCTTTGCAAAACGCAAATCCATGTCTCCCCACTCCTGTCCAATCTTCACTGGCTCCCAGTGATTTCCAGAATCCAATTCAAATGCTCCTTCCTGGCTTTTAAGATCATTCAGGGCATCCTTCTTCCCCTAATCCCACTATCCTTTAACTCCTCGAGTCCTGACTCCTCCAGACCCGCCCAAAGATATAAATTATCCTTCCCCTCTCTACGCGGTATTCTCTATGCAGGTAAACTTGGAAAATCCCTCCTCTACAAAATCACAGGTCTCTGGAACGACCTTACTATCCCGTTGCGGAACCCGGGCTCTGTCCAACTATTCCACAAGCAACTGAAAACTTGGCTCTTCTCTAACATGTAATTCTATTTCCCCCCTTACTCTTCCATTCTCTATATAAGCTCGTGTAAACCTTTTCCTTTCTCTTCTTATATTTTAAGTTCTTGTAAACCAGGGATCTCAAAGTCCCTCCTCGAGGGCCGCAATCCAGTCGGGTTTTCAGGATTTCCCCAATGAATATGCATTGAAAGCAGTGCATGCACATAGATCTCATGCATATTCATTGGGGAAATCCTGAAAGCCCGACTGGATTGCGGCCCTCAAGGAGGGACTTTGAGACCCCTGTAATGTAAACCGTGCCGAGCTCCACTTCCGTGGAGAGGATGAGGTATATAAACTTAAGGTTTAGTTTACACATACACAATCAATGGCAAACAAATACAAACGGTAAAAGTAGTTTAGAGACCAGCGCTCTTTCATAGAATATAAAAGACATAATTCAGAATCCATGCTTCATTTTGCAAAAAAAAGGTGTTTCTGCAACAGTTTTGTTTTTTAATTCTGTAAATTGTTCTGCTGACGAATATACAAGGGAAGCCTATTCCACTCGCTGGGACCCAGGCAAGAGACATTGGCAGCTTCAACTCTTTAAAAGTATCAGAATTGAATCTTCCACCTATACAGAAAATTTATTATTTAAAGAATGCTCAAAAAGAAAAAGTTTTAGAAGGTGGAACCGAGCAATTAGATGTATCAGCAATACTGCAATCCTCTGAAACTGAATTACTGGGTCGGGCAACATTACTAGTTTCCCTTGTATTCTTACAAGATAAAGAAATGCTGTTGAAATTAAACTTTAAGTTGAAACAAGTCACCTTTTTAGGTGAAAGGGTATACATATTTCCTGACGTCTCGAAATGGACACAATCCAGGAGGAAAGAATTTTTGCAATATCGTCCTAAAGTTATTTCATTGGGGGCAATTTTTCAGTTAAGATTTCCTTGTAAATGTTTTATTACCTATCAAGGGAATAAATATATATTTTTTGAGCCTGCCCAATTAGGTTTTTTCTTAGAGAGTAAAGGGACTCCATTGCAGCCAGAATGAATCAAGCGATTTAGAGCGGAATTTAGTTTAATAGTAGGTTAATATCTAAGTACTGCTATTTCCTTTATGCTTTTGATGTATCCCTTCTCTCCAGGGGGTTTTCCTTTATGTCTTGCCTTCCTCCCCATTTGAGGACTATAATAATGAGTATATTGCCTGTATATTGTTTTCAGTCTGTATTGACTTAATATGTGTATTTCAGTATTTCTCTGTACCATTTTCATTGGTTGTACAAAAATTATAAATAAATAATAATTAAAAAAAAAAAAAAAAATAACCAGAACTTCAACACACTCTTGGGGCACTGGTTAGGGCTTTATCGTGCGGAATGGCGCATGCTACAATGCCGTGCCGTGGGGGTGGGTCAGTAGAGTGGGCAGACCTGATGGGCTATGGCCCTCATCTGCCGTCATCTTCTATGCGCACTAGACACTAACGCCAGCATTGAGCTGGCGTTAGTTCTAGCTGCGTAGCGGGGGGGGGGGGGGGGGTTAGCGCGCGCTAATCTGTGTGCTAAAAACGCTAGCGCACCTTAGTAAAAAGGAGCCCCTAATGTTCCTTCGCTAAAAATAATTGGCACCCGCCGTGCATACATTTTTCCGGTAGCGGCACCTTCAATTTGGAACTCGCTTCCCTTATACTTAAGAGCAGAACAAAGGGCTCCTTTTATCAAGGCGCGCCACGGGGGTTTAGCGCGTCGGACATTTCATCACGCGCTAACCCCCGTGGCAAGCCAAAAAAACGAATGCCTCGTCGATGGAGGCGTTAGCGACTAGCGCGGTATTCCGCCCGTTAAACCCCTTACCGCTCCTTGATAAAAGGACCCCAAAGTCCGGATAAATTTAAGAGTAGCTTAAAATGCTTTCTTTTTAAAGATGCCAACAATTGATTCATCTTCACGTTTTACAAATTTTAAATAATTCCCAATACTTTTCCTTTGTTTTTAAGAACATAAGAAATTGCCTCCGCTGGGTCAGACCAGGGGTCCATCACACCCAGCAGTCCACTCCCGCGGCGGCCCATCAGGTCCATGACCTGTAAGTGATCCTTTGACTAAAACCTTTCAGTCCTCATATCTATACCCTTTTATGAACCTATCTCTATCTCTACCTCTATCTATATCCCTCAATCCCTGTATCCTTCAGGAACTTGTCCAATCCCTCTTTGAATCCCCTTAATGTACTCTGTTCTATCACATCCTCCGGAAGTGCATTCCAGGTGCCCACCACCCTCTGAGTGAAGAAAGATTTCCTAGCATTGGTTCTAAACCTGTCCCCTTTCAGTTTCTGAGTGGCCCCTTGTTCTTGTAGTTCCCAATAGGCTGAAGAATCTGTCCCTCTCCACCCTCTCTATGCCTTTCATGATCTTGTAAGTCTCTATCATGTCTCCTCTGAGTCTCCGCTTTTCCAGGGTGAAGAGCCCCAGCCTTTCTAGCCTCTCAAGGTATGAAAGGCTTTCCTCTGTTTTTTCTTAAGAATTGTAATTTTTCCCCTTCTATCCTTTTTGACTTACCCTTTCTCCCCCCTCTCCCTCCGAGTTAATCTGTTTTGTTCGGTTTTTGTTTATTTTAAATTTTAATGTACAACGCTTTGAAATCTTATGTTAAGCGTTGAATCAAATTTTAATCAACTATGAAACAAGTAGAGCAAACACTGAAGAACCAAACACGACTCGTTTTTTGACACTAGAAAAGATACAATCTGAAAAATCCCCCAAACACCCTCCCCTTCAGAAGCCCAAGTCCAGAAAACAAAACCCATAGAACTCAAATGCAAAGGCAGAACAGTCAATATACAATTCAATATCCGACTCCGTGCATTGCCCCCTGGAAACGAGAGCCCTTGTGAGAGGACAAGTCTGTAATGTTACGGCGTTCCCAAGTCAATAAATTAATCAACTGTGTTCTCCACAGAGTAAAAGAGGCAGCCAGCCACTTGATCAGGAAACATTTGGGATAGGCACGTAGGATCTCTTGGAGAGAGTAAGAGATTGTGGTTACTGCGGATGGGTTTTTAGCGCAGGGAGCCTAGGAGCATTGGGAGCAGTGCAGGGCATTCACCGCAGCTCCCTGCGCTAAAAAACGCTATCGTGGTTTAGTAAAAGTGGAGGGGGTATCTTTGTCTATTTTTGTATAGTTGTTACTGAGGTGACATTGCATATTTTAAAGTCATCTGCCTTGACCTCTTTAAAAATTACCCCCCCCCCCCCGAAATATAAATGATAGGTCATATTTTCTCTGCGTACAGTGTGCTTTGTGGTTTTTAAAAATTTTATTGTTGGTAGATCAATTTGACTTGGTCATTTTAAAAGTAGCTCGCAAGCCCAAAAAATGTGGTCTAGGGTATCAGATTTTTGAATGGAGGACAACCACTGAAAGCAGAAATGGAAGAGACCAGTACAGCTAAAGTCCCTTTACTGTTAAAAATTGTATATACGAGATCCCAATGCAGCCCTGTTTCACCAATTGCATTTGTCATAGGGGAAAACACCCTCCAGGGATTCAAGACAAAGTTAGACAAGTTCCTGCTGAACCAGAACGTGCGCAAGTTAGGCTAGACTCAGTTAGGTCAGTTAGGCTAGACTCAGTTAGGTCATAGGTCAGTTAGGCTAGACTCAGTTAGGTCTTAGGTCAGTTAGGCTAGACTCAGTTAGGTCAGATCAGTTAGGCTAGACTCAGATAGGTCATAGGTCAGTTAGGCTAGACTCAGTTAGGTCATAGGTCAGTTAGGCTAGACTCAGATAGGTCTTAGGTCAGTTAGGCTAGGCTCAGTTAGGTCTTAGGTCAGTTAGGCTAGACTCAGTTAGGTCAGGTCAGTTAGGCTAGACTCAGATAGGTCATAGGTCAGTTAGGCTAGACTCAGTTAGGTCATAGGTCAGTTAGGCTAGACTCAGTTAGGTCTTAGGTCAGTTAGGCTAGACTCAGATAGGTCTTAGGTCAGTTAGGCTAGGCTCAGTTAGGTCTTAGGTCAGTTAGGCTAGGCTCAGTTAGGTCTTAGGTCAGTTAGGCTAGACTCAGTTAGGTCAGGTCAGTTAGGCTAGACTCAGATAGGTCATAGGTCAGTTAGGCTAGACTCAGTTAGGTCTTAGGTCAGTTAGGCTAGACTCAGTTAAGTCTTTGACCTAAGGGCCGCCGCGTGAGCGGACTGCTGGGCACGATGGACCACTGGGCTGACCCAGCAGCGGCAATTCTTATGTTCTAAATTTAATAAACCAGGCTATAAACAAAAATATAAGACCCCTGGACTAAGCTATTAGTAAGAGATGCTGGAACAATCAAGAGGAAACAAACCAGATCCTAATGCTGCCCTTTAGCACAGCTCATTAGATATTGCCTTTGGAATTCATTTCCATATAGAAAAGGATAGCGTAGCTGGTTTTAAGAAAGGGTTGGACAAATTCCTGGAGGAAAAGTCCACAGTCTGTTATTAAGACATGGGGGAAGCCACTGCTTGCCCTGGATCAGTAACATGGAATGTTGCTAATATTTGGGATTCTATATGGAATCCACATGGAATGTTGCTACTTTGGGTTTTGGCCAGGTACTAGTGACCTGGATTGGCCGCCGTGAGAACGGGCCACTGGGTTTCATGGACCACTGGTCGGACCCAGTAAGGCTATTCTTATGCTCTAATTATATTGACTTTTGTCATTCCCCTAAAGTAGGCCTTTACCGAAACGGGGCTGCTTCAGGATCTTGTATTCGAGATTTTCTGCTTTGACTGGTTATCACAAAAAAAAAAAAAAAGATCCCGCACCTGGTTATTTTCAGCACCACCATGACACCAAGGTCTTCCTCTGGTCTCCTTCTGGCTCTCCAGCCTTTTTTGGATCTCTGACATCAGCCCCACCCCAGTTCTCTGGGATCATCTGGCTGGTTTTGCCTACAGAAGCCAAAATCTTGAAAACCAGCCCTGCCGAGAAGCCTAAATTCTGAAGACAAGACTCTGCCTCCCAAACCTGAAACCCACCTGGTCCTGATGCAGGAGGCTTCGACAGCATTGATCAGTAGGGAGCGAAAGCCCCCGCTCTCCAGGAAATGAAGAGCATGGATAGTGGCGCCCCCTGGTGAGCAGACGTTGTCCTTCAGCTGTCCGGGGTGCTGCTCAGAGTCCAGGAGCATTTTTGCAGCTCCCTGTATCAGTAAATAGAGAGGATATTAGACGCTTCATGTATAATCACCATTGCAGACAGCAACAGAGCCACCCTTTGATGTCTGAGCATGAGGCAGAAGGGGGAGGGGTTCATCTTTGGGTCCCTCAGCCCAGGTGAGATGAGAGCGAGAGCAAGAGAGTGAGAGAGAGAGTGAGAAAGTGAGTGAGAGAGTGAGCTAGCGAGAGAGAGAGAGAACGAGAGAGCGAGTGAGTGAGAGAGAGAATTATCTTCCCATGCTATATTTAGCCTTAGAGCATGAAAACTGATGCAGATATGCAGGCTCTGTTGCTGACGTCACTCCCTAGGTGCGGGTCCAGGATGTGACGTCGGAAGAAGAGCCGACGCTGGCGCAAGCAGGTTGGGGGTGCTGCTCACGCCGCAAATGTTAAAAAGGTATGGGGGAAGGGAAGTGGCTGTGCACGCAGTAGTGGAGAAGGGGGGGGGGTGGGGAAAGGGGGCAGGGAGGAGAACAGGTATCGGCGCCCCCAGCAAGAGGGCACGGGGGGGTATTGGGGGGATAGGGAGGAGGTCAGGAGCTGACGCCCCCACCAAGAGGGTGTCCAGAGTGGTATTGGGGGGGGGGGGGAGAGCGGGTGTTGGCGCCCCCACCAAGAGGACACCTGGGGCGGTATTGGAGGGATAGGGAGGAGGTCAGGAGCTGGCACCCCCACCAAGAGGGTGTCCAGGGTGGTATTGGGGGGGGAGAACGGGTGTTGGTGCCCCCACCAAGAGGGCACCTGGGGCGGTATTGGGGGGATAGGGAGGAGGTCAGGAGCTGGCACCCCCACCAAGAGGACACCTGGGGCGGTATTGGAGGGATAGGGAGGAGGTCAGGAGCTGGCACCCCCACCAAGAGGGTGTCCAGGGTGGTATTGGGGGGGGGAGAACGGGTGTTGGTGCCCCCACCAAGAGGGCACCTGGGGCGGTATTGGGGGGATAGGGAGGAGGTCAGGAGCTGGTGCCCCCACCAAGAGAGTGTCCAGGGTGGTATTGGGGGGGTGGGTTGAACGGGTGTTGGCACTCCCACCAAGAGGGCACCTGGGGCGGTATTGGGGGAATAGGGAGGAGGTCAGGAGCTGGCGCCCCCACCAAGAGGATGTCCAGGGTGGTATTGGGGGGGGTGGGGAGAATGGGTGTTGGCGCCTCCACCAAGAGGGCACCTGGGGCGGACCGCCCCTCCCCTCCATACTGCGCCACTGCCTCTTCCTAATGTCACCGATTAAGCACAGTTCTTGTGAATAACTCGGATCTCGAGTGAGAAGCTCTACAGAAAGAAAGAGGGTGTGGGACGGACTCTGCCCCCTTTACCTTCTCCGGGAGTCAATACTGACCAGTAAAGCCTGAGCCCCCAGCCGCACAGCCAGTCTGCGGGGAAGTCCCATCTTTACCCCTCCATCTGCCAGCGCATCCAGGGCTGTGAAGGCCTGAGGATGAAAGACCAAAAACATAATTAAGATCGGGGTGGTCCAGTCTCCGAAATAAACAGATGTGCGAGAAGAAGATGGACCTGGAGGAGAAAGAGCAGGTGAGGGAGAGAGTGCACAAGAGGAGAGATCATGCGATGGGAGAGAGAGCGCACACAGCCAAGAGGCGAAAGAGAAAGCAGAGTAGACGGGAGCCTCTCATTAGAGGCTTAGAAATAGATTTGCTCCATTATCAGTCAATGCCAAGTCCCACCGTTTTATCTGACTTCCTTACACATCCAGGGTGGGTGGATGGGGGGAGGGGAATGTATTATTGTTTGCTATACTTAATTATCTATATCAGTGTTTTTCAACCTTTTTACACCTATGGACCGGCAGAAATAAAATAATTATTCTGTGGACCGGCGGTTGAAGAACACTGGGCTAAGTTGTGGGCCAGACCCCACCAATCTCTCCCCAATCTCCACTCCAGACTCCGCCCCCATAATAGTACTAATTGCACCTTGTACGTCCCGTGCCTCATCTGGAAGCCTTCCCTCTGACGTTGCTGTACATCAGCGGTTCCCAACCCTGTGTCCTGGAGGACCACCAAGCCAATCGGGTTTTCAGGCTAGCCCTAATGAATATGCATGAGAGAAATTTGCATATAATGGAAGTGACAGGCATGCAAATCTGCTTCATGCATATTCATTAGGGCTCCTCCAGGACAGGGTTGGGAACCACTGCTCTACATTTTTCCATAACCTACAATATTATAACTGGTGCCAATCTTTTGCCTTATTCAGTACTTATATGACTATGGTCTGGGGTAGAAAATGCTTTTAATTAATGGCTGTTATGTCTTTATATCTATGCCGACTCTTTGAACCCTTGCGTTTATTCTCCCCAGCTCCCGCCCCAGGTGCTCGTACATAAGCAGGTCCACTGCCACTGAGTCCGGTCACTGCATCAATCAAGTCTTCTTCCACCTCTGTGCAGAAGCCGACGCTGGCCATCAACTGCTCGAGGAGCTGGCCATCCTCCACCTCTGCGTGTGTACCTGTGGCGTAGACCGTGGCGCCCTCCCGAACGATGACCGGTGTATTGGTCATACATCGGATCACCTTGGGGGCAGGATGAAACGAACTGAGTTTCTGGAGAGAGAGAAAGAGAGGGGGTAAAAACTGAACCCACTGCAAGAAAAAGATAAGGTTACTAGTACACAAATATATGATGGTAGGCAGTGGCGGGAGAGAGGACGAAACGACGTCGTGATCTGGTCCACGACTGCATCATAGAACTGCCTATATGAGGCCGGCAAGGTGGCAAGTTGCCTAGTTTTCGATGCCAGGGTTGAACCATGAAGAAGTTAGAACTTTTTGCAAAGTGCCGGATATAAGTTTAGTCACCTTTCTGGGCAGGTTGGATGGACCGCGCAGGTCTTCATCTGCCGACATTGACTACATAATTAAATGGAACACTGATGAATTTAATTTTCGGTTATCACACGAATGGCCCTTTTGAACTGCCATCTTTTCCAGCTGCTTCCTCCTCTCTCTCACCAAAATGACAACTGTACTTCTCACCAGGGCTGTGGAGTCGGTACAGCAAACCTGCAACTTTGATGTCTCCACCCCACCTCTTACTGATCTTAGGCTTTCAATTTTTTTATTTTTTTGTTCTGGATCTAAAGTGCTGGTAAATATAATGTGTCAGAAAGAGAGAGGGAGCGTGCACGAGTGTGTATGCGTGTGCGAGAGCATGCTTTTTGTCGGTACATTTTTACTGAGCCTGATCACACAAAATTGCTTCCAACTCCAGCTTCACGGCCCTGCTTCTCACACTGCCTAATTCAGGCTGTTTCTTAAATCCCTCAACAAAACGCACTGGAAATCTGCAGATCACATCTGCAACCCAGCGATAAACCAGGCAACTCCCTATTACTCGGCTAAAAATTATTGTATAAGGAAAGCTGAACTGAAATGCTCTTCAACGCTGGGACGGTGCCCGCAGCGGGCGATGAGGCTTATATGACGGAGAAGACACAACCTTTCACCCCACAGTCCTGCCCCCCTCTGCAGTACCTTCTCAATGGAGCTGATGGTGACCCCAGCGGCACAAGAAACTACAATGTGCCGATCCTCGATATCGGAGCCGATCTCATCCAGGACAAAGGGAATTATGGGAGGTTTCACCGCCAGGAACAATACATCGCTGCTCTTTACCGTTTCCTTGTTGCTCGTGGTGAAGTTGATACCGCTTTTCTGGAATAATTGTAAAATTAAAGGGCATGGTACTCACAAAACAGCCCCGTAAGGGCCTAGTTCATACATAACCTGAGCCCACCTCATCCCACAATCGTCCACACAGCTATATCTCTCACTTCCTCATCCCCAAAAGCCACTCCCATACACTGAACCCCTCCAAAATCCAGTCGCCCCTGAACCCAAACGCATCCTTCCAACCTTCTAAACCTTGCTCTTCTATCCCATGTTCACTTTTGGTTTTCTTTTTTTTTAAAAATTTAGATTTTTACACACATATTCCATAAGCGATATAAAACACAAAAAAATAAGAACAAAACACAATCAATCCAGTCCACATCGACCACCTCCTAGGCCAAGGGTGTCAAAGTCCCTCCTCGAGGGCCGCAATCCAGTCGGGTTTTCAGGATTTCCCAAATCAATATGCATGAGATCTATTAGCATGCAATGAAAGCAGTGCTGGCAAATAGATCTCATGCATATTCATTGGGGAAGTCCTGAAAACCCGACTGGATTGCGGCTCTCGAGGAGGGACTTTGACAGCCCTGTCCTAGGCTTTACCTGTTTGTCCACCCCACTCCCCATCCCATACTCACCCTCAGGCTTGATACGGTGGGGAGATCAGTGTCCGGAGAGCTCGCTGTGATCTTGTGAGCAGCCAAAACCCCTAGAAGAGGCAAAGCGTGTTAGAACGCATCAAGCTCCGGGCCTAGAACTATTCCAAGCCAGAGCAAAAGCCCACCTCTTGGAGAACGCATTCAACTCATAACCCGCTCACCCTAAGTCCAGGATTTTTAAGCAGTGAGGGTGTATACTTAGGCTGCTATTTGATATTGTATAATGAAATGTATTATGTTTTGTAAGAGTGGGGAATAAGCATATTTATAAAATACCAAAAAATATATTTATGGTAACGGTGGGACAAATTTAATAAATAGATTTGATAAATTAATTAATTATAGTAGTTAGCTTCTTCTGTTTTTATGGTATGAGTTACAACTTTGGTATTGTGGAAGCTTTTTATATATAATCTCCTAAGTGTATATTGATTGGTTTACCATGCATAATCCTTAGGCAGATCTTGAAAACCTGACTGGATGGGGGTCCCCCAGGACATTCTGGTACATTCTGGTTTTGCCCCGATTGTAAAGTTTAGAAACTCAGCTTGCCATGAGCTCCAAGTGAATGCAAAATCCCCTCCTGGTGCTTCTCAGCCCTTCATAAGACCAGGATCGTTTCCAAAGCGGCCAATCAAGGTCTTAAGTACCTGGCAAAAACTCAGAGTAGCAAGGTTTGGAATGCCAAAGAGTAGCAACATTCCATGCGGAATCCCCCCAGAGTAGCAACATTCCAAATGGAATCCCCCCAGAGTAGAAACATTCCAAATGGAATCCCCAGAGTAGCAGCATTCCATGCGGAATCCCCCCAGAGTAGAAACATTCCAAATGGAATCCCCAGAGTAGCAGCATTCCATGCGGAATCCCCCCAGAGTAGCAACATTCCAAATGGAATCCCCAGAGTAGCAGCATTCCATGCGGAATCCCCCCAGAGTAAAACATTCCAAATGGAATCCCCCAGAGTAGCAACATTCCAAATGGAATCCCCCCAGAGTAGCAACATTCCAAATGGAATCCCCCCAGAGTAGCAGCATTCCATGGTACCGAGGCACTGGCTTCCCCAATCTCTTGCCTCCTCCTACCCCGATGCTTTTATATTTGCCTCGAGAGCCCTCGTTCCAAGCCCCCCCTTTGCATTCCTCTGTCCCGCCCCACTGAACCCCCAAAGCGTCACCTACCGGCGGCGGTGAAGCCCCGAACCAGGGCGTAGGTCAGTTGCCCGGCTCCGATAAAGCCCACACTCATGATGGCTCCAGCTGCTGCCGGCGCTTCTCCCCCTGTGCCACGTCTCGGCCGGCCGGAAACAGGAAGTGGCGTCCGAGGGGGGCGGGGTCGAGGCTGCCTTTGACTCAAGCTTGGAAATGGAACGAAGGGGGGCAGAGGGGTTGAAAGACGGAGAGATGCTGGGCTGGGGGGGGGAAGGAGAGGGACAGATGGCAGAATAAAGGGCAGGGAAAGGGGTAAGAGAGAGGAAGAAATTGTAGAGCAGAGGGCAGGGAGAAGGAGGAGACAGAGGCAGGAGATGCCAAGTAAAGGGGGAAAGATGCCAGGGGACGAGGAGCGAGGAGGGGTGAGAGGGAAAGATGCCAGGCCACAGGAATACCAGACTGGGGGGGGGGGCAGAGAGGGACATGTCAGGTTGAAGAAGGGAGCAGGGAGAGGGGTAAGAGAGAGGAAGAGATTGTAGAGCAGAGGACAGGGAGAAGGAGGAGACAGAGGGAGGAGATGCCAGGTAAAGGGGGAAAGGAGAGATGCCGGGGGACGAGGAGGGGGGTGAGAGGGAAAGATGCCAGGCTGGAGGGACAGGGAAGGGGGGAGGGGAGGGGGGACATAGAGGGTTGAGATGCCAGGTTGAGGATGGAAGTAGGGAGAGGGGTAATAGAGAGGAAGAGATTGTAGAGTAGAGGGCAGGGAGGAGGAGATGCCAGGCAAAGGGGGAAAGGAGAGATGCCAGGGGGACAAGGAGGGGGTGAGAGGGAAAGATGCCAGTCCACAGGGACACCAGACTGGGGGGGCAGAGAGGGACAGATGCCAGGTTGAAGAAGGGAGCAGGGAGAGGGGTAATAGAGAGGAAGAGATTGTAGAGAGAGGGCAGGGAGAAGGAGGAGACAGAGGGAGGAGATGCCAGGCAAAGGGGGAAAGGAGAGATGCCAGGGGGATGAGGAGGGAGTGAGAGGGAAAGATGCCAGGCCACAGGAACACCAGACTGGGGTGGGGGAGGGCTGAGAGGGACAGATGCCTGGTTGAGGAAGGGATTTTTCACTTAGAACTCAAAAATGTGCTCAGAGACACCAAGGCAAAAACAAGGAGCCAAAGCCCCAAGAGAAATTGCCTCACCACCCAATCATCGCATATTGCAAAGTCAAGTGAATAATAAAACTCATTGCTGCAATCTAGCATGAAAAATTCATAGCTTATACTTTAAACTGTTGCAAGCATAACACTTAGCTTGATCAAAGGTTTTGACGGGGCCCGTTTCGATCCGGCATCAGGGAACCAAATGGAGCATTCAACAAACTCAAAAAATTAAAGTTTCCTTCAAACGCACGAGCCTCCTCCACTGATTTCTCGCGATGGCGTTTGATTTCACCGAGCAGTATTTTGACCCCTACACTTCTATAGCAGATTCAGGAATGACGCATGGACACATTAAGAACAGTGTAGCGGGAACACTGGTAGGGGCACTTGGCCCTTTTGTCAGCTGGGAGCAGAGGTAAGCAGCAAGAACCTTAAAATCTACAGGTTCTGAGTTACAGACAAATCTGACTTAAGAACCACCTTAAAAACATAACTCGTTCTTAACCCGGGGACTGCCTGTATAGGAATAATCAAGCCATTGTGACATCACTGATGAGGTTGGCTCTTAGGCATTGGTGGAATGTGGCCATTATGACATCACAATATCAGCTCTAAAACGTTGCTACTCCTTGGGATCTTGCAGTCTTTCCAGTGGCCTAGACTCCACTTCTCCTGCAGCATATTCAGGAATGACGCATGGCCACATTAAGAACAGTGTGTGGTTGTGCATTTTGTACCTTAGAGGGAACACTGCCGCAGTTGGCCCTTTTGTCAGCTGGGAGCAGGATCTGAAAATCTACAGGTTCCGAGTTACAGACAAATCCGACTTAAGAACAGCTTTAAAAACTCAACTCATTCTTAACCTGGGGACTGCCTGCAAATAAATAAGGATTCGTTTTTAATTATGTAGCATGAGGCTATACATTCATGCAATGTTTACATTTTTTGGTAGGTCTTGATGGATGGAGTAAGGTCCAGAATGATCTTGTTGTATATGCCAGTAGAACAATGGAAGAAAGGAAAGTCTTTCTTACGGAAACAATTTATACAGCAGAGGGGAGATATGAGACGTTTAAATACCTATGTAATGTAAATGCACATGAGTCGAGTCTCTTTCATTTGAAAGGAAACTCTGCAATGAGAGGGCATAGGATGAAGTTAAGAGGTGAGAGGCTCAGGATTGGAGAATCTCGCAAGCCTGCACCAGACCGCATGTGGTGCATCTGCAGTCTACCTGTAGCCATGCAACAGGAGAAGCTCTGGCTGCTTTCAGGCATGTCGCTCTGCGTTCTCCATGTCCGAATCCTTCTCATGTGAGGTGACGGCTGAAAACAGCACTCTGTGGCCTAGACTTCTTGTCAGGCATCTTTTGTCCCAAATTAATCTTTCTGTGATCAATTGTACTGATCGTGCTTCTGGCAGCAGATACTGTGTGGTGCTTGGACACCCCCCCCCCCCCCCCCCCGGATGCTAGGGGCTTCCAACTAATGGAATTTCTGTAAGCCTCTATACTGAGCTCTGCAGCTGCAGCTCATGTCTCAGCTCACTAGGTATAAATAGCAGCTGTATTAAAAATAGTGGCAAGGAATGAATCCATTGTGACCCTATGAGGCTGTCATGTACTCGTGTAGTTTGCACTCTGACTTCCCTTTATAAGCTTTAATTTGCCCCTAGCTCTCCCTTTCAATTAGTGCATGAGAGGATCTTTGCAGAAAACTTCAGCAAGTTATTTATCCAACCAACTTGTAGCATTCATTGGCAGGGCAGGATTAATTTGTCGAGGGCCCCTAGGCACCCAAGTACACTGGGCCCCCCCTCCCCACCCCACCATGTGCCCAGGCAGAAACAGGAAGCTGCGTCAGAGGGAAGCTTTGGGCAAGCAGCACCGTTTGCAAAATTACAGTTCCCGTTGCTTTTCTTTCTCGCGTTGCTTGCTTGTCTTACTTTCCGTTGATGGGGGGGGGGCCACGTTGCTGATCGGGGTGGGGCTCGCATTGCCGATTTAGGGGGGGCCGCATTGGCGATCAGTGCTGGAGGGGCCCATCGCCGTTTGGAAAAAAATAATGTTGATGCCCTCCTTCATCGGGCCCCCCTGATCATTTTGGGCCCTAGGCACGTGCCTATTTGGCCTATTGGTTAATCCTGCCCTGTTCATTGGGGTGGGTGGGAAGTGGGGGACACAGCAGAGGTGCAAAATATGGTCCAGGGTGCCACAACCTCTTGAGACTGCAGCTAGAGAATGACAGAGTGACCTGTTCACCCGGTAAACTGCAGGAATGGGAAAAGAATGGAGCAAAGCTTTACACCACTCCATGGAACGGGGGGGCAGGGGCGGGGGGGGGGGGAACCCTTGCTTAGCGCTCCCTGAGTCTTCTTTTCTCTCTCCGTCCTGCTGGCACATGCCTTCCAGAGCCAGGCCAATCCCACACAGGCCTGTTCATGACCTCCCCTCGGCTAGGTCCCGTCCTGATGATGCAACTTCCTGTTTTCACGAGGGAGAGAAGGCTTTGCAGTGCTTGACACAGGAAGGGAGGGGGGTGGGGGTGATGGAGGTGCTGAGCACTGGACATGGAGGGAGTGCTGGAGCTGTTGGACCTACGAGGAAGGTAGCTGGAGATGGGCCACCGTGAGGACGGGCTACCGGGCTTGATGGACCATTGGTCTGACTTGTGGCACTTGTTTACACAATGTGCTCTCATTTCTTATCTGTGTTATAAAGTAATTAAGAGTTACGTTCAATTATTGACCTGCTGAAAACAATATGCCCTACTGACACAGACCAAAGGTCCATCAAGCCCAGAATCCTGTTTCCAACAGTGGCCAACCCGGGTCCCAAGTACCTGTCAGAAACCCAAAGAGGAGCAACATTCCAGAGCTGAGATTGTGACGTCATAATGCCTCATTCCACCAATGCCTAAGAGTCAACCTCAGCAGTGATGTCACAATGGCGGAAGCCCAAAGAGTAGCAACATTCCAGAGCTGAGATTGTGACGTCATAATGCCTCATTCCACCAATGCCTAAGAGTCAACCTCAGCAGTGATGTCACAATGGCTTGATTGGCCTATACTTGGCTCACATAAGAACAGAAGAGTTGCCAAACTGGGACAGACTAAAGGTCCATCAAGCCCAGTATACAGTTTCCAACAGTGGCCAACCCAGGTCCCAAGAACCTAACTGATTTTATGCTGCTTATCCTAGGAATAAACAGTGGATTTCCCCAAGCCATCTCAATAATGGCCTATGGGCTTCTCTTTTAGGAAATTATGCAAACCTTTTTTAAACCCTGCTAAGCTAACTTATTTCTTCATATTCTCCAGCAACGAATTCCAGAGTTTAATTACACATTGTGTGAAGAAATATTTTCTCTGGTTCGTTTTTAATCTACTACTTAGTAGCTTCATCGCATTTTTCAAAAGATTGAACAAGCGATTCACGTCTACCCTTTCCACTCCCCTCATTATTTTACAGACCTAGATCATATCTCCTGAGCTGTCTCTTCTCCAAGCTGAAGAGACCTGCAGTCAAATGAGTGTTTCTATTGAAACCGCTCCCTTCTCCTGCCTCATTCCCTTTTCTCCTCACCTCCTCCTTCCCTTCGTCCTCTTTTTTCTTTCCTGTATCTCTTCCCTTTGTCTTCCTTCTCTACCTCAGTCTCCCTTCAGCTTCTTCCCTTTTTCCTTCATTGATTCCTTGCACATATCACATTTGTGACCTCCTGCCTTGAAATTAAACTCAGACTAATGCGTTCCATGCTGTCACTTGAGCCCACTGACACACTGATCTCTATGATCCTGACCTCTTGCAGTCGGTGTGACTCCTACTACTTAGCATTTCTATAGCGCTACGAGACCTTTGCAGCACTATACACAAACATATTTGAGAAAGTCATAAGAATAGCCTTACTAGGTCAGACTAATGGTCCATCAAGCACAGTAGTCCATCCTCAAGGTGGCCAATCCAGGTCACTAGTACCTGGCCAAAACCCAAAGAGTAGCAACATTCCATGCTACTGATCCAGGGCAAGCAGTGGCTTCCCCCATGTCTTTCTCAATAACA
This sequence comes from Geotrypetes seraphini, assembly GCF_902459505.1. NCBI lineage: Eukaryota > Metazoa > Chordata > Amphibia > Gymnophiona > Dermophiidae > Geotrypetes > Geotrypetes seraphini. The sequence continues at coordinate 6,355,290 of NC_047098.1, forward strand.
GTGTATGAGCTTTTTCTCCAGGAATTTGTCCACACCTTTTTTAAAACCAGCTACTCTGTCCGCTCTTACCACAACCTCTGGCAACGCATTCCAAAGCTTAACTATTCTCTGAGTGAAAAAATATTTCCTCTTATTGGTTTTACAAGTATTCCTCTGTAACTTCATTGAGTGTCCCCTAGTCTTTGTAAATCTTGATGCAGTAAAAAAAATCAATCGTACCCATTCTATACCACTCAGGATTTTGTAGACTTCAATCATATCTCCCCTCAGCCATCTCTTTTCCAAGCTGAAGAGCCCTAACCTTTTTAGTTTTCTTCATACAGGTGGAGTTCCATCCCCTTTATCATCTTGGTTGCTCTTCTTTTAACCTTTTCTAGTGCCGCTACATCTTTCTTGAGATAAGGAGACCAGAACTGAACATAATAAGGTGAGGTCGCACCATGGAGCAATACAGAGGCATTATAACATTCTTAGTCTTATTAACCATCCCTTTTAAAAAAATAATAATAATAATAATTCCTAGCATCTTGAGACTATTGACCATTTAAACCCACTCTCTGTTTTTTCAATTAGGATATTACCTCCTATCCCATGACTTTCTAATTTCTCAATCCTCAGTATTTCATGATGCACTACCAGCAATGGCCACATGGTGTCAATCTTGCCTACTGTATTAATGGGATACTGCAACCTTGTGGCCACAGCTGATTGATTTTTTTTTGGAGGGAGGGGGGGGGGTGACCAGAAAACTTCACTGATGACATGCACTAGATGTAGTCTGCTCAGTTTTCACAGGAGGGTCATGGATAAACTGAACAGGCTCAAGCTAGGATGCAAGGTGGTGAATTAGATTAGAAACTGATTTACTAGCAAACGGCCACAGGATGGCGGTAAAAGGAATTCACTGGGACAAAAGGTAGTATAAGTAAATTAAAAAAAAACAAACAACCAAAGGAAATAAGGTGATACCTTTTTTATAACATAACATAAGTTTATTTTTCTATACCGCCTTAATCAAAAGAATTCTAGGCGGTTTCCAAAAAAGAAAAACTGGACAATCGGTGAAATACAAAATAATAAGAAAAGGAAAACAGCCTGTTATATTAAAAAGACATTAAAATTAATTATATTAAAGACAAAAGCCACAGATTAAGAGATAAATTTGTCAAATAATACTGTCAATTTCTTTTCTGAAAGCGCCATAGGACAGCATGGCTCCGCTGATATAATTACCCAACCAGGACTGTTGTTTGCTTGCTTGAAAAGCAAGCATCCTGTCTAAATAAGACCTAAGTTTGCAGCCTAAAATCTTTGGGTAAGCAAATAGGTTACATTGCATTTTGTGATGAGCTTTCGAAGGTAACCCTTTTTCTTCAGATCATAAATAAGCACATTTTGACAAATATCAGAATATGTAAGGCAAACATGAAAGCATTTCAGGGATAGGAAGAAGGAGGAGAGGGTGGATGAGTGAGCAGGAGACAGAGAGGTGACAAAGCAGTTTAAATTTCTTTGTAGTGAGAAAGGAAGCCCAGATCTCTGTTAAGTCCTTGTCTGGTAGGTGTCAAAATATTTTATTATTTTGATTTCAAAGATTGTATGTTCTTGGATTGTCTTAATGTTCCCTTTTAGTATTCTTACCATAAAATCAGTTTTTCCAAAGTGTTGTCTGACATAGGTGACATCCTGGTTAGGATTGCAATTTTTAATGTGATATCTACGTAGGTAGATTCTGGTCTTGTTAGCATTTGGCTTGTTTCACCGATGTAACAGGCCTCTTTGCACTTTTTGCACTAAATCGCATCACCTTCTGCGCATGAGCGGAGGTCCTCCACATGCTGCCCCAACGCCACGGAGGGTCGTGTGGGGGGCGGGGTTAATGGTAGAACAGGGTGTAACCATGCGTTCGGGATTTCAGCTAACAAAATCTGGTAGCCCTAAGCTTTATCCTTATCAAGTTTCAAGTTTACTTCAAGTTTATTTAAAATATTTGATTTGATCGCAAAATCCAAATCCAATGCGCTTTACATTTAGTTAAAAATTAGGTTAAAATAAAAAAACAAGACAATTAGTACTATTTTAATAAGAATACGTTTGAAAAAGGGAGGAGAAAAAAAAGGATTAAATACAATTCATAAACAAATATAGAGGGACAGGTAATGAAACAAGAGGTTAGGGGAAGGTTACCCACTTAATTTTCACTTACCAGTACTCCTAGTCCACTGTAAAATAATAAAATTTAAATGAATCAGTTAAAAGCGTCCTTAAAAAGTCGACTTTTTAGGAGACTTTTAAACTAACTAAGTAATTTTTCTTCTGTTATGTTGATCTGGAGCGAATTCCAAATTTGAGGGGCTGTAGCAGAAAAAATCACATCCCTCCTTGAATAAATGAATTTTAGCGAGGGGACTACTAGCAAAGATTTTTCTTCGGATCTTAAGGATTTTGGGGGAATATAGGGTATTAGAAATCTTTCTAAAAATGCAGGAGCTTTGTTTATTAATATTTTGTGTGTGAGTAATGCTATTTTATATGTGATTCTGTGATTTATGGGTAACCAACGCTTTTCCTTTAATAGGGGAGTTACATGATCAAATTTTTTTCTTTTAGTGATTATTTTTATTGCGGTATTTTGAAGAATTTTCAGTCTCTGTATTTCTTTTAAGGTAGATCCCTTGTACAGGGCATTACAGTAGTCAATTTTTGATATGATTCATCAAGAAATGCTGATAATGATCTGATCAACCTTAGCCTAGAAAAGCAAGTTCTCACAAGTGAACTGATTTGATCTTGGTAGCTGCATATTTTTCCTCTTCACCCTTGAGCCTCACTGTGTCATCTCAGGATTTAAGCCTATTAGATCCTAGGTCATGACTAAGTCAATTTGTCCTTGGCAGTGTTTTTCCATCTCCTTCCGCTAAGTGCTCCCCATAACCTGCCCTGTCTTTCTCTGCTTTTTCTTATGGGATCACCTCATTTGGAACGGGACCAGCACCTTCTGAAGTTTCCTGTACATCGGAAGAGTTTGCCAGATTCTTGCAGATGACGGTTTCTTGCCAAGGTGCTGAATTTCCTACAATTGTCTGGGCCTTTCCTTGTTCAAGTGGGTATCTCATTATAATGCTGTGAGAAGTCTGGGTAGCATGGAAATGTTTGCCTAAAAATAAGCACACCATCTGGATTTTCTTCACATCCCACTGGAGACAAAGTGTCACCTGATTAAGAGCCTCATTTACTCAAGCTTTTCTCCCGTTCTATACATATGCAAAAAAAAATGATTGTAAATCAGGGCCTATGTGATTCAAATACCTCCCCCAGCCACTGCTTGCTAAATCAAGTTCCTGACCTGAGCAAACATCTAAGGAAGCAAATAGAATGTTAGGAATTAGCAGGAAGGGAATAGAAAACAAAGATGAGAAGGTTATAATGCCTTTGTAACTTTCCGGGGGGTGGGGAGGGGGCCCTCCTCAAATATTGTGTGCAGTTCTGGTCGCCGCATCTCAAAAAAGATATAGTGGAATTATAAAAGGGATGGGACGACTTCACTATGAGGAAAGGCTAAAGCGGCTAGGGCACTTCAACTTGGAGAAGAGACGGCTCAGGGGGGATATGAGAGAGGTCTATAAAATACTGAGTGGAGTGGAAAGGATAGATGTGAATCGCTAGTTCACTCTTTCCAAAAATACTAGGACTAGTGGACATGCGATGAAGCTACTAAGTAGTAGATTTAAAATGAACCAGAGAAAATATTTTTTTTCACTCATCTTGTAAATTAAGAACTCTGGAACTTGTTGCTAGAGAATGTGGCGAAAAGCAGTTAGCTTAGCAGGGTTTTAAAAAGTTTGGATAATTTCCTAAAAGATACATCCATAAAGCATTATCAAGATGGATTTGAGAAAAATCCACTGCTTATTTCTTGGATTAGCAGCATAAAATCTGTCTTACTCTTTTGAGAACTTGCCAGGTACTAGTAACCTGGATTGGCCTATAGGACACTGGGCTTGATGGACCTTCGGTCTATTCCAGTATGGCAGTTCTTATGTTCTTCTTTCTGTCCTTCTGAAAACAGATACAAGGTGTTACTCAATAGATATTCCATGGGCACACAGTGGACAAAAAGTCCATCTTGAAAGACATCTATTGAATGCATTTCTGAAGGGTCACTCCTAAGTGATCTTATGAACCAGTTCTTTGTCATTTGAACCGGCAGTGCCTAATCTGATTTTATCCTGTTAAATGAAAGTGTTTTTTTTTCTTTTTAAATCTTTATTGATTTTCAAACTTTGACAACGCAATACAATTAATTGAACATAAAATACTGCATAAAACGCACTATGCTTATTACACAAGCAATACATAAGACAATCATTTTCTCCCACCCTCCTCCCAATTACTAATACAATAAGACATATGATGTGATTACAATATTATAATTAAGTAATTTTAATCCTCAAAATACATTTCCCTCCCCCCACCCACCCACCCTGGATGTGTAAGGAAATCTAAGAAAAGGAGAGATACATGACCCTTATTGCGAGGTAACAAATGTAGTCGATGGGCTCCACACTTTATTAAATGAATTACTAAACCCAAACCTTCCGCATTCGTTCTCTCGTATTTATAGGTGGAACATACATTTGCCCACCAAAATGTGTCATTTATTCTGTCGTGGAAAGGATTTTTATTGATTTGTGTCTATGGGGAAAATGTCCCTTTATATCGTGAGGGGAGGGGGACCACCATCCTCAATGGCCAACCCAGTTGGGTTTTCAAGACTTCCACAATGAATACGTATGAAGTCCATTTGTATACCATGGAAGCCTTATATGTAAATCAATCTCATGCATATTCGTTGTGGAAATCTTGAAGACTCAGCTAGGTTATGGCCCTTGAGAAACGTGGTTGCCCAACCCTGCTCTGTATCTGAAGCTGTCGTCTCAAATGTTAAAACAGATACCATGTTTCCCCAAAAATAGGACAGTGTCATATTAATTTGGGGTACAAAAAACACACTAGAGCTTATTTTCAGGGGATGTCTTATTTTTTTCATGTACAACAATCATCTCTCCCTTCCACCCCAATTTTTCCTCTTTCCTTTCTCTCCCCCCCACCCATGTGCAGCATCTTTTATCCCCTCTCACCCACCCATCTTTCTATCCCTCCCTCCCACACCCCTATGCAGCAGAACCCCACCGTGAGCCCGATATACCTCCGCTCTGAGACCTCCAAAAACAGCAGCGGCAGCAGCACTCTGAACAGGCTGTTTCACGGCCTTCCCTGCTGGGGCCTTCCCTCTGCCGCATCACTGATGATGCCAGAGGTCTGTGCTTCGCCTGCCCACACTCAGACCTCTGGCTGTTTTTCTTTTGATCCGGTCCCTGACGAAGGGGCTTCAGCCCTGAAACCTTGCTGGGTTGGACTTTGTGGACCCAGGAATGATTGCCTTCTTCAATCTGGAAACATTGAGGACTTTGTGGCTTTCCACGGCGACTGTCAATTGTAACGGCGCACCTGGAGGTTTTTTTTGCTATTTTTACCGCCTTTGGTCTGCGGGTGGGGTTATATTAGGGGCTTTACATGCCAAGTGAGATTCTTTATCAACACCACTCTGATTCACAAAATGCAACTCATCCAAAACACCGCTATCAGACTAATCTTCAACCTGAGAAAATATGACTCGATTACAGACTTCATCAGGCAACTGCACTGGCTGCTCAACCCGTCACGAATAACCTTCAAAACTTCATGCATCATTCACCGTATACTTTACGGAAACTCCGCGGCTCCTCTCATCCAATTCTTCTCCAAGTCAAGGTCTACTTCCCGCAGAACCCTCAACAGAATACGTCTAAATCTCCCTTCCACAAAATATCTGCAATACAAACGTGTTTTCCACTCCATGCTCACCTTTCTAGGCGTAAAAACTTGGAATGACCTTACTGAAATGACCAGGACGGAACCTAACCACACCATATTCCGGAAGAAACTGAAAACTCATCTATCTGTATCCTCTCCTCCCCCCTCCACCCCTCTCCCTACCCCCTCCTCCCCTCCTCTTCTTCCACTCCTTGTTCCCCTTCTCCTTCCTCACCCCCCTCTTTAAGTCGCCTTGAGCCTACTTAGGTAAGAGCGACACAGAAATAGAAGATTAGATTAAATTAGATTTATTGATTTTGGCACTTTATGTGAACATTTTTTTCACTAATTACAATCACATTAATTTGCACACAGGAGCGCCCCGATGATGGTGTGCGGCTGGCGTTGCCGGCTCTGCTTGTATTAAACAGCAGAACTATTCCTATAGTGGCTCTTTAGAGCTTGGAATCCCACACTGAGAGCGCTCTGTCACCATTCTAATCTATGTAATTTTATTAAACGGGTGAATAATTGGTCCCAGGCCAGATCTCTCACTTGACAGATAACGCCTTAAGGCATGTCCATACCATTTATTGTGCCTTTTAAGTATTGCATTCTGCTTTTTGGGTTTTTTTTGATTATTGGTCATGTTTACACAGAGCCTGACCAGTAGGTGGCGCAGGTGTGGCGTGTCTGGGACTCTATCCTGGGAGCTGTATTTGCTGTATCTGCACTGCAGTTGGCCCCAGGAGAAGGACCAGAGCTGGAAGTCTTCTTCACAGAGAAAACGCTTTCACAGGGTTCCAGCTCCCCAATTCCTTTACTTATCAACCTTATTTTCTTTCTTCAACTGAAATCAACACATCAGCTTTAATTTTTTCCCCTGGTTTCTATAGTCTTTAACTGGAAGTTCCTTACTTATACCATAAGGGGGCATTATTTAGCTCACGGTGGTAAGTGTGTTTTTAAATACCAGCTGCTATGGACTGTTTCATGCCTGAATACCAGCGTTGGCTATCTGGGTATAATCAAGACACTGACTTTTATGCTGGCACTGGAAATATTCAGCCTCGTACCTGGATAACTAACCTGTAAGGCAGCTTTTTGAGGTCCTAACATAATCAGGATAGCTTATCTGGTTAGTGGACTGCCCCCAGATGCCCCTGGCACTGTTCAACGTCTCCTGACCTATTAAATTATCTAAAATATCAAACTAAATAGTTTTCCATAATTCACCAGGACACCTTCAATGTAAGCTGGGTGACGAAGGTCTGTTTCAGTTTTTTGCCATTATCTTGGGCACAGCTGTTTTCCTGAGATATTGTAAATCTGAATGGTCAGACGGACCAGCACTTCCATATCTGATAAAGTTAAAACGCATGCAGATTATGAAAAATTGCAGGCAGACCGTAAGAAATTGGAAGACTGGGCGTCCAAGTGGCAGGTGAAATTTAATGTGGACAAATGCAAAGTGATGCACATTGGAAAGAATAACCTGAATCACAGTTACCGGATGCTAGGGTCCACCTTGGGGGTTACCGCCCAAGAAAAGGATCTGGGTGCCATTGTAGACAATACAATGAAACCTTCTGTCCAATGTGTGGCGGTGGCCAAAAAAGCATCAAAATACTAGGAATTATTAAAAAAAGGATGGTTAACAAGACTAAGAATGTTGTAATGTCCCTGTATCGCTCCATGGTGCGACCTCACCAGAGAAGAGCGACTGAGATGGTTATGGGGCTGGAGGAGTTGCCGTACAGTGAGAGATTGGAGAAACTGGGCCTCTTCTCCCTCGAACAGAGGAGATTGCGAGGGGATATGATCAAAACATTCAAGGTACTGAAGAGAATAGACTTGGTAGATAACGACAGGTTGTTCACCCTCTCCAAGGTAGGGAGAACGAGAGAGCAGTCTGTAAAGTTAAAAGGGGATACATTCCGTACGAACGTAAGGAAGTTCTTCTTCACCCAGAGAGTGGTGGAAAACTGGAACACTCTTCCAGAATCTGTCATAGGGGAGAACACCCTCCAGGGATTCAAGACAAAGTTAGACAACTTTGAACGTACACACTTTCAACCAGAGGGCCGCCGCGTGAGCGGACTGCTGGGCACGATGGATCTGACCCAGCAGTGATAATTCTTATGTTCTTATTGCGTTCAGTTCTGATCTCCTTATCTCAAGAAAGATATAGCAGAACTAGAAAAGGTTAAAAGAGTGACCAAGATGATAAAGGGGAGGGAACTCCTCTTGTATGAGGAAAGACTAAAACGGTTAGGGCTCTTCAGCTATGAAAAGAGACGGCTGAGGAGAGATAGGACTGAAGTCTACAAAATCCTGAGTGGAGTAGAACGGGGACGAGTGGATCGATTTTTCACTACATCAGAAACTACAAAGACTAGGGGACACTCGATGAAGTTACAGGGAAATACTTTTAAAACCAATAGGAGGAAATATTTTTTCACTCAGAGAATAGTTAAGCTCTGGAACGCGTTGCCAGAGGTTGTGGTAAGAGAGGATAGCGTAGTTGGTTTTAAGAAAGGTTTGGACAAGTTCTTGGAGGAAAAGTCCATAATCTGATATTGAGAGGGACATGGGGGAGGCCGCTGCTTGCCCTGAATATCGGTAGCATGGAATGTTGCTACTGTTTGGGGTTCCGCAATCTTGCTATTCTTTGAGATTCCGCAAGGAATCTTGATCCTCTTTGGGGTTCTAGAATCTTTTGTTACTCGTTAGTATTCTGGAATGCTGCTACTCCTTGGGTTTTGGCCAGGCTCTAGTGACCTAGATTGGCCACCGTGAGAACGGGCCACTGGGCTTGATGGACCTTTGGTCTGACCCAGTAAGGCTATTCTTAGGTTCTTATGTTAAAGTCTATCAGGGAGCACTTAACAGTGAAAAAATGTCTGCGGAAGAGCAAGAAAAAAGCCATAAGAGATGTTAGGAGGACAAGGCCACCAGGGCTCTTTCCTGGGTTTTCTGTCTACCTCTCCACTCCTGAGAGCCACTTGCGAACCCAGGGAGGGACACTGGGGATCGTTAAAAAGAGGAGAGAGGGGTTGGTGGCAATATCAGAAGGGGCATCCTTGCAATGAGCTTGACACCCCTGCTTTAGACTGGGGTGCTCAGGGGTATGTGTTTGCGGCAGGGCTGGAGAGAACGAAATCCCCACTTCGGACAACCAGGTCTATCCTCCGAAAGAATTCCTGGAGTTCTCCAGGAGCTCCTGTGCCTGGCACATCATCAGGCTGTTTCTAATTACCATTACGCAGTTTTCCATTAGGGAGGGAAGCAGGGAATTCGCTTTATCTTGTCCCAAGGAGGTCAAAAATTCTAAATATTTAAGTAAGAGTATTTTGCTTCCTTCATATCTCACCAGGGTGTCGCTCTCAATAAGGGAAAACATTGACCTGGACATTTCTTTCTGCAAAGTTCATTTTTTTAAAATAACTTCAGACCCCTTCCTGTCCCTCCATGAAGAAACAATCCAGGGGGAGAGAGAACTGTCAATACTATAGTCTGGAGCAAGTGAAAGTTAAAGATTGTTTCTTTGCTGGACTATAGATTTTATTTAAAACAAGGGAGAAAGGCTGAGAGAGAGAGAGAGTGCAGGGAAGGTGAGAGAGTAAAGCAGGGGTGTCAAAGTCCCTCCTCGAGGGCTGCAATCCAGTCGGGCTTTCAGGATTTCCCCAATTAATATGCATGAGATCTATTTGCATGCACTGCTTTCATTGTATGCTAATAGATCTCATGCATATTCATTGCGGAAATCCTGAAAACCCGACTGGATGGCAGCCCTCGAGGAGGGACTCTGACACCCCTGCATTAGATTGTCCTTTCTACTCTTAAGCACAAATTGTAACTCTAGCCACTAGGAGTCGCTGTTGCACAGTGACTGAGACTCCCAGGAACAGTGAATACTGACTTCACAGTAACCCCAGCTCTAACTGACCTAGAAAGACCTGCTCCCCCTGTCCAGCAGCAGCCCTTCTCCCTTCCTTTTATCTCCCCCCCTGTCCAGCAGCACCCCTTCCCTGCTCCCCCTGACCAGCAGTAGCCCTTCTGTGTGTGTCTTTCACTCCCACCTTCCTGTCTCTCAGTGTGTTTGTCTCTATTTCTGTCTGTCTGTCAATGTCCCTGCCCACTGCCTGTCTGTTTATCATGCCTCTTCTCCCATCTACCTTTTTTTTTTTTTAATCATGGGCAACCGGCACACAGTAACTGCTGCTGGATATCGTTGTAAACCGCCAAACGCGCACACGCGATTGCGCTGAACCCACACTAACATTTCTCTGCCAGCCACGAAGCTACAGATCACGCAGGTAGCAGTGCGCAGGCGCGCTTAGGGTTTTATTATTAGTGATTACAGAGTATGTGAGATTAAATTATCGTATATTAATGACGACGAACGCTACCAGCAAAATGTCATATTTTCACTGCACCACAGCAAGTATTCCTACGGACAATTAACCGTAACGACTAGTAATGAACTTCCAGATTCAATTTAAAGATTAGTCACAGCACCAGAGCTACCTACAGCGCCGCAAACTGACATTGTCGATCGAGGCCGAAGAAATACCGCGAAGTATACAATTACGATTCAGTATTAAATAAAGTTGTGAACAATATTAATATTAATACAATATGGAATATCAATATATTTTGAACTCAATCTTAATGAATGCATTTGAAATCTATTAACACCCCGTGGTTTATTTGTTTTTTGTGGATTCTCATTGGAAAAATAATCCAATTGGCGCATTGAAGACAAAGTTTTATTTTATTTTTCTTTCCAGCTTATGATTTATCTTTAATCTTATCTATTGTTTTGCCTTTTGTCTTTGTTTTGTTCTATTTCTATCATTTAAATTTCTCCAGAATTCTACTGTTCAACGGCTCCCCCTTCTGCTTCTATTCCTTTCTCTCCTCTCTTCTACCTTCCAAAGTATTTAGATCAATGCTGTCTTGTTAAAATGTTTATTTTATTTTTATTTTTCCTCTAACTCTACTTTTCACTTCTCTATTACCCTCCAGGTACTTTAGTTAGATTGTGAGCCTTCGGGACAGTAAGGGAATTTTTCAAGTACCTTTCTTATTTCTAATCTTAATGTATATTTTCTGTAAACCGCTTAGAACCTAACGGATGTAGCGGTATATAAGAAATAAATTACAATTACAATTACAATTTGCACTCAATTCTTCCACAGACTGGATAAAATCATATAGCGGGCTGTACTTTGGAGACCCCTGATCTAGACCACATATATTTTCATCAGGGCGGGCTAAATCATTAGGCAAACTGGGTGAAGCCTACAAACTCTTGAGTGGAGTAGAACGGGTACAAGTAGATCGATTTTTCACTCCATCAAAAATTACAAAGACTAGGGGACACTCGATGAAGTTACGGGGAAATACTTTTAAAACCAATAGGAGGAAAGTGTAGTTACTTACCTGTAACGTAGGTTCTCCGTGGACAGCAGGATAGTCAGCCACACATTTTTTCACTCCAGAGGTTGTGGTAAGAGTGGATAGCTTAGCTGGTTTTAAGAAAGGTTTGGACAAGTTCCTGGAAGAAAAGTCCATAGTCTGTTATTGAAAAAGACATGGAGGAAGCCACGGCTTGCCCTGGAATGTTGCTACTCTTTGGGGATTCCGCGTGGAATGTGGCATTCTTTCGGGTTCTAGAATCTTGTTACTCTTTGGGGTTCCGGAATGTTACTACTCCTTGGGTTTTAGCCAGATACTAGGGATCTGGATTGGCCACCATGAGAACGGGCTACTGGGCTTGATGGACCATTGGTCTGACCCAGTAAGGCTATTCTTATTTTCTTATAACACAACAACATAATATGTAGAAATAAAACAAAAAGAAATCGGCTGATACCTTTCTATTGGACTAACTAGAGTATGGCTAGGTTAGCTTTTGAAGGACTAACACGGCTGCCACACCGTTTCTCCCAACACTAGTATGATAAGGACAGTGCGCAGAACACGGGTGCTAACATGGGAGAACACGCCAGATTTTGCACATGCAATTGTGAGCCGACTGGGACAGACAGGGAAAAATGCTTGAGGAGCTGAATGAATTCATGTAAACCGTTCTGAGCTCCCTTGGGAGAACAGCAAAGAGATTTGAATCAATATGGTAAATAGTGTGAAAAGTTTCAACCCTTGATAACTAGAGCTGGTATTGTGACATCAGAATTAGAGAATGACACGTCCCTGCAGGAACTCAATTTCCCTGTCCCTATTGCTTTCCATGCCACATTCCTGTAAGCTCTGCCTTAACTGCACAAACCTCAAACACTTAGGATTTGAAAGTGTTTGAGGCTTGTGCGGATGAGGACGGAGCTCAGGCATTGGTGGAATGAGGCATTATGACATCACAATCTGAGCTCTAGAATGTTGCTACTTAGGATTTTAAAGTGTTTGAGGGACGGAGCTTAGACATTGGTGGAATGAGGCATTATGACATCACAATCTGAGCTCTAGAATGTTGCTACTTAGGATTTTAAAGTGTTTGAGGCTTGTGCAGATGAGGACGGAGCTTAGGCATTGGTGGAATGAGGCATTATGACATCACAATCTGAGCTCTAGAGTGTTGCTACTTAGGATTTTAAAGTGTCTGAGGCTTGTGCAGATGAGGACGGAGCTTAGGCATTGGTGGAATGAGGCATTATGACATCACAATCTGAGCTCTAGAATGTTCCTACTTAGGATTTGAAAGTGTTTGAGGCTTGTGCGGATGAGGACGGAGCTCAGGCATTGGTGGAATGAGGCATTATGACATCACAATCTGAGCTCTAGAATGTTGCTGTTTAGGATTTTAAAGTGTTTGAGGCTTGTGCAGATGAGGACGGAGCTTAGGCATTGGTGGAATGAGGCATTATGACATCACAATCTCAGCTCTAGAATGTTGCTACTTAGGATTTTAAAGTGTTTGAGGCTTGTGCAGATGAGGACGGAGCTTAGGCATTGGTGGAATGAGGCATTATGACATCACAATCTGCTCTAGAATGTTGCTACTTAGGATTTTAAAGTGTTTGAGGCTTGTGCAGATGAGGACGGAGCTTAGACATTGGTGGAATGAGGCATTATGACATCACAATCTGAGCTCTAGAATGTTGCTACTTAGGATTTTAAAGTGTTTGAGGCTTGTGCAGATGAGGACGGAGCTTAGACATTGGTGGAATGAGGCATTATGACATCACAATCTGAGCTCTAGAATGTTGCTACTTAGGATTTTAAAGTGTTTGAGGCTTGTGCAGATGAGGACGGAGCTTAGGCATTGGTGGAATGAGGCATTATGACATCACAATCTGAGCTCTAGAATGTTGCTACTTAGGATTTTAAAGTGTTTGAGGGACGGAGCTTAGGCATTGGTGGAATGAGGCATTATGACATCACAATCTGAGCTCTAGAATGTTGCTACTTAGGATTTTAAAGTGTTTGAGGCTTGTGCAGATGAGGACGGAGCTTAGACATTGGTGGAATGAGGCATTATGACATCACAATCTGAGCTCTAGAATGTTGCTACTTAGGATTTTAAAGTGTTTGAGGCTTGTGCAGATGAGGACGGAGCTTAGACATTGGTGGAATGAGGCATTATGACATCACAATCTGAGCTCTAGAATGTTGCTACTTAGGATTTTAAAGTGTTTGAGGCTTGTGCAGATGAGGACGGAGCTTAGGCATTGGTGGAATGAGGCATTATTACATCACAAGCTGAGCTCTAGAATGTTGCTACTTAGGATTTGAAAGTGTTTGAGGGACGGAGCTTAGGCATTGGTGGAATGAGGCATTATGACATCACAATCTGAGCTCTAGAATGTTGCTACTTAGGATTGTAAAGTGTTTGAGGCTTGTGCAGATGAGGATGGAGCTTGCAGGAAGGGGGTGGGGACGGGACAGGAAAATGAGTTCCCATGGGGATGGGGAAAAATTTGTCCCCGTGTCATTCTCTATTACTGACATCATAAATATCCATTTAAATACAATTTGCGGCCATCTTTCGTGCACACATGAACACCTACGCTCGAGTCCTTTGAGCATTCTAACTGGGTTTTTTAATGCTGGTGGTAGTTTTGACCATTGAAGGATGAGCCTCCAGAAAGGCTCCTGAAATTCGGAGTATGCATTCTTACACACCCAGAACAGAGGGGGGAGGGGAGGGGCAGGTCCCAAAATGATTGGCAGGCACAGATGGCCTTGCGGAGGGAAACACTCCCAGTCCCCAAGGTCCTCCATGTGGCTGATCTAAACCGGTTTTATCTGCTAATCACTGTGAAGCTGGCCCTGAGGTTTATGGGCACATTAAAACTAGAAAAGGAAGGGACAGGCTCCGTGTCTCTTGTACCATCCAGTCCTGGTGTTAACAGTCTCCTGTGATCCCTGTAGCATTCAGCTCTGGAGGTAGCCTCTGATATCCTAGTAACATTCAGTCCTGGAGGTACCAGTTTCTTTGATCCCAGTACCATCCACTCTGTCATACCAGTAACATTCAGCTCTCTGGTATGCCAGTACTAGTCAGTCCCACAGGTAGCAGTCTCTGTGATGCCAGTACCATCCAGTGTGGGAGGTAACAAGTTTTGTGATCCCGTACCATTCAGTCTCGGAGATAATCGTCTCTGTAATCCTAGTACCATCCAGTCCTGGAGATCCCAGAACCATTCGGCCCAGCAGATGCCGGGCTCTGTATCTTGTCTGCTATCCAGTCTAAGGAAGTGCCAGGCAGAGCTTACAGGAATGGGGCAGGGACAATGACAAAACTCACGGGGGAACGGGGAAAACTTGTTTCAATCCCATGGGACACCTGCCCCATGGGATTACAGGAGTAAGAACATAGGTGTTGGACTCCATCCAACCTAGAGGGCCATAGAGCTCCGTAACTTAAGGAGCTCTAAGTGGATAATGGAGCAGGCACAGCATCGGGCAAGCCTCCAAGCCCCTCTTCTTTCACGGCTGAATCATTTTCTAAACACTGTCTATGCATCAGCAAAACATTTTCACATTTTTTTTGCCGGTGTGCAGCCCTGGGGAGGCAGAGGGCACATTAAAAACATCCCACTGCAAACACGGCGTTTCCCACCTCCTCCCTGCCACGCTTCCTGTGCTGTGGAAAAGACTTTATCAAGCTGACCTGCTTCCAGCCTCTGGATTTCCCCCTCAGGACCAAATCCAGCTACTGTTTGTCCTGTCTCCGATAAAGGCCACTCAGAGGAGTGAAAAGTGACAGCGATGAGCTCTTGAATCATGGAGGGATAATGTCATAGCAGAGCGCCTGTACAAGAGGCCCAAAAGCCACCTAAATTAAGGCCGTTTTATAAAGACAGCAGAGTGGCCTAAGCTCCCCCTTACTTTATTCAAATTTGATATAGTCACCTATTAAAATATTTCCAGGTGAAAATGGCGCAGTGACCAGGGGAAGAAAAAGCCAAAGCCAACACCTCTGCTCTAGGCTTAGTATTTATACCCCTCCCCCCCCCACCACCACCACCGCATTTCTACTCCCAAGGCAGGAGAAAACACTCTTGTACTGGAAACTGCAAACTCTTTCCAAGTGAAAAGTTCAACAGGTAATACTTATGCTACAGCACTAGAGGTCTCTGCAGAGCTGTTTAATAAAAGCAAATCCCGCACCTCCTCTGTAACTGTATGAACTGTTTTAAAGCCCGTTCGTTTGACTCGAGGATTTGCCACAGCTCAAGTCGATGAAAAGCCACCAGACCCACGGAGCTTTTCCTTGGTTTTGCTTCTTGGACAAGCTGGGTATAATGCCTGGTCTCCTTCGATGCTAGGCCCTAGCTATGAATTCAGAACAGAAAGCTTTCCCTTGCCACAATGCACGGTTTAAAGCCTTAAGAAAAAGGCAGTGTACCCTACGCTATGCATAGAATTAGAGTCAGAGGAACAGTGTAGTTTTCCTTTACACTAAACTAAAGAAAGATTAAATAAGACCTCTGTCCACTGTACCCATACCGAGCTGGTGACTCACTGCCTCTAGAAGGGGGGAGAATGATGCAAATGGACACTGGGCTCCCTTCCATGCAGGCTCCACACCCACCCACTGGAGTTTTACATGTATTCATTTATCACACAGGGATAAATAAGCGTTTGTAAGATAGCCTGCCCTTCACTGTGTACAGACTGTTCACAAAGCTTGCCAGTCCATCAGTTACCACTCTTGGCCTTGTTTACAGTAATCGCTCTGTGTACCAGTCAGACTGGAAGCCCACAGAGAGATTCTCCATGTGAAAAGATGGCGAGCTACATCATAATGGGATTAATTGTTACAACAGATGAAGCACAACAAGGATTTGGGGTCAGGATAAAAGAGGGGAAGTGACTTCAGTATTTACTGTATATCAAAAGATTAAGGCGCTGGACTCGATTTATGCTAACACATTTTGGTGGAGTAACAGAGGAACTAATTCCAAAGGCTGCTGGACAGGGGGGGAGGTAAAAGGAAGGGAGAAGGGTTACTGCTGGACAGGGGGAGCAGGGAAGGGGTGCTGCTGGACAGGGGGGAGGTTAAAGGAAGGGAGAAGGGCTACTGCTGGACAGGGGGAGCAGGGAAGGGGTGGTGGAGGGATGGTGATGGACAGCCGAGGAGAGACAGACAGACAGCGGCCAAGGAGAGAGAGAGACAGAAAGCAGCCAAGGAGAGAGAGAGACAGAAAGAAAGACAGACAGACAGACACATCTATTCTAGCACCCGTTAATGTAACGAGCTTAAAGACTAGTTAGTTTATAAAATTTTCTGCTTTCAAATAAAATTCATATATCTAGAGTTATTTATCTTTTTTTTTTTTTTTTTTTTTCACTGTGGCCTGCTGAAAAGTGCTGAAGTATCCAATATGGCCCTTGTGGCGAAACGTTTGGAGACTCCGGGTCTAGATCAAGGGCAAGTGTGTTTTGGGGAGGTGAAAAAGGCGGTCGGTCCTGGATCTGCTTCAAGAACAATTAATTCTTTCACTTTTGTGCAGAACCTTTCTCCTGCGTAGAAATTGCTCATAGTGGAGACCTCGGCACAAATGCCTGCGTTGTTCCCACTTTCCAAACGCGAGGAAAGAAAAAGATGACATCATGGGATCACTTGTGGCAGCAAAAGTTCTGACTCATAGGGTCTGCATCATGCTACTTCCAAGAGGTCCTTATCTTTGTGCCATTCAGGGCCAAAGCATTAGCTGTGAAAGCCCAGACAGAGAGAAACAAGACGGATGGACTCCTGGAAATGCCACGCTCTCTTTCCACACAGGCCGCGCAACCGCAGAAAACAAATGCTCCACTTTCAGTGCACAAGAAAGGGAGGGAAGGGGACTTACAACTGGAAAATACAGAACTACAGCTGGGATGGGTGTGGAAGGGAGCGGTTTCGATAAGGAAAGAATTGTGCTTAGGAAAAAATTCCTCCATGGGTGTCACAGTCCAACAAAAGCCAAAAGAGTCCAGAAAAGCTTTCTGGGAATGGGGGGCTTCCTTCCTATTCTGTGGCCATTCCTGCTTTGCCGTCTGCTTCACGTCTTTTTTTTAAATTTCTTTGTAAGTGAATACAGTAAAACTTTGGTTTGTGAGCATAATTCGTTCCCGGAAACATGCTTGTAATCCCAAACACTCGTATATCAAAGCAAATTTCCCCCTTAGAAATAATGGAAACTCCACAACCCAAAAACTTTAATACAAAATACTGTACGCACTTGTATTGCGAGACCTCGCTCGTTTAGAGCAGTCACTACACACCCGCAGCGTCAGAGAGAGAAGAACCATTGGCTCAGCTGTGATGTGTGTATACTGTATGTACTCGTATTGCAAGACCTCGCTCGTTTAGAGCAGTCACTACACTCCCGCAGCGTCAGAGAGAGAACCATCGGCTCAGTTGTGATGATGTGACGCGTGTATACCGTATGTACTCGTATTGCAAGACCTCGCTCGTTTAGAGCAGTCATTACACTCCCGCAGCATCAGAGAGAGAAGAACCATCGGCTCAGCTGTGATGTGTGTATACCGCATGTACTCGTATTGCAAGACTTCGCTTGTATATCAAGTTAAAATTGAATCAAATGTTTTGCTTGTCTTGCATACCAGGTTACTTGCAATCCAAGGTATTACTGTAGAAGTTTATCTCCATTTATAAGAACCGCGGTGTTTTCCTGCTATGAAAGTCAGATTTGCAGGTGTAGAGACTGCAATAAAGCCTGAGCAGCTACGCCATTTATTCTAGTGGAGGGGGTTCTCAAATCAAGCCAAGCTGGTTTGCAGAATATTGTATGTGCAATGAACACGTGTGAGCTTCAAGTTCATTATTTACTTGATATACCGCCTATCATTACGTCAAAGCGGTTTGCAATATATTTTTTTAAAGTATATAAATTAAAACAGAGAATTTTTTTTTAAAAAAGCATCATTATAGGAATGCACAAACAAAAAGAAAAAATAAAAGAGGCTACACAAATTAGGGGTGTGTATGAAACAGTTGTTCTGTGCTGATAGGGATTAGATCTTCTTAGATCAGTGTTTTTCAACCTTTTTACACCTATGGACCGGCAGAAATAAAAGAATTATTCTGTGGACCGGCATCAATCCATGGACCAGCAGTTGAAGAACAATGGGCTAAGTCATGAGCCAGACCCCACCCATCTCCACCCAATTTCCACCCCAGACCCCGCCCCCATAATAGTACTAATTGCACCTTGCACGTCCATTGGCTCATCTGGACGTTGCGACGTCAGAGAGAAGGCTTCCGGTTCAGGCTCAGGATGCCCGTAGGAACCACTGCCTGTGGCTTTGTGCACTGAATCAGTTAGGAAGAGGGAGCTGGCTCAAAGATAACGACGCATCGATCGCACCGTGGACCGGTGGTTGAAAAACACTGTCTTTAAACAGAAAGGTTTTTTATGCTCTTGTGTCAATGCCTCTTTGGGCCACATGTTCTGGACCTGCCCACGTATTTCCCAGTTCTGACACAGCTTTGGACACTACACTACACCTCTATGGGGCCGACATTGGACGCCGGCTCCGCGAGCACTTTTTGGATATTATATCATTGCATGGCCGAAACCTAAAGGACTGACCGCTTTTCTTGCACGGGTGATGCTCCTTGGTAAAAAAGCTATTTTGCTCAACTGGTTGTCCCCTGAACCTCCGTCTTATGCCCAAGGAAATTTTGTGGGGAAGATTGATTTGTTTCTTTACTGCATTTTCTAATGTTTGTTTGTGCTTGAAATGGTGGATGTTAATGTTTTGTACATCGCTTACATTTAAGCGATTCATACATTTTTTAAATAAATAATAATAAACAATAAACCATAAGATTGTAGCTCAGTAATATATTACTTGTCTAACACTGCCAGAAAATAATGGAACAGAGAAAGTACATTTCTGATTGTCTTAGAGCAGTCTCAAACTCACGGCCCGGGGGCCACATGTGGCCCCCCAGCTACTATTTTGAGGCCTTCGGTATGTTTATCATAATCACAAAAGTAAAATAAAAGTTTCTTGATCATCTGTTTCTTTAGCTTTAAATGACAATATTATTATTAAGACTTAGCCAAAAGGAAAGATTTATAAACTATAAAGAGTTTTACCTCATGCAAATCGTCATTTGTTTAATAAGGCATTAACTATTTTTTTTTCTGAGGCCCTCCAAGTACCTACAAATTCCAAATGTGGCCCTGCAAAGGGTTGGAGTTGGAGGCCACTGCCTTAACTGTATCCATGACATCCTGTTTGTCTTTGGGAAGCAGAGCCCAGATTGTGATGTCATAATGCCTCATTCCACCAATAAGAGCCAACCTCATCAGTGATGTCACAATGGCTTAATTGTCCTGTTCTCCCCTCTGCCCTCCAACCTAACTGTTCCCCTTAACTCAGTGGTCTCAGACTTGCGGCCCGCCAGGTCCTATTTTGAGGCCCTCAGTATGTTTATCATAATCACAAAAGTAAAATAAAACCGTTTCTTGATCATATGTCTCTTTAGCTATAAATTACAATATTATTATTAAGACTTGGCCAAAAGGAAAGATTTATAAACTATATAGAGTTTTACCTCATGCAAAATTGTCAATTCTTTAATAAGACATTAACTAGTTTTTCTGAGGCCCTCCAAGTACCGACAAATCCAAAATGTGGCCCTGCAAAGGGTTTGAATCTGAGACCACTGCCTTAGAGGAACGGGACTGAACATGCATTGAATAGCCCTACTGGGTCAGACCAATGGTCCATCAAGCCCAGTAGCCCGTTCTCACGGTGGCCAATCCAGGTCGCTAGTGCATGGCCAAAACCCAAGGAGTAGCAACATTCCAGCATCCCAAAGAATAGCAAGATTCCGGAACCCCAATGAGAGCAACATTCCAGGGCTGAGATTGTGATGTCATAATTCCTCATTCCACACTGCCTCAGGGCCAACCTCATCAGTGATGTCACAGTGGCTCGATTGCCCCATACTTGGCTCATGTAAGAACATAAGAAAAGCTTTACTGGGTCAGACCAATGGTCCATCAAGCCTAATAGCCTGTTCCCACGGTGGCCAATCCAGTTCCCCAGTATCTGGCCAAAACCCAAGGAGTAACAATATTCCATGCTACTGACAAGCACCCAGGATTCCACCCCCTCTCCCCCCCCCCCCCAATAATGCCTGTTCAGACATCCTGCTTGCTCTGGTCTCTGCTTCTCTATGGAAACCAAGAGGTTTACTCCCATAGCCTTAGGGTTTCTGACCCTCCCTCCCTGCCTTTAATCTTGCTGGGAACTGAAAAGGATCAGAAGAATTGAAAATCATTGACTGGGCTTCAGTGAGTTTTAACAACAGCGAACATACGATTACAGTGGCTGGCAGATTAGGACGTTCATAGCACCCGCTGGCAGCTTCCGGGTGAGGAGTTTAGGACAGCTCCGGCCCCTCCCCCATACATATTTTGAAATATTATATAATTGTTCGGTTTATCTACATCTTGATGGAGGCAGGAAGGGAGGAGGAGCCTACAGAGCTTAAGGTTAATTGAGTGAGCACAATTCAAAAAAGCATGGGATAAGCGTAGAGGATCCCTAATTAGAAAATGAAGAATGTAAATTAAAGAGCAAAGGCTGGTACTGGACAGACTTGCATGGTCTGTGTCCCATATGTGGTGATTCGGTGGAGGATGGGCTGGGGGGCAACTTCAACATTTGGAACCTAAGACAATACCAGGTGGACTTTAGTCTATGGCCCAGAAATATCAAAGAAGAGGCAAGTTGGTTTTTAATGGGTATAACTAATGGGCAGACTGGATGGACCGTTCAGGTCTTTATCTGCCGTCATTTACTATGTTACTGTGTTACAAGACTGAAAGTTTGCTCCTAGGACCTGTGAAAGGTGACACGCACAGGTAGCATTCAATTGTACCAATATTCTTATGCAAACCAAACCTACACTCCATTCATGCAATGGGGCAAAACCAGAACTGGAGCAGCCTGATTGGGCTGACCTATGTGAAGTAGCAATACTTGCTAACATGAGGTGAAATTTATCACCTATCATATCAGGCGGATATTATAGTGAACTGGATTTGTGAATTTCAAGTATAGACTGCCCTGGCATTTTTTTTTTTGTTTTTTTTTACCCTCCCCCCTCGCTTTCCTTCTGCCCTTTTGGACCCAAAACTAGAATCCAGCATCCAGAGTCTTCATTCTCAGCTACTTGAGACCCTTTTCCTCATTGTTATATCCCACCTCTGTTTAGGCCTTTGTGGTGCCAGCTCTTGACATGAGGATAAACTGATTTCCTCATCTATATCCTGGTTAAACACAGGCTTTAAATCTGTCCACCAGGTGTCACTCTTCAACAGTGACTGAGACTCCGGCACCTCCCACTCGCCAGGCCAGTTTGAGGGAAGAAGGGGGAAAGCAAGGTAGGGAGCCCACTTGGCAAAAAAATTAGTAGTGCCATTGGAGCAGAACTTGAGAGCTCTTGGTACTGGCAAGACCCACTCCTTGCTTTCTGCATGGGGCCACAGTGCATCTAACACCAGCCCTGCCTCTTTGCTTTTCCATCTCTCCCCACCTCCCCACAGTGGACCAGGAGAACATAGGATAGGCTGTGGGCCATGAATGCCCCCTGCTGGCTCAGGGAATAAAAGCCAGGTCTATGAATCACGCCCAGACACATCAGTCAGAGCACCTTTCCAGAGTTTTGGAGAAACGGAAAGGAATTTGGACTTATATACCACCTTTTTATAGTTTTACCAACCACACTCAAAGCGGTTTACGTACAGGTACTTCAAGCATTTTCCCTGTCTGTCCCGGTGGGCTCACAGCCTAATGTAGCTGGGGCAGTGGAGGATTAAGTGACTTGCCCAGGGTCACAGAGAGCAGTGCAGGATTTGAACCCACAACCTCAGGGTGCTCAGGCTGTAGCTCTAATCACTGCACCACACTCTCCTCCAATACAGTATCAGAAGTGAGCCAAGTATAGAACAATGAAGCCATTGTGACATCACTGATGAGGTTGGTCCTTATTGGTGGAATGAGGCATTATGACATCAGAGAGAGGGATTGGGACTTATATACCACCTTTTTATAGTTTTTCCAACCACACTCAAAGTGGTTTACATATAGGTACTACAAGCATTTTCCCTTTCTGTCCCGGTGGGCTCACAGTCTATCTAATATGCCTGGGGCAGTGGAGGGTCACAGGGAGCAGTGCGGGGTTTGAACTCACAAACCTCAGGGTGCTCAGGCTGTAGCTCTAACCACAGCCATAAAGGTCCTTTTTTTTTTTTTTGGGGGGGGGGGGGGCAGTGTTCTTTTTGTTGAAATCCTTTAGTAGTATTGGACTAGGACTGCAGTGAAACCCAGGGGTCTCAGGACTGCTGAAGAGCAGTAAGGGGAAATGGTTCTCTTTGTAGCCAGCTTTGCCCTGAGAGATACAGAGAAAGCCCTCTAGGCTGCATATAGGAGAGGAGCACAGAGGCCCTGGTGTGAGATGTGAGCCGATACTGAAGCAGCAGAGGGGACTCGGCCAAGTATATCTTAAGAAGTCCAGTTACGAGAGGTTCGTAGAGCCCAGAGGCTGCATCCGCTTATTTTCCTGGGTGGTCTAGACTGTGGTAGGCTCAAGAGGGCTCTGCCACAAAGACGACGTACATTTGTCTGACATTGGTTAAGGCATCTTCAATATGACACTGCAAGATGCAATTGAGAGGGTAGTGGGACTGATGGAAATAATGCTGCAGCTTCATTGAGGGGGCTTTGGGAAGGGGAACCACTTCCCTTAGGCTTTGGTGGGTTTCTGCGCCAGTACGCCAGTTCCCAGAGGGGCTGTACAGCTAAGACCCAGTATAGCCGGGGTCCAGATAGAGACAAGACTGGAAAGGTTATGGGCTGGCGTTGGATGGCTGCGCCAATCAAGCTGGGTACAGGAATAGATACTTTGAACTCACCCGTCTTAGGTCAGATTATTGTTGTATGTACCTTCAATAAAATTGCAACCTTGCCTGCCAGATTTGTGAGGGGAAATGAGCATACGGTTGCTTGGGTTAATGCTGTTTAAAGTCTGCTACCGCCTCAAGATAAGTGCTGTGAATATTGTTATTATTATTTAATTGGACATTTATAATTTATATTCCTAAAAGAAAACAGGATATGGAAGGAGAAGGAAAACCAATTCCAAAAACACTTCAATATTCTATCGAGACTACATCTAGAGAGATTATACCCAAATATCTCCCCGCGATAGCGGTTATTAGCGCAGGGAGCCACGCTGAATGCTCCGTGCTGCTCCCGATGCTCAAAGAGTTCCTACGAGGGTCGGGAGCCGCGCGGCTCCCTGCGCTAATAACCGCTATTGTGGTTTAGGAAAGGGGGAGGGCGGGAGAAGTCTTTATCTTGAAATTTCAACAAACATTACATTACATTACATTAGTGATTTCTATTCCGCTTGTGCCTTGCGGTTCTAAACATTCACAGGGAAATTAAAAAAAAATATATATATGTGGCTCCCAAAGCCAGCACCCTAGACTTTAATGCCATCAAGACTTTCGATCTAAGCTGTGGAGCTTTGGCCACACCAGGAAACGTAAGAATTTTTGCTCTCTGCAGAATATAGTATTTTTATTCTTAAAATACATTTTCATAATTAGAGCCTTATCTCTTTCAAAAGGGTGGACTTAGGCCCCGTTTTACTGCATGTTAGTGGGATCCCTAGGATAGTAGACTTGGGGGTGGATCAGTAGAGTGGGCAGACCTGATGGGCTATGGCCCTTATCTGCCGTCATCTTCTATGTTTCTAATTCGATGAGCGCACCTTAGTAAAAGAGAGGGTTAGTCCGAATTACATCTTGAGAGTCTTCTAAAAAAACTTGTCAGATCAAAATCTGTTGTAATCAATTGATCCATCCAGTGGGGCCCCTCCCCTGCCCTCTTCCCCATTTTCCCTGCCGCACACGCGCCCCGTTCCCTTTCCCCGTGCCTTTTTCATTTCTCCCGCGTGAGCAGCATGCCCACGCCAATGCTGACTCGCCCTCCGACGTTGCTGCCTAGGAGTGGGTCCCGGAAGTGTCGTCAAAGAGAGCGCCACGTCGGGCAGCGACCTCACACCGTGGAAGTAAAAAAAAAAAAAGGTACGAGAGAAGGCAAGGGGGGGGAGGGGTCCTCATTAATGCGCACTATTCATCAGATGTATTGCCTATTGATAACACTGCATGGCATTGATCAAAAGTGCATGGCATTCGGAAACAGTATGCACCTGGAAATATGTCATGTCCAGTTAAAAATGGTACGAAACAACGCGGGAAAAATAGCATGACTTCACATGAAGGCACATTCCTGGATTTGAGAAGACGTTGGCTATTGCTGGCAGATTCGGTGCTGCTCTGCCCAGACCTGCTGGCATGGCGGTGTCTCCTCATTAGGCTCCCAGTGGTGCTGTGGAATTCTTGAGATTCCTTTTCATTCCTGTCATACACAAACTCGGTTAAAGGAAAGCCAGTCCCCCTGCCTTTGTGCTGGCAGGAATCCCTAATTAGCTAAACCCAAGGACAAGAGGCTCTGAGCCCTGGCTGTCTGTGCCCTGCAGCGGTTAAAAAAAAAAAAAGTACCTTTTTAAAAGGATGCTCCGACAAAGCCCTGCAGCAGGAGAACGGATCAGCTGGGAGGGTTTTGCAAGTCACATCTAGCATTTTGGAAAAGCTTTTTCCTGTTCTGTGTCTATGACTCTTTTGAATGCACAGTAGTTTCTTTTTTTTTAAATAAATCTTTATTAATTTTCAAATGTTAACAGTGCCGTACAATGAATTTAAACATGAAGACTACACAGAACGCACTTTAAATACACAAATAATTCCAAAAACAATCATAGCATAAAGGCGAACAGCTCTTAAAAAGAAGTGCAGTGCCGGGCATAAACCCAGTGCCCCCTCCCCTCAATAGTGGGCAATACAAGGTCACAGATGGTCTTGAGCCAATTCCAGTTCACCGTGTCCAGCCCTCAACCTGACATTCCTGGGTGGCCCGGCGGAACTGGGTAAAATGCGGACCTCGCAGACTCCACAAACCTTAAAAAGAAAACAGCTGCAACGTGGGGTCCACAGAGATCCTCATTTTAACTCCCACAGACCTCATGGATCCTGCTCGCCCCCGAGATGAGCACATTTTCAAGGGAGTGAGGGTCCGCGGGGTCCGCGTTTTACCCAGTCCCTGGCCTGTCTGTCCAGAGTCAGGCTGCATCCCTCTGGTCATGCCTCCACTTCGCCCCTTTGGTTTTCACTGGCCCCCAGCAGTATGACCCTCTCTGGGATCAAGCTTCTTAGCTCAGAAACCCTCCTCCCAAGCTGCATCCCATTCTTTCCAACTGATCTCAGCCAGCTCAGACCAAGAGGCTGGGTAAAATCAGACACAGAAAAGAGGATAATCATTTTGGCTCCCCTCTTTTCTCCCACCTTCTGGCCAGCCTGATTCCACCCATGATTTTCCTCTCGGCCTGGGTACTAAGTGGCCAATGGCCACTACCTATTTCATAGGGAGAAGGGAAAGGGTTAAGTTCAATCCCCTTCCTCCCAGGGAAAGGCACCGTCATCTGCTCACCTGCACCTTCCTGGACCCTGCGGTTCAGGGGTTCCCATTAACACAGGCAGCCTTATGCTTCCTCCCCTCCCAAGAAACCCTGGAAACACCATTCTGACAGTACAAGATTTCAGTTTTATTGAATATACAGTGTCCTGGGCTGTACCAGTCCCAGTTCAAAGTGTCTGTTCCTGTTTACAGCCCTCAGCCCACTGTCCAGTGCGAGCCAGGCCAATGTCATAGTTGGTGTGGCCATCCAGAGCCAGTCGGCACCCTTCCAGGTGTGCCTCCACCTGACCCCTTTGTGTAGCCAACCACTCTGGGAACAAGCTTACTGGTTCAAATGTTCCTCTTCCCTAGGCCCCGACAATGAAGCGGCGACTTCATTTCTATTAATGCTATCAAGGGAAGGAGAGTGTGGCACAGTGGCTAAAGCTACAGCCTCGGCACCCTGAGGTTGTGGGTTCAAACCCACATTGCTCCTTGTGACCCTGGGCAAGTCACATAACCCCCCAACCCCCCCCCCCCCCCCATTGTCTTCTAGGACAGACAGGGAAAAATGCCGAGTACCTGAATAAATTCAGTTAAACCATTCTGGGGGAGCGGATGCATTAAGGGATATCAGAGGGAGACAGGAATGGAAAAGAGAAAGAGAGATGCTAGGCTTTGGGGGGCCGTGATCAGGAAACTAGAGACCGACTGAAGCCGGGATCTTTGATTTTTGCCGAAACCAAAATCTGTGACCGTAATTGACTGCTTGGTTTTGGCCAAAACCAAAGCTGAAAACAAAAACTGGGCCCACTCCTGATCAGCCCCCATTCCTTCCCCCCCCACCCCGATCACCCCTCCCAATCCCACCCCCAGCAGCAGCTCCCCTCCTCAGCCCTTTAGGATCACGAGTTCCGTGGCGATGTCATCCACATCTGAGAAATAGGGGCTGTGATGCATTCCAGCTGGTGATGTCATAGCAGAATGTCGGCATGAAGCCAACATTCCCCCCCCCCCTTATTTCATAGAAAATTCAAGGGATTTTTCTAATGTTCTGCCTGACAAGCAGGTGCTTATTAAGTCAGAGGAGAAGTACTTGAAATGCATATGTAACAGCTGCTTTACACTGAAATTATCCTATGGAACCCCCACACATTCCACAATGGTTACGGGCAAAAGAATCTCAAGTTTAGCCATATTAACATCCGACATGACAAAGACACATAGTGCTCCTTTTACTAAGCCGCGTTAGGGCATTAACGCGTGGAATAGCGGGCGCAAGACGCTAATGCCAGCATTGAGCTGGCGTTAGTTCTAGCCGCAAAGTGCGGGTGTAGCATGCGCTAAATAAGGAGCCCATAGTAACAGAAAATACGAACAGTAAACCACAGCAGCTAAAGACCGAAACAGTCCGGTCCATTCTGTCCACCCAACGAGGAAGCCAGAGCTGTACACGCTACTCCGAGCAGGTTACACTTTACTAACGGCTCCTTTGATTAAGGCATGCTAAAGATTAGTACCCTTTAAATGCTAAATCGGTTAGCGCACCTTAAAAAAAAAAGGACCTCTAAGATTATACAGTGGCATTATAAACAGGACAGTCGGCTTAGAAGTCCTGCTCTTAACTACACATATCATCCTTTACATTTGTAATAACATATATGGAATTCTCCTCATATTTTTTTCTGAGGCCCTCCAAGTACCGACAAATCCCAAAATGTGGCCCTGCAAAGGGTTGGAGTTGGAGACCACTGCCTTAACTGTATCCATGACATCCTGTTTGTCTTTTGGGAAGCAGAGCCGAGATTGTGATGTCATAATGCCTTATTCCACCAATAAGAGCCAACCTCATCAGTGATGTCACAGTGGCTTGATTGTCCTGTTCTCCCCTCTGCCCTCCAACCCAGTCAACAGATTAACTGTTCCCCTTAACTCAGTGGTCTCAAACTTGCGGCTCGGGGGCCACATGCGGCCCACCAGGTCCTATTTTGAGGCCCTCGGTATGTTTATCATAATCACAAAAGTAAAATAAAACCATTTCTTGATCACATGTCTCTTTAGCTTTAAATGACAATATTATTAAGATTTAGCCAAAAGGAAAGATTTATAAACTATAAAGAGTTTTACCTCATGCAAAATTGTTATTTCTTTAATAAGACATTAACTAGTTTTTGTCTGAGGCCCTCCAAGTACCTACAAATCCAAAATATGGCCCTGCAAAGGCTTTGAGTTTGAGACCACTGGTCTATACTGATACTAATGAGTGGGGAGTCAGTGGATGGTATTCGGGGGACGCTTTAACCTCCCGTGCACAGGAAGGCGGCCTGTAGAGATTCACAAAGATGGAATATCGGGGGAAAAATTCAAAACAAGGCAATGGCTTCAAAGAAGTTCCCCTCTAAAATACCAGAGCATCGGGCAGTTATACGCCTGCTCTGCTCATACCAATCAGAAAGGTACACATGAGCAGAGCCTGGCCAGGGTAAAAAAGTTTCTCTCCCTCAGTTACTAACTGATAAGGGAGAGTGAAGGTCTCTGGCAGGGGGATTCAGAGACAAAGCAAAGCACACATGGGCATGCCAGATAATAAGACCAAAAGATGATGCCTTGAATACATAGGGAGGCCTCTAAAGAGCCCAGATCAAAGCGAAGAGGGTTCAATTTCCAATGACAAAAGCAGGATCCAGGACAATTCAAGAAGAAAAAGTCATAACACAGCTTTCACCCCATTATAACTTTCTCAAGTACTAAACCCCTGGGTTCTCTTAGAATGAAGAAATGCTTTTAGCTGCTTCTTAGGGTTAAAAATATATATCTGTTATTTCAATAGTGTCACATAGAACAAAAGAGTGAATGAGTCTCTTTATGCTTTGCAAGAAACATTTTCTACAGAGCTGAGTTTGATGAATGGCTTTAGGAAACACCCAGACTTTTTGGCCCATGGCAATATCAAAAGTACCGTTTCATGATCACATCCACATCATGTGAGAACACAAACGTCACAAAAGAGGAAAGAAGACCCGATAATCAATCCAACGATAAAAACAAAAAACAAACAAACTGGGGCTGCTGATGTTCTGAGAATGATTTATTCACAATAAAAACAGAAAAGTGCAAATGTAATAGTCCAACCGGACCCTACACGGCCTGTGCTTCGGCAAACCCGCCTTCCTCAGGGGTCCAATTTTATGTCAAATACACAAATAAAGAAACGGACTAAAACCAGTGTACTTGTCTTTAAGCATATAGTCGGAAACGACTGGAGACAAGCCAAAATAACACGAAAAATCACTATGGATGTTATTCTACGGAACTCATCCACAAACGACTGTTCTATTACAGCTGTTCTATCCGAACTAGGTGGGGTTGAAATCCCTGCGACCCCATGTTCCACCCTCTTGATCAACAGTTTTTGCTTTACTCACCTTTAAATCATTGCTATATAAAACTCCATCATTTATTTATAAAGATTTAATTCCTTACTCTTCTCAAAAAACTTTACGATCTAATGAACAGCTGTTATTGGTTATTCCGACTCTTAAATTCATAAGTACCCGAAGACAATATATCTTCACCGTTACTGCACCACAAACATGGAATTCTCTCCCACTATATTTAAGGGTAGAGAAAAATCTTGATAAATTCAAAAGCCAACTTAAGAGCTTTCTTTACAGACGCTTTCAATACTTAATTGAAATGCTAATTGCTCTTTATTACTTCCATTCATTCCAGTCACTTGAAGATTTTTTTTACAAATTTATTTTGTTTTTCCCCATCCTTTTGTAATTTACCCTCAATGTTCTCTCCTTTCCTATTATAAATTGTATTTCTTTCCCCTCTATCCTAGTGTTTCCTGTAGTAATTTGTCTAGTATTTTAATGATTTTTATATTTTTATTTATATTATTGTTATGGTTTTATCCGGTATTTTTCAGTATATGTAAATCGCTTAGTAATTATGATAGGCGATCAATCAAATAATGAATAACCTTGAAACTTGAAACTTGCTGTTCGATAGTAGGCCTTGCACATCGGGGGAACCCTGTTTCTGGTATCTGAAGTACTTCAATCAAATATTTCTTTAACCGTTTCCATGGTGCCATACCCGGGATTTGGGAAAAATTCAAGAAGTGCAAATTCAAACTCCGATTATTCTCTGTTTTTTACAAAGTATCACGTTCTTATCCTTAATCAACTCCATTTGTACTTCTTTTTATACCTCCTCCAGATTTTTTTCTAGTTATTAATTTCGATCTTTCATCTGGTAAAGAACCCCCCAAATTCTGTAATAACTGTACCATATTAAATTTAACTTTGGCAATTTCTGCATTGTTAATTTTAGCATTTAAGTACCTTCAACCCTTGAGGTTGATCACCTACCGTGGGCTTTACAATCCGACGGAAAACACTCCATTTCCAGGACTCGGTACATAAGGCTCCATCTCTGGCAGGATTCAAATCCATGCTGAAAGCCCACTTTTTTTTAAGCTGAATTTAAGTCTTAATCTAACCTGCTTGTAAAGCACTCATATCTATTTGTCATTCCCTCTTCAGTCCCCTACCCTATCTTCATCATTCCCTGTGTAGTTCCCTACCTGAGCCCTGTTGGCTTTTTCTACCCCTTTGAGCTATACCATTTCAGTGCCAGGACTGAGAGGGCTCTTGAGAGTTTGGGGTGGGGGCAGGAAAGCAATGAGTTCCTATCTCCAATCAGGCTCATATCTCCATTATGTGTACCAACAGCCAAAGCCGTAACTGAAGCAACTGTGCTAGAAGAAACCTGGAGAAATCTGTAGATTTTAATTTGCAGAAACGTAGAAACATGACAGCAGATAAAGGTCAAATGGCCCATCCAGTCTGTCCATCTGCAGCATCCACTATCCCCAAAGTTTGGAATAATCTGGGAACCTAAGAAGGATATAACTCTGCTGGAAAGGGTGCAGAGGCGAGCAACGAAATTAGTTAGTGGAATGGAGAATTTGAGCTACAATGAACGACCCAGGAAACTGGGACAGTTCACCCTGGAAAAGAGAAGACTGCGAGGGGATATGATAGAGACTTTTAAATTATTAAAAGGTTTTGACAAAATAGATCAGGATATATCATTACTAACATTTTCAGATGTGACACGGACAAGAGGACATAGCCTGAAACTGAGTGGAAGTAGGTTCAGGACTAATGTCGGGAAGTTCTGTTTTGTACAGCGAGTGGAATGCTCTCCCAGAGGAGGTTATGATGGAGACTACTTTTCTGGGTTTCAAACGCAAGTTGGATGCATACCTTCATGATAATCATATTGAGGGATATGGGAAATCCGGGTCTCCATAAAGGAGTACCTAAAGGGCCTCCGCGTGTGCGGATCACCGGACTAGATGGACCTAGGTCTGATCCGGAGAAGGCGTTTCTTATGTTCTTATCTGCCACTACGTTTATTTCAACTGGACTCACATAACCACTTCTCTCTTTAATCTTATCAGCTGTTGAACATATTAAATGATTAAGAACATAAGCCGTGCCTCTGCTGGGTCAGACCTGAGGTCCATCATGCCCAGCAGTCCGCTCACGCGGCGGCCCATCAGGTCCAGGACCTGTATACTAGCCCTCTCTCTATACCCTTCTATCCCCTTTTCCTTCAGAAAATTGTCCAATCCCTTCTTGAACTCCAATACCGTACCCTGTCCTATCACTCCCTCTGGTTTTCAGGCCTAGCCGCGTCTGTGTAAAAAGAACCGACGTTTCAGCCGTCATGCTGTGGCTTTCCTGCCAAAATTCAAATTCATGACCAACAGCCTTCCCTGTTCTCAATCAGGTCAGCCCAACAAACATTTCCTGCCCAAAATTCAAATTTCTCAACCCACAGACTACCCTGTTCTCAATCAGGCCTGTGAACCCACTATATATAAAGACGCAATGCAGACCTCTCAGCATGCCCTGAAGAAAGCCACAGCATGATGGCTGAAATGTCACACAGACGCGGCAAGACCAGGAAACCTGCTACAATCATGACATTAGCCGCGGAAGCCTCAGAGAATGATTAAGAATCTTATTGTAAATTGCACTGAATCCTTGTTGAAAATGACAGGATATAAGAAATGTTATGGTACGGTATGGTAACACAGGAGAGGAAGCCACCGAAGGGGTCTCAGGAGCCCCTTTTTCAAGGTATTATAGCAGCAAATAGTACAAGGAGGAAAATATACTTAAGCTACCAGAGCTCTCTCAGGAATGTGCTGCCATCTTGCTCCACACCCCTCCCAATCCATCATCCTTCTTGCAACAAATGCCCACTGCATCCTGATTCACTTTAGCCTTTTATTTTTTAATCTCAGTTACCACCTTAGTAGATAACTCAATCTGGAGCTCTTTCTGGAAGCCAGCTCACTTGCACGCTAGGCATTGACGTTTTATGGTGCCTGAGGCTCCTCCATTCATAGGCTAGAAATGCTGCCTCTAAAATTTCTCCTAACCCTGATGGTCCCAGGAAATATAAGATAGGTCCTCCGCGTGGCAGGTCACCGGGAGAAAGATCTGACATGGGGGAAAAAAAGCATACAGACCTATGGATGAGAGAGATGGAGAGGCAAGATAAAGACTGGGATAGTCCCAGGTAGGGGCTTCGCTGCCTTTGAGCCGGCCTGGCATAAAGCCCAGGGCTGCCCGATGGCAGGGGCCACCTACCGCTGGTGCTGAAGTGCCCTCCTCTCAGCCTGGGTTTCAGTAGAGGTCAACCAAATTTCAGCTTTGGTGCTGAAATCCGTGTTTGGCCCTACATTCGTTTTGGGGCGGAAAATGCCTGTGCATTTAGGGCAGAGACCAAAACTACTGATGTTTCTGACTGGAAGCCCTACTGGAACGCTGATAGAAGGGCTCCATGCTTTGACAGTTGCTTTATCTGATAACGCCACTGAAAACTGAGGGCTTGCAACGTTTTCACACATTTGGGATTATTATTCTTACACAAGCCTAGCTGTGTATGGTTGTCTGGGGCACCTTGTACTACTCAGAGAGAGAAAGAGATAATGGACGGTGTGGGTGGGCAGACTAGATGGGCCATTTGGCCCTTATCTCCTGTCATGTGTCCATGTTTTTCTCCCCATAACATAGAGGTGCCCAAAAAGTGTAAAGCCTGTTTTTAATTTTAACAGGCAATCCCTCCCTTAAAGTTTAGTCCCACTGCAATGAAGGGGTCTAAGACAAGTTCTTCAGTTCTACATAAGAGGCTTAGGGGGGTCCCAGAGTGCAGTGGAAAAGCTGCCTTTAAGAAAAACAGAAGCGAATAACCCAATCGTGAGCAATCTTGAAGCCTTCCAATCCCAGAAAAAAAGAAGCAAAGTGTCCCAGGCCGATGACGTCACAGTTCACCTGGAAGGATGAAGCCCTGTGACGTCATCGACTATGCCTGCAATTGCTATAAGAGGGAGGGGGTGGGACCTAATTAGTCAGAGATGTCCATTTAACTTTCTCCCTGGCTGGACTAATAGGGTAAACCCAACATTTCTGGGGTTCTCCCTGTGTTATAAGTGTGTAATGTTCTTAGGAATAGTGCTACTGTTTTTCCCATTACTATTACTATTAATAATAATAATTTTATTTTTATATACCACCCTCCCACATAGTTCTAAGGTGGTTCACATACATTAAAAATTATACGCTGAGAGACTGGAGAAGCTGGGTCTCTTTTCCCTGGAGAAGAGGAGACTTAGAGGGGATATGATAGAGACTTACAAGATCATGAAGGGCATAGAGAGAGTAGAGAGGGACAGATTCTTCAAACTTTCAAAAAATAAAAGAACAAGAGGGTATTCAGAAAAGTTGAAAGGGGACAGATTCAAAACGAATGCTAGGAAATTCTTCTTTACCCAACGTGTGGTGGACACCTGGAATGTGCTTTCAGAGGGCGTAATAGGGCAGAGTACGGTACTGGGGTTCAAGAAAGGATTGGACAATTTCCTGTTGGAAAAGGGGATAGAAGGGTATAGATAGAGGATTACTGCACAGGTCCTGGACCTGTTGGGCCGCCGCGTGAGCTGACCGCTGGGCATGATGGACCTCAGGTCTGACCCAGCAGAGGCATTGCTTATGTCGGATGTAGCGGTATATAAGAAATAAATTACATTACATTACATTACATTCTTATATACAATCAATGAATAAAATACAATTTACTAAAAGTACATTAAGAGCCACAAAAATATACAACTATAAAAACAATTTGCATTTATTACTCCCTAAAAGGAAAACGAAAATTCCTCCTAAAACAAGGGAAAGCAAACGAAAGAAAAACTGCTCATCCCTTAAAAAAAGGGCAGGAAATTAATCCTTTCCAATAGTTCCTCGTTAGGATCTTTATTTAGTCTTACATCGGATATTATACTTCTAAATTGTTTCCAATCAACTTGTGTTTCGTTCTGAACCCGGGTCCAGTTTTTCCCACTGTGTTTGTCCGGGTTTTCCCTCGAAAATTCAGCCCACCAGACTCCCAAAGCCTAGTTCACATTGTCCCAGCCAGGAAATCAGCTGAACTGAGAGGGTGACGAGTCTGGCTCCAGCTTCCCCGCCTGATTTATTAATATCCCACACTTCTCTCCCTCCCTCCCTTCCTTCCCTTCTCCGGAGAGTCCAACCCAGGATTTCCTGCCAGTCAGAGCCGAAGGGATTGTGCAGTTCCTCACTTTTAGCTCCTGTAGGAAAGACTGGGGAGCAGAAGCCTGGATTGTGTATGCTCTGGGTGGGGGTGGGGGCTAAAAGTGGGGTTTCCGGAGGAACTGTGCCTCGATCCAGCTGAAGCGGGAGGACTTTGCTTTTCTTTCACTTCAGGGGGGAGGGTAAAGAAAGCCCTGGGACCCGGGGAGCCATGGAGAAGCTGCTTGCACTAGGTCTGCTCTTGCTGCTGGCTTCCACTTTCCAGGTAAGGAGCGGATTCTGCTTTTTGTGTCTTTCTGTTCTTCCTCCCTCCCTTTTGCAGCAATCCGGGCAAATGCATGCAAAAATCAGGATTGTGCTTGCAAAGAGCCCGGACAGAGCTTCAGAGGTCATGCAAGGGACTGGCTGCAAACCCACGTTTGCAGGTTTCTCCTGCAACATTTGCAAATCACTTGGAAGCCATCAGAAGCTTTTTTTTTGTGGCCCCTTTGAAACCGATTGCATGAAACTCTCCTCCCCAGCCCTGGGTTACTACAAAGTGGGAAAAAGAGGGACTTGATCTTTAGCTGTAATTAGCCATTTTCGTTTTGCTGAGCTGAAAGGCTAATTTTATCCCTGGGACTGAGTTCTATTCAGGGAGCTGGTGGCGTCTGCCTGCCTTTGCCCCCCTTTCTCTGCTGCCACTCTTGATCCCAGCTAAAATAGAGGGGGGGGGGATGAAGTTCTGGAGCCACATAGAGGGGTCTTTGTGTTCATGCCACCCTCCTCCGAGTGGGCAAGAGACGTGTCTCGTCAGGTAGAGTGCTCCTGGGAGAGACATAGAAAAGGGGCAGCCAGATGGCTTCTTTCTAGGATGGGCCACCGGTGAAGGTGCCAGCTGGGTGCAGCCAACTTTCCTCCACCTCCACAATCAATGGTTTTCCCTACCATTTTGCTGCTTTTCCCTATAGTGGCATGAGACCCCTCTCAGTTCCCATCTATATTTTTTCATTGCTTAGCCAGTGAATATATTTTTAACCCAGCAGCCCTGGCACCTCAGAATTTCAGAAGTGCTTAAAAATAGTCAGCTCTTCATTCCACCCATGGCATACTGTAGCCCGTGGCAGGATCCTCCGGCATGAGTCTTCCTAGGGAGATTTCCAAGTTAGGAATCGTAGCCCCTTTCTTCTTTTGAAACCTACTTCCTGCTTTGCTTAGGTGGAGTAAGTGTTGAACTCATGTGCTCCAGGATGGCACCCCTGCCCTGTTTCTGCCCAGGGTTGTGGCTTTCTCTGGGCAGTGCGGGAGCCATGGTGGTCCACTTGAGCCTGTGGAAATAAAGTTCAGTGAAGTGTAAGGTGACTTAAGGTTTTGTCAGACTAAATTAATACTTTCTTTTGGCTGGCTCATTTTGGGTGGGCCGAAGTCCAAAGCGGATGGGTATGAAATGCTTGTTCGCGGCTCCACCCCAGGCAAAATGTAAATACATGAGCTGGTGAAAACCTCTCTTGGCAGCTGGGTAGGGCCAGAGGTGGCCGCGACGGCTTGTGGATGCTGCCGTCGGTTGCTGAGGTGGGTAAAGGTTTTGGCTGCAGCTGCTGTGCTTGTGGATCCCAGCTACAGGAAAGGTGCTTCATTTTTGGGTAGGACTCTGCCTATTTGGGACCTATGGCAGGGGTAGGCAATTCCGGTCCTCGAGAGCCAGAGCCAGGTCAGGTTTTCAGAATATCCACAATAAATATGCATGAGATAGATTTGCATCTCAAGGAGGCAGTGCATGCAAATCCATCTCATACATATTCATTTTGGATATCCTGAAAACCTGACCTGGTCCGGCACTTGAGGACCGGAATTGCCTACCTCTGACTTATGGTAATCCAGTAAAAAAAAACAAAAAACACCCCCAACTAAAGGTATCTTCTTACTGGTTTTGGTGACCATTTATTTGTTTATTTTTTTAAGTAAACATATTTTGTGAAATTTAACAATAATGCAATACACACCTGAAGCTTACAACTATGATGTAAATAACAACCAGTATAAGATGCAGAGGGTAACTATTATTCTTATAATACCGGGAAAAAAAGGGTGACCTTTTAGTTCAAGTTGCAGACCAAGGAGGGGGGGTCACCTCCACAAGCCAGACACGGCCAAACAAACAGTGGAGATGTCCAATGAAGACAGGCGAGCTTTGGACATTTCACAAATCTCTTTTAATGTTCAAATAATTTTTCTTGAGTTTTAAAAATAAAATATATATAAGAAAAATCTTACAAAGAATATCATCTCGACTCAGTTAATACTTTGTAGATAAATAAATTCAAAGAAATCAACAATCAGTTATCATCACAATACAGACAAAATAAAGTCCCTCCCAACACTCCCTCCATCCCATTTCCAAATATTACTAATAAATATTATAGGTCAAAAATGTATTTTACCACATTGGTTGGAATTTTGGCATTGGAGGGCAGCATTTCACGCTCTTATGGAATCTAGGGCGACCTCCCCATCTTATAAAAAACAGAGTCAATTTGGGATGACCTGGGAACCTTAGATACAGCAATTAACAGTCAGTCCACGCAATTTTGGAGTGAACTCGTTACATCATAAAGTGAAGCACTATTTATTAGTAATATTTGGAAATGGGAAGGGGGGGTGTTGGGAGGTACTTTATCGTGTTTGCATTGTGATGATAATTGTTGATTTCTTTGAATTTATATATCTACAAAGTATTAACTGAGTCGAGATGATATTCTTTGTAAGATTTTCTTATGTATATTTTGTTGTTAAAACTCAATAAAAATGATTGAACATGAAAAGAGATTTGTGAAATGTCCAAAGCTCGCCTGTCTTGGTGGGACATCTCCACTGACCTTTTATTTCTGCATGTTAAGCAAATGGTCATTTTCTTAATCCAGTCCTCGGGACACACCCAGCCAGTGGAGTTTCCAGTATCTTCAGTGATTATGCATGAGCGATATTTTCATGGTGGATTTATAGACGACCAGATGGACTGGGTGTGTCCTGAGTTCCACTGCTCTGGTCGGATTCCCTTTCTGCAGCCTTTTTTGGGGGGAATTTAATAAAGAAATGGCATCTTGCATAGGTTACCAGTGTCTCTCAAACTGTGTGCCATGGCACAGTGCTTTGCCCCAAAGATTCCGGGTGTCCCAAAAAGATTCCAGAATTTTACTTTATTAAAAAAAAAAAAATTCCCTTCATAAGTATACACTAGAATAGATGACATGTACGTAGCGTACGCAAGCGTCTGTCAATGTAATGAGCGTCTGTGTGCGTAAGGATACAACCGCCCGGACAAGCATCATTCTTTGACGTGATTGGTCCTTGAAAACTAACAGCAAGTAATTTTAGTTTTAATATTTATGCAATACTTATCCTAACTTGAGCAACAAAGCAATCAAGGCTTTATCTTTGCAAACTTGGATTTTCAGCTCTGACAGAAATTAAACGACTGCAGATGGTGGACGACGAAATGCGTGTTTGATTGTCGACTATCGAGCCGCAATTTGAGTCATTTTGCACTCAAAAACAAGCACATCCATCGCATTGATTAGCAAATCCTGTTCTATCTACTTTAGTTTCACCGTTGTTACAATTAGCTAGGCATAGCTTAAAGAACTTTAACTAACTCTCAAATTTAAGTTTTTGTTGGTTTTGCAATTTTATCATTTCAATTATAATGTGCCACAAAAAATCATTTGTTCCGTTTATTGTGCCGAAGCTAGACAAAGTCTGAGAGACACTGGTTTAACAGCGATCTGGAATTCCTCTTCTAGTGCCTTCTTAACCTGTCTTGAGTCTCCCAGTGAGATCGAGGGGCTGGAGCCTCTGCCAAAGTGGGACCTTCGGCCAGGGCCCTGAGAGCCATGCTTTCAACCCAGCCCCAACAAGTCGGAGCATACGCCCGCTTTTGAAGGGAGAAGGGGATGTAGGTGAAATCAAAGGAAGAGCCCTGCTTGACTCGTATCCAGTCACTGATTTGGTGTGTTGGCAGGGAGAAGAGTTAAAACAAACAAGAGTTAAGATTTGGGGAAGGTGTATTATTTTAAAGTAGGCTTCTCAGTCAGCATGGGGCTTAAACGAGGTCTTTTCAGAAAAGAGAACTCTCGCGTTCGGTAGCAAATGCCGGCAATTGGTTTGATGTCAAACAATTTTTGTTGATGATAATCCCAAACAAGCAGAAATATACATCAACAGCACACAATAAACCCCCCCAGAAAAGTCCAACAGAAAAGAACAGAGGAGAATCGTCAAGTTTTACATTATCATACAGAATTCCTACCCCCCTTCCATCCCACCCCTCCTTGCCCCCCATCTCCCTGTTGAATTACCCACCTTCAAACATGTACTAGAATTTGAAACAACCATCTCACCCCCTTCCCCCATCTTTTTTTGTCCTCCTCCAACACTCACAGCCAACCCAACTGTCAAGTCCCAGGGAGATGAGGAAGAGATGCATCCAGAACGGGATGCATGATAAACTCTCCAAGTTTACTTGCACGGTGTCCCGTATATGAACATTC